>NC_069382.1:123607194-123909353 GCF_027475565.1 Acinonyx jubatus | reverse complement strand
GTTAGGATACAGTCCAGCTAGAACCTCCGTCAAGGCACTTATTCATGGAAGTTTCTTGTGACTTTTTTTTCTTTCCTACCAAGTTAGATACTCTATGAAATGTTCTGGGTTATCAGATATTTCTTCTTGATTTATGTTCTTTAGTCTTACTGTTGCTAGTTTTGGGAAGTTCTGTTGTCTTTTGTTAAAAGTCATGTCTGTTGATAGCTTATCAGAGAACAGAGTCGTTCTTCATACGTTGTTGGACATTTAAGTAGCTGGAGATAAGTGAGAAGTATTACACAGAAAAACAGAATAAAGGACGTTAAGTTATGTAAATAAATAGCATTTACCCCACAGGTAACCTGAACCACACTACACATGTATCTCAAGCCAAAACATACCCTCTGAAAATTTTCCAGTTACTAGTAACTTCATCTTCTCATTTAATTCCAATTTTGTTGCTGCTTTCTAGGAATTATTATTCTAAAGCTTTGTCATGTTTAAATTATGTCTCCCTACCCCCACCCCACCCCAATACAGATTATTATGCCCTTTTTGGTACCATATGCCGTGGATGTGAATTTCCCATAGAGGCTGGCGACATGTTCCTGGAGGCCCTGGGCTTTACCTGGCATGACACCTGCTTTGTATGCTCAGTAAGTAAACTCTTATTTCCAAGTGAGAGGAGCAAGTATGGCCAGTTTTCACCTAAGCACTAAATAGAAATAGCAGATTTTGTATCTTTCAGACCTTCACACCTAGAAGTATTTTTACAGTGATCTTCAAAGTTGTTCATTAAATTTTTTGTCATTATGTTGAATTACTTGGCACAGAATAAGATGCTTACCCCTTTAGAAAAGGTCCTATTTTTAATTTATGTTTATAAGGAGAAGCTATATATTTCTTAAAACAGTAAGAGACCTTGACATTTTTTTAAAACTCTGTTTTATTAGAGTGTTCTTAGTAATTTTTGGAAACATGAGTACTTGAAATAGAAACACAATTCTAAAAAAATCTATTGTTGAATTAAGCATGGAAGCAAACTATATGTTTATTTGCCTCCTTCCTTAGCAATAGTCCATGAATAATTTTTTTTCTTTTTGAGACTATAATAAACCTATAGTTTACCTATTGTATTTGATATTTTCACATTTTTGGTTTTATTTTTAATGGCAGAGATAGATTGAGAGATTTACATTACCCTTAGACTTTTATTTTTAATTTAGAAAGTAAATATCCAATAGAGATATTCTGTTCAGATATTTGCTTTTTTTTAATTGGGTTTAATATATCTTATAATTCTCAATACCCGTTGTATGAAGGGAAAAAGTTATGTTAATAGGAATCAAAGGATTTCCCCAAACATGACCATTGACCTTGTTCACCTCCTCCATCTCTTAGACTTCAGGGTATCTATAAAATGTAACAACTGGTAGCAGATTTGTTTGCTCCTGTTCTCTGGTAGAGATGCTCATGACCATTACACTTACCAAAGGCAATAGGAAAGACAAGAGGACATAAATGCAGATAGACAACAGATAGATACCAAAGGCAATAGGAAAGACAAGAGGACATAAATGCAGACTGTATCATCATCCAGTAGCCAGATGTTGACCAGGGTTTTTACTATAAGGAACAAAGAAATGAATTAAAAAGAATTCTCAGGCAGTCTACGTCTGTGTGTCTGGGGCCTTCGGAATATCTGGCAAAGCAGTTGTATTTGTTTTTGTTTTGAATGCTCTGGTTCCCTACAACAGGAGGCATTGATTAGAATTTGGGAAGAGAACTTATATTTAATGTGACCTCTTTATGTCTTAATTTTTTCATCAGAGCCAAGTGCTTCACTTATCATAAAGAAAAATAGTGATCACTGATTTAAATAAATCAGAATGCATTCCAGAAAAAAGTCATTCTTCATTGCTTTTGAAAGATTGCATGAGATATCATAGTAATGGTTAAATATCAGAATGTCCAATACAACCAACTGACGTACTTTGTCTTATCCAGTGGGTGAAAAAATCATTTCCCCTTCTTAGGCATATTTGATAAAATAATGATATTCTTTTAAATAATGCTTCTTTTTCAGGTATGTTGTGAAAGTTTGGAAGGTCAGACCTTTTTCTCCAAGAAGGACAAGCCACTTTGCAAGAAACATGCTCATTCTGTGAATTTTTGAAAGTCAACAGCTCAGGGGAGGAGAAGAAATTTGAAGAGAAAGAGAAGAATTAGAATTACCGATTAGTTTTTAGATTTAATATTTGTAGGAGTTTTGAAAAATAATAGTGACCCTGAAGGGATAAATTCCAGCTTTAAAAACCCAAGTCTATGAGGAAATATTTGGCTTCGTAAAGTAGAGAGACAGTTTGGCATTTATGATTACTTTTTCCTCTATTTTCTGCCCATAAAATAACTTTTATAAAAGCCAATTTCCTGGTTGACTATTAAATTCATCATAGAATAAATTAGTGAAGAATTAAACTTTAGAATAAAAACCTCTAACATTTAGGCTGAGGTGATTATACTTTCTTTCCTTGTTAAGTAGTTCTGAGTAAATCTGTAAAAGGCAATGAAAATTGCCTTGCATCGTCAGTAGGTAAAATGTATTTTTTCAAAAATAGTGCTTATCTTTAAAACAGGAAATAGTTTAAACAGAATTTTATCAGTAGTAGGTATCAGTTTTTTAAAAAACCGTATGTACTTTTTTGTCTTCTAGCTGATCATTCCAGTGGGGAAGACCATTGAGATTTTTTATCAAAATGTGTCCTGCCAATAGGAGGTGTGATATTTCTCTCATCTACCCCCCTCCAAAAAGCCACCATGTAGTTTCTAAATGTCAAATTTTTTGCCTTTTATTAAAATATGGCCATTTCTATTTATGTATTCATTGTTTTATCACCTATATTAGTCAAACTCCATTTTTCCCCCTTCCCTCATGCTGAGGTTAAGAGAGTAAGTAGAAAAGAGTGTGGTTAAGAATTATGGTAAATCAGAGGATTGTATCCAAAATTTTTAAAAATCTCCCCCTTTTGGACAATAAGTCCATTAGATAAGTTTCAGATCTGTACTACTGACTGATAAAGGTTCGAGAACTCTCTTTGCAGAATAATTTTTTCTTTGATTCTGCATTAGAAAAGTAAAAGATTGGCTTGGGGATGTGATAAAATCTAGGATTTTTGTTTGTTTGTTTTCTTTCAGTAGCTCTCTCAATAATAAATGAACCACTTCCAAATGTGATCATGAAGTTTGGAAAACGTTTACTCCCAGAGGTTGGTAGTATAGGAGGGAAACATGATCAGTCGCCCAGACTGGCTCGTTATTTGTTTTCTGTATTTGGGCGGGCGGGGGGGGGGGGGGAATTATGTAGATAACACATGAAGACAGAGCAACCATTGTGGTGAAATTGTGAATTGTATTGATATTTGCCCAGTGAGAAAACAGATTATGACATTGAATAGTTTTTCCCTTTGTTTCTAGAATGGATGCAAGCCCATGATCCCACTAAGGTATAATATCAATTTGTCTGGGGCAAGGTGCTTTTAAAGTTGAGACAGAACCCCAAGCCCTCCCTGCCCCATAACTCACTAACGACTTCACTTCCATTGTGTGTGTGTGTGTGTGTTTGTTATAGAGGGAGGTTTTAGGCTCTAATATTTGTTTAACCTCCCTAAGAACTTTGCAAGGCATCTGTCCTGAAAGCTGTTAATTTATGGCCTAGCAGATTTATATTATATACAGATAATAATTAACTGGGAATAAAAGAATGAACAGGGTGACATGAAGTGGCTTCACCAGTAGCAACCCCCAACTACCTCCTCGCCCTGCATCTGTAGGGAGGCAGGAAGTTTTATTTTCGAAACAGAGTGCTGGGACTGAATTGTGCGTTATTTCTCATTGCTGCTGAAACCACCTGTAGAGTTCGTGCTGGCTAATGTGCGTGGTCACATATCTTAATGTCAGTCTCTTTCTTTACGTGATATAAATTGGTGGTTTTGTTTTGATGTAGTAGAGATTTTTTTTTTTTTTTGGTTGTTTAGTTTTGCCTTTATAGATTCTGTGCCAAGATAGTATTTGAAAAGTCAGTGGCATTTAGGTATTTCCTTTAAAGAATTTTATTTGACCTGGATTTCTTATTAAGTTACCTTACACTAAGGATCTCATTTTTATTCGATTTTTCTTCATACACACTATTCATGGAGCGTAATTTTGCATTCCTCTAAATTTTGTCCCTAAAAGGATAACATTACTTCTTCCTAATTTATCATTTTGTCTTTGTGCTTTGTCCTCTTTTGTGGCAAAGCTTTATATCTGTTCCTAAAACAGTTAATCCTGTGAAATAAATATTGATTATAACCCAGAAGAATCTCTGTATTTTCCAGTGGGGAATGCCATATTTAATATACCAGCATTAATCTTTTAATAACTGGCAGAGCACTTTATTCTTCTGGCGAGCTCCCTGAATATTTATTTTTCTGATTATAAATATTCCAGATCAGTAGCATTTTTTTTTTAATTATTACCTCTTTACTGTAGAGCATTTACTTGTAGTCTTTCTTGATGTATATTTTGGAATGCTGTACTTAGTATAATACAGATTAAAATTACAGTATATGACTCTAAAGCATCCCCCACTTGTATTTCCCAAATTCGAAAATGCTAGTGACAGGTTCCAATTTATAACATTTTGTAGACTTCCAAGGGCTGAATGTTGCCCACTGGAGTGGCGGCCGAGAGAGGATCCCCACTGTTTATGTTCATAGCAGCATACTATTTCTTACGGATTCGGGCTCCATTTACAGCCGAACACTACAGTCTCGTCATTTGGTCACAGTGTTAAGACCGATAAGAGTTGCAGTCTTCCAACTGTCAGTTGAAACCTTATGGTTAAAAGTCATCTACAACAAAAATGTTTTCATGGTGCCATTTTCACAGGGTAGTGTACTAGGACCACTTTCATAGAAAATAATTCCTTCCTCTCCCTTGTTCAAGTAGGAATCTAGTGTTGTATTAACATTTTTGTAACGTTTAGAGTTTTTTAATCATCCCTGTTGAAAGGCGAGGCCTTTCAGACATAAGAGAGGGGGAAACACTGAATAATTTTACACGGATCTAATGTGGCATCACTGTCATCCCTAATCCTCCGCATGTTTTAAGATACTGGCTTTGGATTTTCAAAATATCATTTGCCTTTCTGTTAATCTGTATTTTCTGTTGCTTTACATTTTTCGGTTTGTATATGTCTGTACTGTTTTGCTTTTGGCTATATTTTCGAATAAACACCACATGAGAAATATAATCAGCATAGTTACACCTTAATGTGCACATAATAAATAAATGGCCGCAGTGATGTAAACAGGCTCTCCTGGTTTTTCTTTTTGTGGGTGGCACGTGGGTCCCATCAAAGTGATCGTGGGGATAACAGGGTTTGCAGGATCGGAAGAGAAATGACAATTCCCAGGAGAATCCCTCTTTTATGACATTTGCCTATCAAAATGTCCCAGAAACAAAACATTTGAAAAGTGTCACATTTATTCTGCTTTGATCCATGTTTATGCTGTGCATGTAGCAAGTACACAATGCATGGTTGTAAATTAACAAATAAGTTCCATTGTTTTAAAAAAATACTCATTGCTGAAACCATTTATTGGAATAACCTGTCCTATCAAGCACTATTTGTATCACATATCCTATTTAAACAACGTAAGTGGTCGTCTACATTTTCACACTTTAATCAAACGGTACGTTCAGGGTTAACTCATCCCAATCTCATTAGTTAACTTTTCTATAACTAGATAGGCTCATCTATTCCTCATTTGTTTATTGATTTGAGTCAGATTTTTTTTTCCAAGTGTATAAAGTTAAGAGGAATGTTTCTGTTGCAGGCTGTATATTGGAAATAAAAGGCAAATTCAAGTCTATTTGCTCACAGTATATTAAACTCCAGAAGCCAAACTTATAAGGGCATCAAGTCTGCATTTGACATTTTAATAGCTGCTGTTTGGTTTCTATCAATCACGTCATTGCACATTAAAATGCACCAACAAAATAAGAGATCTGTCATTCCTTCGTTAAGAAACAGTAATCCAGTACAAGATTTATAGGCTTAAGACTCAACAGTGTGTGTTCACAATAAATCCCCATTCAGTGCTCAAACCAGAAACAAGCCTCCCTGTCGTTCGGTGTTTTCTGTTCAAAATGTCCCCAATATAAGATTATCAAAGGTTTTCTTCCAGAACTACGTATAAAATCCTTTTTGCCAGCAAAAGCTTAATTTAGGTTGGCGGCTTCCCTTTTTGAGTATTCTCAGACAAGATCTTGGTTATATCAGAAACACATAGGTACTGATGTATTATTAGCGGGCCTGGTGTTAATTAGGGAGAATTACCAGAAATAGTTTGCTTCGTGGGAATTTATTACAGAATCACACTTGACTGATGGTAGAATAGGAGTTGCTGAGAGAGAGCAGCTCCCACTCGTAACCACTAATTAATAGGGTGCCAAAATTCCGCAGAGGGGGTCTCATCCCAAGGGTGGGAGCCTCCCGGGGAAAACGGTTCCTTTGCAGTATTTAAAATTTAAAAGAGGAAAGGGGCTAGGACACATGGCTACCCAACAGAAATCTCAGACTGATACAGTTTTGTGTCGTACTTATGAATGAGAGCATTTAACTCAGGAAGCGCCAAGCCCAAAAGTTTGTCAAAGACTCCTTTCCCCTCCAAAAGTCAGAAGTAGCCTGTGTTTCTTCTCCTAAGGAGATATGCAAAGGTATTTTTAGTGTGGCAAGCATCTGATTACTCAACTGTTTGCTTTATGAGGAAAATCTGGAACAAACCATTTGTCTACGGTATTATATTACCGAACATTTACTCTTTATTCCATGATTTAGAGGCTGAGTAGGTGGCAAGATTACATCAATGATTAATAAGAAAGGCGTGGCTTCCACACCTTGAACCCAGAGTTGAGGAGAAACAAGGTGTGTTTAGTGATCGGCACTAAGGGCAGAGCACTGGGGGAGCCCTGGTAAATGAAAGTTGGCCAAGAAGGCAATTCTGTTCCCTGTGCTTGTAACTGCGTGTAATCACATACAATAAAGCTTGGAGCCATTGCTTGGTGTAGAAGAATAAAGCATTTCCATGTCAGAAAACCTGATCACTGACCTCAGGGAGAAAAATAAACAATTTGTAATTCACAGAGTATAGTTTTCAATTTCTCTTCAGGCAGTATAGTTCCCAGGGAAAATGACTTCTGTGCCGGGTCCATGGATTGATTGACATGGTCTCTAATGCATCTGTGTTTCAGAGGAAAAAGTTTCTGGTTAATAATTGGGTTTCAAATTAGTTTTTCATGTTCTAATTGTCACATTCGCTTTCTAGTTCAAATATACTTAGGTTTATTTTTTCTCCCCCCACCCTCTGTTTTTTCTCTGCTTGTACAGCACACACAGCTGGTTCCATTCTAAGCACTTACTAAAAAATACCATTGTTTGTTTAAAGAATTTTAGTAGACTATAATATCTTCAGAGGTGTCTTTTGATTACCCCCCCCACCCCCACCCCGGTGTATCACTGATAAGCCAAACTTCCCTTGGTAAATAGGAAAGTAAGTAACTTGAACTCTGGTGACCCATCATACCAATATTAGTTTTTGTGTAAATAGAAGTCTTTGCTTGGATGACCATTATTGATGTCATCTGATCCCGGAAGTTGTCTCTTATTCCTGTCTGCTTGAGAATCCTTACAATCTCAAGCCTCCTTAGTTGAATGAAGTGGAGAGCAGACAAACCCATGGAGCTTTCCAAGTATGAACTTTGAAATATAAGTTAAAGTAATTCTAGCTTTATCAACTGAAACCTATCATTTATCCTGCCCTGTTAAGTTATTACACTCCTGCTTAATAGTTCTCTGGTACCATAATAAATGCTTTAGATAAAAATGAGCTCCACAAGCAAGTTGAGAGGCACCAAAGTAAACCCAGGACTTCTGCCCCAAGGAAAGATATAAATCAATGATGTGACTCTATGAGTTTGCTTGTGCTTCAATATCCAAGGAGGTTCTGGATGATCTTTAACAATATCAACAAAGTATACATTGTGGAGAGTATAAGTTCATGCTTGAGGGGAAAGTGTGTTGATTACACCTGGTGGATCAGACTGGGTCCAATCAGAAGACTGAAATCACACCTAACTTAGCAGGAGAGAGAACTCCAAGGGTATCCCAACATAGAGAGGACCCGAGGAAGAACAGATTTCCAATGAGCACCCTTCCCCATGGCTGGACATCGGATTTTTGTTGAAGAAAGTGTGGTCGCAGCCCACTGAATGGCAGATAACTTCTCTGGTTGCTGAAGCCAACCAATGCTGTTCCTAGGTTGCCAGGAGCAAGAAAAAATCCTCCAGAATGCAGGAAAGCCAAGGTGAGCTTTCCACGGTTTAGTGCGTGGGTGTGCGCAGAGAGCTGAGGGCTGCGATGGCCTAGAATACACAGTACCCAAATCAAGAGGGTGGCAGCAAGGCGGTCGCTGGGCCCGGGCCAGGGATGTGAAGTCACCGAAAGACTGTGCATTCTGGAGGCACAGCCGGGGCAGAGCTCCAGCAGATGTCCCCACACACACGCACCGTGGATGAAGCTTGCAGCTGGAGCAAGGAAAAGCAACACCCAGCACTTGGAACCAGAGAGACAAGCCCCTGGCTTCTGCAATATTCCTGTAGTTTCCTTGGCTGACAGTTGACAAAGCTTAACACTGTTCACCGTGAAGGAACAATGCTTAAAGAGTCCAGTTCACTGTCAGAACGGGATCTGAAAGCTGAATTTGGAACTGAAAACAAATTGATAATAGGCACATCTGGGTACAAAATTAAAACTTTATGTTCTTCACTAAACCCAAACCTCCATTATCCAGAACCTGAATTGTATATTCTTGCTGAACTGGAAACCTAAACAACAAACTCTTCATCCCTGATTGTCAAAAATCTTATAAGAATTAAATATGCAAAGTAAATATAATGTAGCATTGATTGTGTTTTTCAAAGCCAACCCCTAAACATCCAATGTAATGGACGCTCTGAATATTTAAGAGATTTGTTGGATGTATACTAAGATATAACCAAGGGATTTTTTTTGTTTCCTACAGTTAAAAGTGACTAAAACATTCTTTTTAAAAAATGTTTATTTTATTGTTAACAGAGACTGAAAGAGCTGAGTGGGAGAGAGAGAGAGAGAGAGAGAGAGAGAGAGAGAGAATCCAAAGCAGGCTCCATGCTGTCAGCACAGAACCTGGTGCATGGCTTGATCTCACAAACAGTAAGATCAGGACCTGAGCTGAAACCAAGAGTCAGATGCTTAACCAACCGAACCATATAATTTTTGTACTTTGTACCTGTTATACTGGGTTACACTAATTCACTCCAAGATTCTAATAACTGGAGAAACTGAGAGTCAAGTCGTTTTAACCCAAGTACTGGAGAAGGGAAAATGAACACTCAGAGAAATAATTCTCTAAAAATAAGCAGTTACTAAGTGGCAAATCTCACACTTAGACTTTCGACTAGGTTAGAGAGAACATTTACTATTTCATCCACATTGTCTTAGAGTCCCTCTTATCAATAAGGGGCAATTCTCATATATACAGTTGGTAAAAGGTGGGTTTAAGGGTTATTTAACTTAGATAGAATATGTAAAACTTAAAAGCCACATCTGTCTGACTTGTACACTTGCCTGCCACACAGATGCCAATATTTGGGAGGTTTCCGATTGGACCATCTGCTTTTCAAAGGTATTTGGGCTATGGCAGCCCTCTCTGCAATGGGCCTTTTGCTGTTCTTTGTGCTTTGGCTACGTTTCCAAGAAGCACAAGAATAATGAAAGTGGGTCTGAGGTGTAGGTAACACCCAACGTGGTACCAAACAAATGAGAAGGCTGTCGGGAATGCAGTTCAGATGGCTTCGACACACAAAGGTCGACAATACCTATTTATAAGATGTTGGAAAGCGAGTCAGGATGGCTGGCACCCAGTTCTCTGTGTGACAAAGTTAGTTCCAGGCTGTGAGTGTGGAGCGTGAAGAGTGGAAAAGGTGAGACCTCGGTGAGCAACTGTACATATGTCCAATTATGCTGACAAGGTTGCCTAAGATTCTTTTTTTTTTTGGCTCAATTGAAATAAAATCTCTCTGCTCTTTGGTAATGGCAGGCACCACTGCTAAGTCCACTAAAGCATAGCTGAAAAATCCAACTGCCCTCACATCTGTTTTGCATGACCTTTCAATCATCAGCAAATACTTGTGCCACTAGGAGTGGAAGTCTGGGTAGGATATGGCTCTGTGACTTTCTAGGCTATCACTATGGAAAACATATTGAAACAAAATTCACGCATGCCATGCGCCGTGCCCAGAAATTATAGACTTGTCTGGGTGGTGTTAAGGTTTTGACCTATCAAGAGTGCTCACACCTGCTTCTTACATTCAAGTTGTTAATCCTTTGTTCAGAAAATGAGACATATTATGAAATATGTGAATGGACTTTTATGGTTTAAGACTTAAGCGTTTAGGCTCTTAAACTGGTTCAAACTAAAATAACGTTGATGAAATAGCGTCTTTTAGACTTGTAATGATTACATTTATTACACAGCAGAAACCTGTGTGACTTAACTTTCAGATTCTTTGGGAAGTATAACTTGGTTACAGGGCTCACTTGAGTTCCAGGTTGCAACAAAGTGTTGTGAAAGCAAACAAGAGTGGGGGAAGTTACTAAAGCATCTTGAAAGGATTGTAATAAAATTCACTCTCACACAAATTACGATGGGAAGCCAATGGGAACTGTGTGAGTTCAGTTCATCTCAAGACCAACGTGAGCAAAGTATACGTGTCAAGTGCTTAAAGACAGAAGACTGCTTAGGTGGTGCACAGGCACTGGCATTGACAGACCTATGTGAGTGTCAATATCAATACCCTCAGGTTGAACTTGCAATAGGTTTATATAGGCAGGCTAGTCATTTGGGTCACCTCCAAATCAGTGGTGTTGCATTTTTTTTAGTTTATTTATTTATTTTGAGAGACAGAGGGGCGAGGGGAAAGAGAGAGACAGAGAGCAGGGAAGGGGCAGAGAAAGAGGGGGAGAGAGAATCCCAAGCAAGCTCCTGGCTGGCTGTCAGCACAGAACCCGATGCAGGGCTCAAACTCAGGAACCATGAGATCATGACCTGAGCCAATATCCAGAGTTGGATACTTGACCAACTGAGATACCCAGGCTTCCCATTTTTTGTTATTTTTATTCAACATTTAATGCAGAGGGAAGGCTGAGCATTTTGGCAGGAAAGGAAGAGGTGTAGAATCCTTGGAAGCAGACCCATTTAAATGCTCTGACCCATTTAGCTCTCGCTCATAC
The DNA here is from genome assembly GCF_027475565.1 of Acinonyx jubatus. NCBI lineage: Eukaryota > Metazoa > Chordata > Mammalia > Carnivora > Felidae > Acinonyx > Acinonyx jubatus. Next base: position 123,897,997 of record NC_069382.1, on the reverse strand, counting down.
TCATCCATCCCACTCAGCAAAGAAGTCCTGAGCCTGGAGTCAGCTGGTGTTACTCCAGAATCTCCCTTAGAAGTCTCCATCCCTGACTCTAAGCTGGGTAGCAAAGTATCCCATCAATCCCCATGAAGTCCTGTCCTCAAGAATTGCCCTAGTAAATTATCACTTTCTCTCATAATGTTTCCTACAATGTTTTAGAGCTTCTCGTGGATTGGCAGCACCCAGGGCAATTGACCAGTAGACCAACTTCTTTGACTGGTGTTCCCTCACTTAAGAACCTTCTAATCTTAGAGAAGCGACAGAACTCGTTGGAGCCTGTGTTGTTTTTTCATCAGTGTGCCCTTTCACCCTCTAGGATAGTTCTCCAATGTCTTAGAGAATTGTCACAATGCTTAAATGAGATTGTGTATGCGAACATCCAGCCCTACGAACAGCCTATCCAGCCTCTTCTCTAGGAGACAGTAAGAAATATTACTCAAAAAACGGATTCAAATTGTTAATCCTTGGTTCAGAAAATGAGACCTATTATCAACATGTGAATGAGTGATTAGCTTAAATTTTCAGCCGTCCAAAATAAATTTGAGGATCTCTATGAACTGTCTCAGAAATTTGCGATGCACATTTAAGCTGAGTAGTCTTGCCATGAAAAACAAAAACAATTAAGTTTTAACTATGTACTTCCTAAATATGTCTGACCCTTTTATTTAAAGAAAAATCTATTCTTTAAACCTTATTCTACAGAATACAATTGGGGAAATACTGGTTTACCCTTTGTCTCTTTTTTTTTTAGAGTAAATGTCCTGAGTTGTGCGTGTCTTCGCATTTTAGCCCGTTGGCTTTCAAACTTTACTGAGCATCAGAATCTTCTGGAGGGCTGTTGAAACTAGATTGTTGAGCCCAGACCCACAGTTTCCGATTTAGTTGGTCTGGAGCAGGGGCAAAAAATCTGCATTTCGACCAAGTTCCTAGGTGAAGCTGATCCTGCTGGTCTGGAGACCACCTTGGGGGAAGCACCTTTTCTGGTTCTAGATCAGTGCTTCTGACCTTAATCTGCAAGTGACCTGAGGATCTTGAGATTATGATTTGGTAGGACTGAAATGGAGCCAATGAACGTGCAGTTTTGATAAGCTTCCGGTGGATGCCACTGACGCCGTTGGTCCCCAGACCAACATACTTCGGAGGAGGGGTGGTGAGGCTTCAGAGACTACTGGTAGAAACCAACATTTTTCTCACTTCTTCTTGGGTCTGAAATCAGAGACTCATGCTTCAGTTTCTGAAAATTAGATGCATGAAAATATATCTACGTGGGGAGTTTTGCTGATTTCTTTCATCCTTCTTCCTCCCCAGGATTGGTCTGGCGCTCGTGGAAAGCTGAGCAGACACAGTGTCCCACACAGATGTGGCTGGTGCCTGAGCTGGAGCACCGAATGCCGGCACTGGCTGGGCACGTTTACAAACGGAGTGAGTAAATCTCAAATGGTAAGTTCATGTTTTTTTCCCCATCATTCCAGATTAGGAGTGTTAATTTTCCTGAACTTTCAAAATAAACTCCAATGTGGGGTGGCGGGTGTGTGGCGGGAGTAAGTTGGAGATTTGCTGCCCTGAGTCAGGAGTAAGGGATTTGGGTGTTTAGCCAGGTTGATTACTAATTATTTCTCTGACCCTGGAAATGGCACTTAACCAATCCTAACCAGACCTTCCTTCTCTATAAAAATTAACTGGATCAGTGTTTGTACACTTTATTTGTTTTGGTAACTCTCTTTTGAAACATCTTCAGAACCTCACACATAAAACAGGCAAGAGGCGAGCACTGGGCACTTGAACTTAATTTTTTAGCAGAAATACTTCTAATTTGCAAAACCATCCGAGAGACTCTGGATTCCTCGGGTTTTCAAGAGCGAGATTTGTAAATCATTTAACTGGAAGGCCGCCTAAATTTCTTCCAGTCTGACATGAAACCACCTGTGGGGATTGTAGGTCTGTGCTGATGGATATACATCCATTCACACCCCCTGCAATGACTTCGGCCTCTCCTAAACAATAGTCTGGTTTTTGTTTTTGTGTTTAATCATAATTCATTCCTTCAATGCTTTCCACTCTGAAAGTAAGGAGCAAGTTTGTTTGTTCCCCACCCCCACCCACCGTTTCAAACTATTGAAAACTACTTCAGTCTGGGAGGGGGAAGGTAAGGGGAAAGGTTGTCTGCAGCCACACAGGGAGGTCTGGGAGTTGCTTTGTTTTCTTAGCTGCGCTGTGCAAATGAACTGAAGGTTTAACACTTAGGTGTTGTTTGAAGATATAATACAACAGAGCCCAGAGTAGGGAGTCCAGGAACCCATGGCCCGGCCTTGCCCAAGGCCCCTCGGTACAGCTGTTCTGAGAGCTGCAAAGCTAAAATTTGTTGCCATGGCTTAGACCCAAACAAACCCATGCCTGTTCTGGTATGTAGATTACGTTCTCCGAGGACAGCCCTGCTCGCTCATTTTGTGTCCATCGGTGGGCCGTACAGGTTTCCACATTTCTCTGCCGGCTGCCATACTAACTCTGCAGTTTGGTATATGATATGGTGCCTTTTCACATAACAGACACCTTGGTGTTGGAATCGGCCTGTTCCTATAGCTTTTCCCTGGCTATACTGGAACCTCTATCCTCAGGGACTTTGCTGTGGGACCACCTTGCAGGCGTTAATACTTTTCCCACTAAACCTGCTTGGATAGAGGCCAACGTGAATGCTGCTCTCAACAGACTAATGGAGATTCCAGGATACCTTTGGGTTGGTTTGGAGGCAGGGTGGCACAGTATTCCCCCTCTCCTATCAGGGTCGTCCTTCACCTTCAGCTTCCCATCTCCCCTTGCCCCATTCCCCCAGTGTTCTGGGAGACGACTCTCCTTTTGGTTTATTCTAGTACAATGGTATTTGAACTCTTTTAGAGTTCCGTCCATTTCAGAGGACTCAGAAACAATTTTAAGGACCAGGAGGTCTCCCAGGAGACAGTAAAATAACATCACTTCTAACTCCATGCAACATAATAAGGAGTTAGAAAATACATACACACGCTTGTGTCAGTAGAAAATAGAATTAGCAAGTGAAAATGGGAAAGTTTACTTTTGTAAACAGATTATTTTATTTTATGTTTAACTTTTTAAAAACATTTATTTATTTGAGAGAGCCAGAGCATGAGGGTGGGGGGGGGGGAAAAAGGGAGACACAGAATCTGAAGCAGGCTCCAGGCTCTGAGCTGTCAGCACACAGCCCGACGCGGGGCTCGAACTCACAAACCATGATATCATGACCTGAGCCGAAGCTGGACACTCAACCGACTGAGCCACCCAGGCACCCCTACTGATGACACTTTAAAAAAAAAAATTTTATGTTTATTTACTTTTTGAGAGAGTGGGGGGTGGGGGGGGCGGACAGACAGAGAGGGAGGCACAGAATCTGAAGCAGGCTCCAGGCTCTGAGCTGTCAGCACAGAGCCCAATGCGGGGCTCGAGCTCATGGACCGTGAAAGCAAATCATTTTAATTAGAACAGCCTCCTGCGCGTGTGCACGCACGTACACACACAGTCTTCCTATGTAACAACAATGATATCAAGTTATTTTCCTGGAAGCTAAGGGAAAGGGACTGTGGGGTCTGCATGTAAGTTTTAAAAGATGCAAATAAGTGTCACTGTGGAAGAGCCTCCTGGCCCTGGATTCTTGAAGGAATTTATTGTGTTGATGCTTGTGTGAAAGACCTTGGGTAACAAAATGGCCCATGTTTTTAAACTCTGAACAGGTGGGGAAGACTGTCATTTGTATAAAGTCATGTTTTATATAAGTTCTTCCTAAAACATCAAATCTCAGGACTCCTGGGTGGCTCAGTTGGTTAAGCATCTGACTCTTGTTTTCAACTCAGGTCATGATCCCACAGTTTGTGAGATAGAGCCCTGAGCCAGCTGTCAGCACTGAGCCTGCTTGAGGTTCTCTCTCTCTTTCCCTCTCTCTCTGAATTTTGCCCACTTATGCTCTCTCTCTCTCAAAATAAAAAAACTTCAAAAATAAAATAGAATTAAGATAAAATAAAATAAAATAAATAAAATAAAATAAAATAAAATATCAAACCTCATCACAGAAGACATTTCTGCACGGGTGTTGAATGAACATGGTCCACATATGTTGGGGTCCCATCCACTCTTTCATACCTTTATTTACTAAGCAAATATGTACTGGAGTGCCTAGAATTTACCATGCACCATTTTAGTCACCGGAGATTTAGCGCAAGTCTCTACCCTCGGAAAGCTTACATTGTAGTCAGGAGAGACACAATGAATAAGGTAGGAATTGAATATAGAGACTACCAGATGGAAAGTGGAGTGCAATACAGAGGGTGAGGAAAAGGGAATGTAGGTGTGGGTGAAATCCAGACAGGAAGGGCTGGGGCGAAGGAGCCAGGTGGATATTCAGGAGAAGGCTGTTCCAGGGAAAGGAAAAAAGCCTGGCACGTTCAAAGAATAGCCAAGAGTGTGGCTGGAGTAAGTGAGAGAGAGAAAGTAGGGAGCACGAAAGGAGGGGATAGGCCAGGCCCCAGAGGTCCTGGTAGGTCTTTTGAAGGACTTTGGCTTTTACTTTAATGACAAATATTAACAAGTTCTTCAGGTTGGTGTATATAATTCTCTCCCCCCACCCGCCTCTCTCTCAATCCCCACTCCAGAGGCAGGTCTCCGAAAACTGGTGGACTACATTGCCATGTGTGAATGAAGGAAGGAAGGCTTGAGTGTGTCAGTAGCGTTACTAACCACCTTTGGCTTTTACTGTGATTTGCCCACAGGGCAGGGCTTCCTTAACACTCTATTTTCAGCTTATAAGGGAAATTATATAGTTCTCATCTTGATGAAATTTCACCACTGGACTCCTCTAATTTCCGTAAGACAAAATTGAGTAGTCTCCAATTTTCCTTTCCTTGTTTCTTTCTTATAGTTTCTGGGCCCAGAGGAAGCTCATTCTCACAGGACCAGCCATACTATGAGATAAGCCCTTCACAACCCTATCCCCAAATCAGCTATGAGGCACTGGGAGAGGCTTCTCTCAAGAAGAATTCTCAAGGGCCAGAATGAATGGGCAGTAGGTGAAATGACCAGACGTTCGGTTGCTGAAGGCACAGGTTAAGTAGAGGTGTCTACAGCCACAGGTGACTGGAATAACCCCTGCCTCCTTCCTATAAGCCCCTGAAAAAAAAAGTGTGGCATTTCACTTGAAACTTTAAATCTGAGACTCTTGTATTTTATTTGTTTCACTGATCGACTTAAAGTGATTCTGACCACTATTCTAGAGACCTGCAAAACTTTGGGGAAATCATATTTTAAAGCCCACCCCAAACCTTTTTGTCCTGGAAAAATAACTACAAGGAGCAGTTTAGAAGTAACAGGGAGTCTCTAAAACCTATGGTGGAATGTGTGTTGTCAAATGTGCGTGGCTCAGACAGTTAAGTGTCTGATTGTTGGTTTCAGCTCAGGTCATGATCTCACGGTTTGTGAGTTTCAGTCCTACATCGGGTTCCACACTAAATCTTCGTGGGATTCTCTCTCTCTCTCTCTCTCTCTGCCCTTTTCCACTGGTGCTCTCCTTCTTTCAAAATAAATGAATAAACTTTTTAAAGTTTTTAAAAGTTAAGAAAAAAAGGGTGTAGGGATTCAAAGACTTTGTCCTGGTGTTGGGGAGTTCGTTGCTGGTAGTGGGGGGTGTGAACTGACAGTGTGGCGAGAGCCCTCAGACCTAGTCTAGTAGCGTCAATAAAATGACTTCCTTGGCTGCCCTCCTCCATCCAGCCCTTTGCTTGTCTTCTTAAGTTACAGTCCAGCAGGACAACATTCACTTTGCTCTTCAAACTTTTTTTCTGGCCGCATAACCAAGTTTTCAAAGTTTTACAGACAGTTCCCTCTAAGCACACACAAGAACGTTTTATTCTCATGACAGTATTTGTTCCTTCTGGACTCAGGGCACATCATGTGCGTGTATGGCCGGTTCTGATGGCTGCAGAAGCCATATGAATAATTAACAGCCGATCATTTATCCCAAATAAGAAAGGCTCACTGCTTTTGTGTCCTCTATTCCCACTGGCCCTGACCAATTAGTCATCGAAATAATCCCCCAAACACTTCTCTGTTTCCAGATCACTGCCTCTATGTGACATCATGGGAGCTTAGCGCAAATAAATCTCCAGAGAAACCTGTACTGGACAGATATTGAAATGGATTGTTGCAGGAGGGCATTACTTATCTCCTTAGAGGGCAAGCTTTATCACTGAAGCAAGGCTTTGACAAAAAACACTCCTGGGGCTTCCTCGTACCTTGGTGTATCTACTGCATTTCACCATCAAGTTTGGACACAGCCCAGAGCAAAATTAGAGCAAGATCTTATTAGCAATTCAGAACTAGGGCCATGTTTTGGGGTACAAGAGGAAGCAGCCGTGACAATACATTCTAGCTATTATTATTGATGTTATTGTTGTTATTTAACCATCAGGGTAGAAGAAAACGAGGTTCCTGGTTGTGGCTATTAAAATCGTTCCATGTTGGTATTAAAAAAGCCATCATTGAAAACATACCTGTCTTCCTTTTTTTTTTCAAGGTAGGCTTCACACCCAGAGCAGGGCCCAACATGGGGCTTGAACTCACAACCCTAAGATCAAGACCTGAACTGAGATCAAGAGTCAGATGATTAACCAACTGAGCCACCCAGGTGCTCCCAAAATACACCTTTTTTCCAAGATTGACTTCTCCTGTGTGTAACTTTTGTATCCTGCAGGGGGACTCTATAGCTCCATCCATGCCATGATGCTTAAAACGGATCAAAATTTGAACCCTGTATAATTTCTGAGCATGGTCTCTTTTCAAAAAAATTTCACTCTTTCTAGTTGAGGTTAGAATTGGAAAATGGGAGTTGATCATTTTTAATACCTTCTCTGAAATCCAGAATGAGATAAGGAACAAGAGAGAAAGAGAGAGGGAGAGAGAGAGAGAAAGAAAGAGAAGAAAGAAAAAGAAGATAAAGAAAGAAAGCAAGAAAGCAAGAAAAAGAAAGATGAAAGAAAGAAAGAAAGAAAGAAAGAAAGAAAGAAAGAAAGAAAGAAAGAAAGGAAGGAAGGAAGGAAAGAGAAAAGAAAAAAGATTCCTGTTGAAAGCAAAAACAAATCCTTACAGAGGGTAAGGCAGAGAGGTCCCTTCACACTGAACTGGTCTGGAAGGGGGGCATCAGAGAGTTAGAAGTCAGACCTTGAAGTTTCTGCAGAATCCAGGAGAGTGGCCTGCAGAGAAAGAGACACTGGTGGAACACAAAGATGTGCCCAAAGATACCCTCCACCTGGAAGGAATAGGGGAAAGGAGGGGAATCAACCCTTTAACAACTGGAAGGTAGGAACTAGTGACTTTATTTTAAAGCTAGGGGAACTGAGGTACAAAATAGTTAAGTAACTTTTACAAGGTAGCAAGTGACGGGATCAGAACTTGCATCAAGATCTGTCTTTCTTCAAAGCCTGTGTTCTTATGCCCTCATCTTGAAATCAAGAGTGTTGGACTCAGCTGCTGATTCCAAGAACATGACGAAAAGAAAAATGTGTTTGGGGACCCTGAAATAAGTCAGAGCTATGTGACAGAATCTTGACTATCAGAACTTTTATCCAGCGGCCTGCCTGTCAGCTGGAATAGTTGTATGGTCATCAAGTTGTCAAAATTTCAAGTGTTGCCAACTATAAAAATTCTAGGGGCGCCTGAGCACGTGACTTAAGCTCAGGTCATGATCTCATGGTTTGTGAGTTCGAGTCCCACATCAGGTTCACGGCTGTCAGCACACAGCCTGCTTCAGCTCCTCTGTCTCCCTCTCTCTCTTCCTTCTCCCACTCTCTCTTTCTCTCTCTCTCAAAAATAAACATAAAAATTTATTTGAAACATTCTAGAGATTATACACTCAAAAAGTCAGAATTCTGTCTTGTCTCAAAGATTTCCCAGTGTGGCCCTTCTGGTTAGCTCTAAGGTACCGGAGCTGAGTGGCCCCATCCTCTTTTCACGGGCACAGACTTACTCTTGAGCACAGCAGGCCTGTCCCTCCTCTTCATCAACTGCTGGCCCAGCAAACGCTCTGGTGACACGTCCCTGATTGAATAATGAAGAGCGACAGTGGGTTCTTAGTAGGAGAATAGGATTAAATAAGAATGTTAAGAAGCAAGAAAAAGGACACAGTGATACATGAACGTAGATCTTTAAACTGGCCACATACGGCACTTTTTGCAATTGTTAATAACCCTTGCTGTTCCCTCACCTCCATTCAAACCTTCCCATCAAGCAAGCTATTCCAGGGAGTGGAGTAGTATTTGACAGCTGAAGTAGCGAGTGAGTGTGTAATATTACTGTTGGGAGGGACTTTAGCAATTGAGTCCAAACCTTGTCTTACAGTTGAGGACAGAAAGGCCCTTCTAGGAAAAGCAATTTTATCCAGGGTTGTGAGGCATAGAGCTGTTCCCTGTTGAATACATGTGAGAAAGTTCGTTTGTTGGTAATGGTACAAAATAATGTAAAAGTGTCAGGTTTTGAGCGAAGGTCCTAATGGAACTATATACTGCATAGGTGAGCTTGATTTTTTAAAAATTCTTTTTCCTCCTTCTAAAATTTTTTTTGAATTTATTTTTTAATGTTTATTTTTGAGAGAGAGAGACAGAGCGCAAGCAGGGGAGGGACAGAGAGAGAGGGAGACACAGAATCTGAAACAGGCTCCAGGCTCTGAGCTGTCAGCACAGAACCCAATGTGGGGCTCAAACCCACGAACAGTGAGATCATGACCTGAGCCGAAGTTGAACGCTTAGCCGACTGAGCCACCCAGGCACCCCTAAATTATTTTCCCTCTTTATTTTCCATTCAAGAAACATGAAAATCTCATAATCCCTCCTCAGTGGATTTCTACATGGTGGGCTCTCCACGCAAACCTGTTTGCCTTGAGGTTGTGTCTGAGAGTTTGTAGAAGGTTTCAGCACCACCCTCCCACCCCTACCCCTGCCATTCTTTGACGGAGGGTAAGTTAGCTTAGTCTATATGAGAGCAAACCAGTGGTCTAGAAAATAGAAAATACAGTCAGTCTTTTGGTTCTGAGGCTTTTGGATTTTCTGTAGCATTAACATTTCCAAAAAAAGCAAAATTTAGAGGCTGCCAATTTTTAAACTTTCCACAGATTGACAACTATCATTTGCTATGGAAATCATTACATAAAGAAAGAACACTTTAACATCAAAGAAGTTGAAAGGACACAATCTCAAAATAACTGACAATTTTTCCTGAGTAAAGATGGTTGCCAATGTAGCTCTGACATAAATATATGCATTTGTTTTTATATATATAAATGTTACATATATACATTTGTCTGATCCCGCTCCGAACAAATGAACATTTTAACGTTGTCTGGTATCTGGGAACATTTGTTCTAAACGGCACCCAACTACAAACTGAAATACTTTTATCGCCACTGTGACTGAATTTTGATTATTGCTTTGTTTTCACGTTAAACCATCTGCCAAGGTTTTTCATCTGAAAGAGGCCACGAAAGCCATTCTCACAGCATATTTCTTTGCTTGTAGAAATCAACTTACAGATATTTATAGTCTGAGCTTTGCCCCTTTTGAATACATTCCCAAAACCTTAGAGTCAAGTTGCTGTCTGCCCTGGGTTCTCGAATTCACAGTTCTGTCTGTGGCTGTAGTTTGATTCCTTTTAATATAAGCTGTGCAGTGGAGGTGAATTCTGCTGGCTGGTGGTCACGGGTAAGGCAATTACGAAGTCTGACATTATTCTTGGAATGATTTTAAGCAAAATATCATAGTTCGTCAAAACCTGTCTGCAAAACGCCAACAAGTTAATAGTCATTTATGTACAGAAGGAAAAAATTATGGCTGCCAGACCACCTTCATGTGGGAGATTTGGCCATAAATTTTAAATATCCATTGTGAGAATTATATTATGTGTAAGGAAATCAGCATCCTGCAGTTTTACAAGTGAGCCTAGAAGGGAATAATACACAAAGAGAGATTTAACAAGAAATGTAAGCAGAATAGGCAAATTAGAAGGCATCTCTGGAGCTTCTGGAACCTCCTACCCGGTTTGAGGAAAGGGCACATTTCCTGAAGAGATTTTTTGTTGTTGTTTTTTAAGACAAAATGGTGGCAGAAGATCCTGAATGTTTCAAACACTTAACACTGCTACCAGTTTTGAACACTTTCTCTGTGCTTAAGTGTCTTATGCGGATTATCTGACACAGGCTTCCGAGGAGCCCCATGAGGTGTAGATACTGATAAAGCTGATGTTTATTGAGAGATTGGTAACGTGCCCAAGATCTCAGCCTGGCAAGGTAGCCTGTATCTGGCCCTTGTATCAAATCCAGAAAAGGCACTAAGGGTAGACAAATTACAGAAATGGGCCCCACTGGGCAAAGGAGTTATAAAAAGATACGTGCCCCTCTGTGTCCATATAGCCCCCAGGGGAGCTCGGCCACCAGGGCCTCTTAGAGTATAGATTTCATCTTTGTCAAGAAAGTGGTGCCTCTTCTTCAGAGCAGGAAGAGCCCTATGCCAAGCATAAGGTTTGATGAGCAGTGGGACGAGTTTTAAGTCCAGTTCTAGCTTAGCTGCCCCCCCCTCCCCACCCCGTGGCCTTGATGCATGACAAGAGCTGCCCTGGGTTGGTCATGTGGCACAAAGAGCCTGGGAGTCAAACCCGGGCACGGTGACTCTAGAAGCACAGGTCTGGTGTGATTCTCACTCATCTTTCATACCCAGGGCAGCCCAATGGGCAGGTATCTCTAGCATCTGTGCCAAGGAGCACAGCCTTGCTTCCTCCTCCTTCCCACCACCATTCTGTCTAGCTGAGCCACATATGCATTTATATCCCCATGTATGCATACATACCCTGAACCCTGCCTTCCTAGAAGTCACGTTCTGAAGACATCACACGTTCGCAAGCAATTACATAAGCAGTTGATGCCCACAGTAAGTGCTCGTAGAGGGAACATAAAAGAAACCACAAGCACACAGGGCAGGGCACTGGACCCAGACTCAGTATCTGAGAAGACTTCAAGGGCGGCCATGGCTAAACTGGTAACTGGAAGAAGAAGGAGCTAACAGAGAGAAGGGTGTGAGTGGGAGGGTATGATGGAGATGGCAGAGGGGGCCATGGGGGGAAGCAGGGTGCAGATCTAGATGGTGAAGGACGCTGTGGGTTCCATCAAAAACAATTGGACATTATCTTAGGGCTAAGAGAGACCACTGAATGAATGTTTTGGTTGTTGTTTTGTTTTAATTTTAGAAAGAGACAGAGAATAAGTGGGGGATTGAGGCAGAGGGAGAGAGGGAGATTCTTAAGTAGGCTTCATGCTCACCATGGAGCCTGACATGGGGCTTGATCCCATGACCCTGGGATCATGACCTGAGCTGAAATCAAGAGTCAGACACTCAACCGACTGAGCCACCCAGGCTCCCCATTGAATGGTTTTGAGCGAAAACATGGTTCTCTCTCAGGTTTGCCTTTTGGAAAACTTATCCTCTAAAACAACAATCCTGTATGTTCATGTAGTCATGTTTTCATGATTTTAGAACTTTGCCTTTGCTTTGCAGTCATATTGTATAAGATCTTACCTGGCTTTTAATAATTTCAAGTCATTTTCAAAAACAAGTTCTAACCTTCCACTAACACTTAAGCGACTTACTCTGGGTGTCCAGACTCAATTTGACCCACCACTCTTCTTCTTCACAGTGTTTTGCACAATTCCATTTGTGACATATTTATTTCTGTGATGTTTTATTTTCTGGCTCCACACTCTGAATGTAAGCTCTGTATAGACAGGGCATTGCCTTGTTCACTCACATAGTAAATATTTAATAAATATTTGTTGAATGAATGAATGTCTCTGGCTAATGGCCATGCTACTCCCTGATATCTAGCAGCTTCCCAGCAGATAGTCCTTGAAAGCTTGAAACGAAGGCATGAACTGTGAAATCCATGCCACCGAATGAGAGTTCACACCAGGCTTTCCGGATGTACAGTTAAAACGATTTAATGTAGCCTTCCCAGAGACTGTTATTGTAGTTCCTTTTACAGAGTCTCTATCCATTCACAGCCTCACTATGAACAAAGTAGACATTATTAGAGATACTCATCAACCACTGAAAACTAGGGCTTTGGCAGAGGGGTGCCCCACATCCTAAGTTTGGGTGGACCCTGGAACTGGGGCTCTCACAACCCAGAATATCTTAGCATCGCTTTACATCTTCTGTTTTAGGTTTCATACCAGATTACACATTGGACCTTGTCGATTCAACAAACACTTGCTCAGAACATGTATTTCCAGACATTGAATCAGGTTCTGAATTAATCAGGAGCAGATAGTCAATCTCTAAAAGTTTATCTTTATTTTATCTAAAATTATTTTATCTAATTTTATCTAAAATTTTCTTTAAAGATTTTTCTTTAAGATTTTTGTTAGCCTGAAATTTTATAATTTTCATAAAAGGAAATTATAAACTGCTTAATAAAAGTAAATTTATAAATAGTATCTGAGAGCACACACATTTCCAAACATATCTTTTAATTCCAACAGAATTTAATTTAACTTAGGGACTGGGTGTGTCCTTGGAAATACTTAAAAAGTACATTGCTCCAATTTCAGTGAGTTCGAGGATCCCATCAGCCTCGGGTGCTTGTGGTTTTTATCCGAATCTACTTTCTTCTCCCTTTGAGCCTTGGCAGAAATTGCTTTGGGACTCTTACTAGTAATCATCATGATATATTTAGGGCTCGCATTGTAAATGAGACTGCACACACCCTATTCTCCCCTCTACAACTAAATTCCCATAGAATAAGACTCATTTCCTGCTGCTTCTTTCCCAACTGACTTTTGAATAATCAATTTCCCATAAATTCAAAATGAGATGCCAATTTGCCATAAAAATTTTTAAAAGATCCTTCACAGCTGCCTGAACTTGCCTTAAGGCTAGGTTCTATTACAGCCTTTCATTTCCTTTCTTCTCCTTATTGGAGAAGTCTGCCTCCTGCAGTAAGAGCTCTGTTGCTGACAACCAGCACTGAGTGTCTCAACACAAAACACTTAGGTCTATGTGCATATTTTGAAAAACTTGAATAGGAAAAAAATTTGAGAATGATAAATGCAACTTAACCTAACCCTCATCCTCACCCCTTAGCACACCTGTTCACACACTCTCTGTGTCTGTTTCTGTCTCTGTCTCTCTCTCTCTCTCTCTCTCTCTCTCTCTCACACACACACACACACACACACACACACACACACATACACACAAATATATGAAGAATTCCTTGAAGCTCAGTGCAGAAGTGAAATGCCAGGACACAAGGATTAATGCCTTTGGGGGCATTCATTCCTAGAAGCTCTGAGCTTTGGATAAGCTCTCACACCTTTGCCACAAGAACTACAAACATAAAGTACACTTGAGTAATGAAGTTGTTGTGAACAAACATGCCAGAAATTCTACATCCAATGATGGTCGATCATCCATTCATTCACTGCACGTATAGGTATTGAGTTCAATAGATATTGTTACATGACCAAAGTTTTCACCCATGGGAAGTAAATGTTAAACACTATAACCACACAGTAACGTAGCTTACTGATTTTACAGAATAAATGGTTCCTGAAATAAGACATGAGTTAGATTTTTTTACAGTTAAGTTGTTAATGCCCTACAGGATTTAATCATTTAATTCTCCTTGCAGTAAATCTTTTTGTATAACCAGGATGTTCTAAAATGGAAGTATTGACACAAGGATACACAACAGATCAATGGAAACAAACAGAAGGTCCAGATTCAAGTCCAAGAACACATGAAAATTTGATCTATATCAAAGTGGCTTTGCTGATCAGCTGGAGAAAATCATCTTTTCAGTACATGGCACTGCTATTATTGGTTGCCTATATAGGGGGGAAATTAGATTTGTATTTCATACACAAAAATTTATTTCAAGTGTATAAAGATGTAAATGTGAAAAGTACACCTTCAAAAACACTAGTATAAAATATAGGAAGAGTTTTTTTTATTACTCTAAGGTAAACCATGAGTGGTTTAAAACATCACACAAAAAATATTGATATATGTTTTTATTAAAATTAAATAAAAACTAGGTTTATCAGAGAACATTTTTAAAAGTAAAAAGATAAGCCATAATCTAGGAGAAAATGCTTGCAAAGCATAAGTCAACAAATCAACTAGAAAAAATATTATATTTTATACATAGTAGGTATGTAATGGGAAAGAAACATGCATATTATACTATAAAAATACAATTTTAGGGGCTAAATATTTTTCAAAGAGGTTATAGGTATTAAAGTTCTTTTTAAATTGACTTATATATGAATTAAATGAGATATAAATCTTGTTGATCCATTACACATGAAATAATATTTTCGGGGTGCCTGGGTGGCTCAGTAGGTTGAGCGATTGACTTCGGCTCAGGTAATGATCTCACACTTGTGGGTTCGAGCCCCGCCTTGGGCTCTGCGCTGATAACTAAGAGCCTGGAGTCTGCTTCAGATTCTGTCTCCTGCCCCACTTGCACTCTGTCTCTCTCTTTCTCTCTCTCCCAAAATAAAGAAACATAATATTTAAAAAAAAAAAGAATATTTTCTATTGTGGTTGTGAGAAGCAATTTATAATAAAGATTTAATTTAAATTTACTAGATAGAAAAATCAAAAATTCATTCTAATAGTTGCTACTACCTCTCACTGTTTTGTCCATGTAAGCTTAAATTATTTCTACTGCTGACACAGGGCTTCCTCTTTTCCTTCCTACAGATTTCTGAGTGCTAGATTGAACAAAGCTGATTCAGGATTCTCAAAACCCCAATTTTACCATAAAGAGCTATAAAAACTATTTTTAATCACTTTCTATGTGCTTAGCACTGTGCTAAGCATTTCGTATGGATTATCCCTTTTATTTCTTGCAAACCTAGGAGATTGTCACTATTTTTAACAACCCCACTTTACTGATGGAAAAACTGAAACTCAGAAACTAAATAATTTGCTTGCAATTAGATGTCTAGTAAGTTTTATTTTTTAAACAAGTTTAGTCTTGGAGAGTATAAACTCCCATCATTGCATTCTCTGATAGCTTAAAGTGAAGGAAGCAAGAACAGCAGCTAACTGTTGCCTCCTCAGATACATTCGTTTGCTCGATTTGATTTAGTGTCTTTGCAAAACTGCTGATCGGCCATGAGACACATTGAATTTCTGGTTTACAACTTTGTTTTACTTAATTTTTTAAAAAGTAATGCTTTCTAATTTCAAATTACTAATAATGAACCGATGAGCTCCTACAGAAATTTCGTGTCGACTACAAAAAAGGGCAAAGGATAATGGCTTGTTCTGCTCTTCCCTGACTTCCTCAGGTGGGCAATCAAATTGACCTCTTTTAACACTGGGAAGTTCACAAAGGAAAAGAGGCTCATTTAATGAGGCGTACTAGATGCAGAAGAATGAGGTGCCATGTGCTTCCCATTTTCCATGTGTTCTCTCCTGAAGTGAGGCTTAGCTCATATACTACTCCGAGTGGTGGCACCTGTTCCTAAGTTACTGAGACTAGTTCATACTGGTTGGGAAATAATCACTGCCCTAAGGCCCGTTGCCCCTTCAGCCCAGTGCCCTCTGTTACCCAGAAGCCTAACCCCACCTGTGTGGGCCCCCTGAACCTTTCTACTAAAAGCAGCCTAAAGGTTGAGGACTGGCACAGCAAGGTATGTATACTGAATCCTTGATCCTGAGATACCATCAGCATCTATTCCCATCACTTGGTGCCCATGAATTGTTAAATATATATGTTGATCAGCCCCCCTGCCTCTCCCATTCTTGATCTTAAATCCCCTACATTTGGTGATTGATTCAAAGGAGCTAACTGCAGGTTTGAAGTAGAAATTAATGACTATATAAAGAAATAAATGTGGCGTTCTCATACATTGCTACCGCACAGTCACCAAGACTTCCTTCATAGTTAAGATTCCTGTTTCCCACTCGTGCATCTCCATTGACTAAGGCAATTCAGAAGTGGGGCTCCTTTCATTGCCCTATTTCTTCCTATGACCCATTCAGAAGCAGGATCTTTATTGTTAGCTCAACTGATTTATCTTACTTGGAAAGACACGATTTGCTAGTATACAAAGTTATACCTCTGTGCTGTACCCAGACAATAATTCTTTTATTTATTTATTTATTTATTTATTTATTTAATTTATTAATATAATTTATTGTCAAATTGGTTTCCATACAACACCCAGTGCTCATCCCAACAGGTGCCTTCCTCAATGCCCATCACCTACTTTCCCCTCTCCCCCACCCCCCACCAACCCTCAGTTTGTTCTCAGTATTTAAGAGTCTCTTATGGTTTGCCTCCCTTCCTGTCTGTAACTTTTTTTCCCCCTTTCCCTCCCCCATGGTCTTCTGTTAAGTTTCTCAAGATCCATAGATGAGTGAAAACATATGGTACCTATCTGTCTCTAACTGACTTATTTCACTTAGCATAACACTCTCCAGTTCCATCCACGTTGCTGCAAAAGGCAGGATTTCATTCTTCCTCATTGCCAAGTAGTATTCCATTGTATGTATAAACCACATCTTCTTTATTCATTCATCAGCTGATGGGCATTTAGGTTCTTTCCATAATTTGGCTATTTTTGAAAGTGCTGCCATAAACATTGGGATACAAGTGCCCCTATGCATCAGCACTCCTGTATCCCTTGGGGAGATTCCTAGCAGTGCTAGTGCTGGGTCATAGGGTAGGTCTATTTTTAATTTTTTGAGGAATCTCCGCACTGTTTTCCAGAGAGGCTGCACCAGTTTGCATTCCCACCAACAATGCAAGAGGGTTCCCGTTTCTCCACATCCTCTCCAGCATCTATAGTCTCCTGATTTGTTCATTTTAGCCACTCTGTGAAGTGGTATCTCGATGTGGTTTTGATTTGTATTTTCCTGATGATGAGTGATGTTGAGCATCGTTTCATGTGCCGAGACAATAATTCTCTCACTACTTTTGTAAGATGATCATAGACCGTGTTGTTATGGAAATTCCTCAGTTTCCTGTCTTCACCTCTTATGGTGTAATCATCTTTTTTTTTTTAAGTAAGGCATCTCTGCAATAAAACAGAAATGAATCAGCTCTAACAGAAGAAGGAGTGGTATTCTAGGATGACAGGGGCCACCTATTGCAGACAAAACTACTGAATGAAAGTTCTAATAGGTTCTAATGGTCCCCAGTCTCACAAGTGAATGAAAACACTCATTTACTGTGTTATGTAATTTTATGTGGCAATTTGGCTAGGCCCCAAATAACAGTCCAGATATTGTTGTGAAGGTATGTTTTAGATGTGATTAACAGTTAAATCAGCAGACTTTGAGTGTGTCACCTCCATGTTGTGGAAATACCTCACCCAATCAGTTGAAGGCCTTAAAAGAAAAGTCTGGGTCCCCTGCAGAGGAAGGAATTCTGCATCTAGTTTGCCTTCTGACTCAAGGCTGCATCAACTGTAGCCAGAATTTCCAGCCTATTAACCTGCCTTGCAGATTGGAGATTGGACCCCACCCCCCCACAATTGAGTGAGCCAGTTCCTTAAAATAGATTTCTCTCTCTCTCTCCAATATATCCTATTGGTTCTATTTTTCTGGAGAACACTGACTACTAAGATCCACAGAAAATTTTTTTATTCAAGAAAGAGGATTACCTTTTAAAAAGTAGTGTCAATTTTTTTAAAGTGTGAAGAATATAATTTCAAGAATATCCAGCAGATTTTAGGTTTTTTTTTAAGTTTTATTTTGAGAGAGAGAGAGAGAGAACAAATGGGAGAAAGGCAGAGAGAGAAAGAGAGCGAGAATCCCAAGCAGGATCTGTGCTGCCAGCACAGAGCCAAACTTGGGGCTCCATCCCAATAACCATGAGATCACGACCTGAGCTGAAATCAAGAGTCAGATGCTCAACCCACTGAGCCACCCAGGCGTCCCAGATTTTAGTTCTTATTATGATGTCAGATGACTTTCCCTACCTCAAGTGGCCAGGACTAAACTTATTTAACAGTGCAATAAAGCTTAAGTTTTCTGGACAGCCTACCAGCACTGGATTCCATGAACTCTCTTTAAGCAGCAAGAGAGTTGTTCCTGTATATGTTCCTGGTAGCAATTGTGTGGATTCAGTCCCTCCCTCCTGCACTGGTTCCCAGATACAAATCACCTCAGAATATCAAAGCCTCTCTAGACTCCCAGTTTTCAGTTCCCAAATACTCCTGGGGCTATTGGTAAGATATTCTGCTTGAGCTCCAAGGATTAAGTTTCTCTCCTGGACTTAATGGGTCTGAGAGTGGTATATGGAGGCCAACGACTTACACTGCTGTGTATTTCTCATCACTTACCATCTCAGGTTCATATTACTGTGCTTCATCAGTACGCAAGTCAATACAAACCAATCTATGATCATAGTATACTTCTCCAATTATTTAGGCCTCTTTAAAAGTCTTTTAGTAGTTTTATAGATTTCCACATAAAATCCCTATATAGCTTGTGTTATATACACATTTACAGACCTTAATATGTTTACCATTATTTTATAGGATGTCTTTAAAATTACATTTTCTTACTATTTTGGGGCTTTTGTTTTGTTTTGTTTTTACTAGTGAAAAAGGATAAAATGATTAGAGTGTTATTCTTTTTCTGTTGGAATATAGGGTGATTTCTTTATTAAATGTTTGGTAGGTGTTTCTGGTTAAGCTAGCTGGACCTAGGGGTTTTCCTTTTTTTTCTTATCTTTGGGAAAGAATTTTTGATAATTCGATTTCTTAGCATTATAGAATATGTCAGGTAACTTTTTTTCTCCTGAGTAAATTTTGGTGGGCTACATTTTTCCATAAATGCATTCATTTCATATGTAGTTTTAGGTTCTTGTCATAAAGGGTTTGTTTGTTTTTGTTTTTGTTTTTTTGCTTTTTTTTAGAGAGAGAGTGAGAGACAATTCAATCAGAAGATAGGGGCAGAGGGAGAGAGAGAGAGAGAGTCTTAAGGAGGGTCCATATTCAGTACAGAGCCCAACATGGAGCTCAATCCCATAACCGTAGGATCATGGCCTGAGCCAAAATCAAGAGTTGGACGCTCAACCAACTGGACCACCCAGGCACCCCATAAAGTTGTTTTTAATATTCTTTCATTTGTTTTTGTTTGCAGATTAGGTGGTAATATCCCATTTTGATTCCTCATAGTCTGTAAGTTGTGTCTTCTCTCACTTTCGTTGATCAATATCTCACCAGTTGTATCACTACCATGGTTTTTAAAGAACAAGCTTTTGTCTTTGTTGAATCTATTATATACTTTTCTATTTAATTGGTTTTTGCTTTTGCTTTTCTCTCTGTGACTTCTTTTGGATTTATTTAGCTACTTGTTTTCTAACTTCCGGAGATGCATATTTATCTTATTAATTTTTAGTTCGTATTTTTTTCTAATATATATATATGTGTGTGTATATATATATATATACACACACATATATATATATTTGAAGTCCCATATTTCCTTGTTTTATCTATCTATATCTGTCTTCAAAATCTGAGTGTCTTAATGATTTTCCCATTCAAAATACCTTTTTTTCCCTGTAAATGTGGTTTTTTGTTTTGTTTTTGTTTTTTAGATTCCACATATAAGTGACATCATATACTCAAAGAGTATTTGTCTTTTTCTGACTTATTTCACTTAGTGTAATACCCTCAAGTTCTGTTCATGTTGTCACAAATGGCAGGATTTCCTTGATGGCTAAATATTTTATTATATATACATTTATAATATATTACACATTATATAAAATATATTTTTATTATATATAATTTTATTAAATATATTATATGTTACATGTATATATATATACATACTATTTATTATCCATTCATTCATAGTGGGCCCTTAGCTTGTTTCCATGCCTTTGCTACTGTGTAAATAATACTGTCATAAGCATGGGATGCAGATATCTTTTCAAGTTAGTGTTTTTGTACCCATATTCGTACACAGAAGTAGAGTTGCTAGCTCATAGTTCTATTTTTAATTTTTTGGAGGAATCTCCAAAGTTTTCCATAGAGGTGGCCACCATCAATCCACAAGTGTTCCCTTTTCTCCACATCCTTGTTATTATTTTGCCTTTTTGATGATAACTCATACTAACAGGGTGAGGTAATATCCCATTGTGATTTTTGATTTGCATTTACTTGATTAGTGATGTTGAGCACTTTTTCATCTATCCATCAGTCATCTATATTTCTTCTTTGGAAAAGTCTCTATTCTGTTCCTCTGCTCATATTTATTGATTTATTTATGTTTATTTATTTATTTTGAGAGAGAGAGAGAGAGAAAGCATGAGTAGGGAAGGGCAGAGAGAGAGAGGGAGAGAGTGAGAATCCTAAGCAGGCTCCAAACTGTGAGCCTGCTGCAGGGCTCAAACCCACAAACTGTAAGATCATGACCTGAGCCCAGGTCAGATGCTTAACTGACTAAGCCACCCAGGTGCCCTATCTTCTGCCCATTATTAAATTGGATTTTTGTTGTTGTTGTTGTTATTGAATTATGGGTTCTCTATATATTTTGGATCTTCACTCCTTATCAGATATGATTTGTAAATATTTTCTTCCATTTGGTGAGTTGCGTGTTCATTATGCTGATGGTTTCTTTGCTGTGCAGCAGATTTTTTTAGTGTCATGTGGCTCCACTTGCTTGCTTTGCTTTTCTTGCCTTTGCTTTTCGTGTTAATCCAAAAACTCATTGCCACGACGGATGTTGAAGAGTTTATTGTATATGCTTTCTTCTAAGAGTTTTGTGGTTTCAAGTCTTATGTTCAGGTTTTTAATTCATTTTGAGTTGATTTTTGTGTATCATGTAAGACAGTGGGTCCAAGTCCAGTTTCATTCTTTTCAAGTAGCTATGCAGTTTTCCCAATACCACTTATTGCAGAGCCTGTTCTTTTTCCACTGTAGGTTTTTGACTCCTTTATTGTAAATTGATTGGCCATATATGCACAGGTTTACTTCTGGGCTCTCTATTCTGTTCCATTGATCTATGTGTCTGTTTTCTGCCAGTGCCATATTGTTTGGATTACTTTGGATAGTTTTGTGATATAATTTGAAATCAGGAAGTGTGATGCTCCCAGCTTTGTTGTTATTTTTCAAGATAGCTTTTGCTATTTGGGGTCTATTGTGGTCCTGTACAAATTTTAGGATTGTTCTATTTATGTAAAAAATTTCACCAGAATTTTGATAGGGATTGCACTGAATCTGTAGATTGCTTTGGGTTGTATGAACCTTTTAACAACACTTTCCAATCCACAAGCACGGAATCTTTCCATTTGTGTCATCTTCAGTTTATTTTATCAATGTCTTATAGTTTTCACAGATCTGTCATGTCTTTGGTTAAATTTATTCCTACTTACTCTTTTTATTATTATTCTTTTTATTATTATTATTGTTAGAGAGAGAGAGAGTGAGTGGGTGAGAGGGGCAGAGGGAGAGAGAGAGAATCTTAAGCAGGCTCCCCTCCAAATGGGGCTTGATCCCATGACCCTGGGATCATGACCTGAGCCAAAATCAAGAGTTGGGTGCTCAACTGAGGGAGCCACCCAGATGCTCCTTTTCCTAGTTATTCTTAATGCTATTGCAAATGCAATTAATTTCTTTTTCTGCTAGTTTATTGTTAGTATATAGAAATGCAATTGATCTTTGCTTATTGATTTTTGTATCCTGCAACTTTACTGAATTTACTTACTCTAACAGGTTCTTGGTGGAGTCTTTAGGGTTTTCGGTATATAGTATCATGTCAGTTTTACTTCTTCCTTTCTGATTTGGAAGTTTTTATTTTTTTGCCTAATTGCTCTGATTAGGACTTCAAATACTTTGTGGAATAAGTGTGGTAAGAGTAGGCATCCTTGTCTTAACCCTGATCTTACAGGGAAGAGCTTTCAGCTTTTCAGTGTTGAGTATGATAGTAGCTGTGGGCATTCAAGATACTCCCTAGTTTGATTTATTCTTTGACTCTTCAAGAAATTTGCTTCTAAATGATCTATTTTCAAACACTGTAGAATTCAAATTATCTTTGTGCTATTTATTTCTAGCTTAATTGCTAGAATTTATGGTTTGAGAACCTATTCTGTATGATTTCAATTCATTGAAATTTGTTGAGACTTGTCTTATGGCCAAGATATACTTAACATTTGTAAATGTGCCATGTATCATTGAAAAAGATATATTTTCTACAACTTCTTACAGTGTGTGTGTGTATACATATATATGTATATGTATATGATGTGTGATATGATATACATATGATATGTGATCTCTACTAGGTCAAATTTGTTAATTGGGTTGTATAATCTCTTAATCTTCAGTTTTTATTCATTTATTCTGTCAAATTACTCATAAAACTGTCATTTTTACTTTATTTCCCCTTTTAATTCTGTCATTTTGCTTTATGTATATTGAGGCTATATTATGTGGTACCTATAAATGAAAACTTAATTTTCCAGGGGAATTAAATATTTTATCTTTATGAAATGATTATCTTTACTTCTAGTACTTCTTTCTTTCTTTCTTTCTTTCTTTGTTTCTTTCTTTCTTTTTCTTTCTTTCTTTCTTTCCTTCTTTCTTTCTTTCCCTTCCCCTTCCCTTTCTCCTTTCCTTTCCCCTTCCCCTCCCCCCCTTCTTCCGCCTCCTCCCCTTCCTCCGTAGTACAGTTACACCATCCTGGGTACACTGCAAATACAGAGCCACCTTAATTTCCCTATATAACCTAGGTGGTGTGAATTTGGACTGCAAATCCATACAAGTGTTGGTTTACCTGTTGTTCAATTTATCCTGAAGATGTTGCCCATTTGCTCCCCAGCTTGTTGTGGGGAGGATTTCCTATGAATGATTCTTTACCCTGTGTGGACCCAGCTCTCTGATTTGTTCCCTTTGTCTGGCAAGGCCACTAAAGAAACATTGGCAGACATGAAACTCTTAAAGGAAGAGGCATTAGCCATATTCCCAAAACTATACAGATGTTGAAGTGCTTTTTAGTATTCTATGCTATTTAAGTAAGTTGAGACATTCATTTGAAAGTAGTTGGAAGAGTAACTGACACAACAATGGAGTAGCTGACCAAACCAATGAGTATAAGTGCTAGGTTTCCTAATTACAGCTACACAATATTTTAATAAAAATATTTTATATCACTAGCATGTGGTGAGCTCCGGATTCAAATTCAGAGAGCCTGACTCTAGAGCTTAGGTAAGTTGGATGGATACAAAGGAAAGTTAATCAAAGTAAGACGTCCCCCTCCTGATGGTAGAACATGGTTCTATTTCTAAATAGCATGTGCCCCTCTGAGAACACCGGTTAGAAAGCCAAGATTCTACATCCATCCTAACAAGAAAGCCCTCCTTAGTTGAATTCTCTTTTTTGAAATTCAAGCCTGATTAAAACAACTCACAAATATTAGAGAAATATTTCATATTGTCAGTAAATATTTGAACAAATGAGGCGTTCTCTTTAACATTACATAAATATGTCACAAATTAACATTATTTGATTCACCAAGTATATTCATATTCTATGCAACATGCTGTATTTGAAAGTGATTTCATTTTCTCTGCCTCATTAAGGGCACAATATGTGTTCCCTTTCTAACTTTGTTCAAAGCAAATAAACTGTGCATCATAATTTTAGGCTTCTGTATTCTTAGGTTTCTGCTAAGGAATATGAAGGTTTTTTTTTTCCCAATTGTTAATTTCATCCTGAATTAAAACATCCTATCTTCAACCCTCATCTTCTCGCAACATTTATTTTGCTTATAACGCACACCAGTGCAGATAGGTATCATGTTTGGAATTTAAATACGTTTATTTTCTGATCCATAACTGAGCCATTTTTATAATTTTTCAATAAGTCTGTCCTTTAGAATTTTCTTGTTTTAATTTTGGGAACTTTGGTACTATTGACTCCTGATCTAATGCTTACAAGGGAATATTTAATGGGTTGGTGGCAGTTTTATTGCCCCTTAAACATTTAATAGGTTTGCCGCATAATTTCTCAATTTCTTATTTGTTTACTTTTTTATATTTTTGGTATAAAATTGAAAACTTATGCTATTGAATTTTATGACATTGGCACAATTTTCCTCCACAGTTGCAGTATATAGTTCTACTATACTCTTATGTCTAGGGGCTAAAATATGAACTTAACAGGACAACATGGCCTTGATCCATAAAGTTTATATTTAGATCACGATTACAAATTAAACTTTTTTTTTTATTAAACTAATAAGATTGTAGGTTCCTTTTACTTGTCAAATATATTGTCAAATATATATTACAAATGCACTGGCAAAATCTGAAACTGCATTTTATTGTAAGATTTTAAAGTCCAACACCGGTTTGATCAACTTTGTTTTACTTGCCTAAGTATGTCCTAATGGAAATGGCACCAGGGAGGAAGTCAGGAAATTCAGGTTCTAGTCATAACACTGCCTTTCGTTTAGATGCTCTGTGATCGTAAGCCTCAGTTTAGACGAGGTCAGAGATTTCCAAATTTCTTAAGGCGAACACTCTGTTTACACAAAATCTTACAATATGAAAATCAGAACACACCATCTGGAAAAGGGTGGAATACATGATTTTTATTTAGTTAATTTACAATTTTAGGATACACAGTGTTCTTGATGAAGCAAGTAAATCCTCATGAAACTGGAGAGAGACTTTTCAATTGTTTGAGATAACTAGTTTGCATTTCATGACTATTTAATTTACAAGCACAGAAATCACGAGCTTAGGAAGTAACTTTAATTCCGCAGATAGATTTGTGAAAGCTTTCAATGGGTCTGGGTAACCATTGTCATTTCTATTGATATTTATGTTAATAGTTTAGTGAACGTTCTGAAACGGGCAGTGTTCAAAAGTTCATACTTTAAATGAGAATAATCCTGAGTGGTGATACTGTAAAAGGGCTTTTAATCTGGCATTTAGACTTTGTGAGCAAACACGAATATTTTTCTTAAATTCTGTACATGAGAAAGTTCATTTCCATTTCTTCTTTTGGTCCTTTGGGAAACGCTTGGGAGGAACCTGACTGCATATCACAGTTGACTTCAGACAAGCCGTTTCATGCATAATTCAGAACCTACTTTTAAGAGACAGAATGACATTCTGTTATGTTACAGAAAAGCAGAGTGTGAATGTCCACTTTATCTTTTTGTTCTCACTCTCTGCAGTGCAGTTGTGACCAGCACTCACTTATGTCACTGGGTACTTCCTTTTTGGCAACCTAGCCCCAGCCTCCACCTGCCTGAAGCCACTCCCAGCAGGAGGCCCTGGGGCTGCCCTCTCTCAGGGAACAGCTCCCTCAACCAAGTGCAGGTTGCCTGGGAGATCTATTCAGGATTTCACTCACAAACCTCTGTACTCCCCTCTCCAGTTCTCTATTTTGAGCACAATTTTTAAGTTTTTGGTACCTACTCTTTTGCGCTGGACATTTCAGGCCTACTCTTGTTCCTTGCTTTGTTTTGAGTGATGCTCCACAGGCCCCAGCTTTGGCCCAGCCTAGACTTGCTCAGGCCTCCTGACCATTGTATTGCCCTTGACCTGACCCTGGGAGAAACAGCTCCATGCCCCTGCCAGCATCCTATACAGGAAAGGAGTCCCTATGGAAGTCCAGCGTCCCACTGAATCAGCACCACTATAATTATGACATTTTTTTTTCAAGTTCAATGAATTATAAATGAGAAATCAGTTTGTATTTTAAAGTCATTTTATATTGGTTTAGGCAAGAATCCTTTTCGTCTAAAGAAGAACAGAAGAAACCCCCTTAAGATTATTTTCTTTTTTTCCCTGCTGGTCTCCAAATCCACTAAAATACTATAAAAGCTTGCTTTTCCATGATCATTTGGATGAATCTGACCAAGCTTAGGTAACAGTTTTGGAACTTGTTTTGTGTATATACTGAATTCATTAGTACTTAAAATTTTTATTCTTGATGCCTTAATTCGTACAATTGTAAGATGAAAGGATTCATGTAGGTGGGCAAACATCTGAACATATTGGAATAACTATGCCTTAATCTGTTCTTTCATTGTTTGATGAAACATATAAGGCATTTATGCTCGATAGAATTCCATAAGGGGAAAGTTTGTAATCTAATGAATAGCTCAAAATAATATAGGTTCATACAAATATGTATTTTTCCCCCTTTATGCAGTTATTATATATGCTTATATTTGTATTCTTGCAGTAAGGACAAAATTCCTTTTAAATATGTTGTTTTCACTAAATTGTGAAAAGTGTTTTATGGTGTAATTCCACATAAAAGCTTCAGTTCTTACACTGTAAAATATGGTATTATACCTTAAATCCTAAACATTCTTGCTTGTGAGCTGAAAATTAAGAATCAGGATCCAGTCAAGTCCTTTCAATTGCTTTTGGAACAGGTGCTGGGGCAAAGCTGTGAAAACAGAAAGTTGAGCGCCAAGAATTCCCATGGCCTTCAAGAATGGAACAGACAAAACCAAAGGGTGGTCCAACATTCATTGCCAAATGACATAGCTCACTCTAATCACTGTATATTTTGAAAGCAAATGCACTGCAATAACGAAACTTTTTTCCTTTATTTTTATATTTTGAAAAATAGGAACTAAGACAGTTGTGGAAATTCTCTGTGTTGGAAAGAGAAATTTGGGGGAGGGCTCTGAAGCTGCGCCTTTTCATTAGGAAAGCAAAAGAAAGACACAGGTCCCTGTTCCTCATGGTCCTGAGGCTCCCAGGCCTCTGTAGCCCGAGGGTCCTAGCAGCCAGGTAGAATTCTGGGAGAACATGGAGAGGCATCTTGCTGGGCTCCTACACAGCATTCCCCATGTGTGCATTACACTGGGGACTCTGGCCCCTCAAGTGCCCCCATCTTCTAGGAACTGACCTCCTCCTTCCATGCTACTGGAACCCTTGGAGTCTGAAAACTGCAGGGCTCAGTGGTCAGGAGCCTCCAACCTTTATTTGCTCCTTTGACCAGTCAGTTGGGGTCTTTGGGACTCAATTTCTTTATCTGAACACAGAGCAAATCACAGGGCATGATCAAAGAATGTATACAAATGTACTTTTAAAAGCAAAAATTTTCTGGGCATCTGGGTGGCTCGGTTGGTTAAGCAACCGACTTTGGCTTAGGTCATGATCTCAGGTTGGGTGGGTTCGAGCCCCTTGTGGGGCTCTGTGCTGACAGCTCAGAGTCTGGAGCCTGCTTCAGATTCTGTGTCTCCCTCTTTCTCTGTCCCTCCCCTGCTCATGCTCTCTCTCTCTCTCTCTCTCTCTCAAAAATAAACATTAAAAAAAAATTTTAAATACACCTCTGACAATCTTGAAAAATAATTTATTGGAAAGATATTGAACAACTCACAAAGATTTAAGAAAAAACAAGGATCATACTTGGGTTGCAGGAATGACTGAAGAGTCTCTTCAGGGCACCCATTGAGGTGGTTGAAGTGCAGGGAATGGGCCCAGTGCAAGCTTTTATTTTTTCCTGCCTGGAATAAATGGAAAAGAAGAAGAGATCTTCTTGTTGGAATGTCATTGTTTCTTTTAACTTTATTTTGAAATAATTTAGACTGACAGAAAAGTTGCTCAGTTAGTACAGAGGGTATCCATGTAGCCTTCACTCAGCCTCCCCTCGTATAACCATCTTCTATAGCTCAAGTGCAATTTTCAAAAGCAAGAATCTGACACTAGTGCAATGCTGTCAACCAAACTTCAGACCTTCTTTGGGTTTCACTAGTTTTCTCACTAATGTGTTTTTTCCTCGTCTACAATACACACATGGTCATGTCTCCTCAGTCTCTGTCAATCTGCCATGTTTCCTCAGTTCATCCTTGTCTTTTGTGACCTTGACACTTTTAAAGAATAATGGTCAATGATTTTGTGGAATGTTTCCCAATTTGGGCTTGTCTGACACTTTTTGGGATTAGCTTGAGGTTATGCTTTTTTGGCAAAGACACCACGGAAGTGATGTACTTTCTAGGTGCATGGTGTCCATTTACATAACGTCAGTTTATCTTCTTACTAGTGATGCTAATTTTGCTCATTTGATTAATGTGGATTCTCCACTATAAAGTTACTGTTTTTCTCCTTGTTATTAAAAATCTATCTTGTGAAGATATACTTTCAGACAATGCAAATATGTTGTTTCTCATTGTGCATTTGCTCACTAAATTGGATATCCGTTGATGGTTCTTGCCTTAGGACAATGTTTGCCTGGTGGTGATTTTCTATTTGTCTTATTCCGTCTCCATTTATTAAGAAGTCCGTAATTTCTCAATCAATACTTGACCTAGGAGTGATAATGATACCATGTTCAGGAAAATATTTTTACTAAAAACAAGAATTTGGTTATGGAAATTCAGGCTGAATTACTGAGGCTTCCTACAGTTAATTGCCCCCCAATTAGTGTCTAATGTACTAATTTACTGAATGCATCCAACTGTTTTAGCCTTATGAAATTTCATTTAAAAATCATACAGAAGCTGGAAAAATTGGAAAACTGTTTTATGACAGTTAAAAGACTTGCATGGCTAGTGTAATTGGGTATGATGAGATAAAAACTACAGAATTAGAAAACTGTTATAAGTGAGAGAATCTTGACTGAATCAGATGATGCTTGTTTAAGTCAGTTAATTGTTCAGGTTGGTTGACATGGTGTTGGAAAAAAGAATTAAATGCATGTAAAAAAATAGGGTCCCTTTAAGAAACCAGAGTGCCAAATGTAGGAATTGTTCCAGAAGAAGTGGCTTTCAGTGGGCATGGGGGGAGCCTTATGAAATGATTTGCCACCATTTTGATAAAAGCGGAAAGTGCACAGAGGCTCTGAGCTCTAGCCTCTAAGTAAGGAACAGCCCTGGGGGAGAAAAATTAAGAGCCTAGAGTAACCAGAAGGTGTTAAGGAGGCAATAAAACCTTTTCCTCTACATGGCAGCCAGCAACTGGCTGAAGGAGAAGGTGCCAGGGGCCATGAAAAGGTCCAATAACTTGAACCTATGGCATTATTTCAGATCACAAAGTTTAGTTGGTATGACTGATAAACACTGTACATAAAATGAAGAAAATATTCCTAATTTATAGGGTCATGGGGAAAATGAAATAAAATAAAACCCACTTAGTGATGGCTGGTATCCAGTAAACAGTGAATAAATAGTATTCATTTTCACAACAAACATCCATTGAGTCTTCATGTAGTTTTACACTTAACCATTTTGGGCCTCAGTTTTTTATACTCATAAAAGCAATTATACTAATGACTTCTGAAGTGCCTTTTAACTGAAATGCTGTGACTACATTGCCACAGGCGGGGAATTTAAAAAAAAAAAAAAAAACCCTGCACATTGGATTTTTATAAAGGCTGACCCAGCTGCCTTCATTTATTTATTAAACACTGGCTATGTAGCAGGCTAGAAACTATGCTAGAGGCTAAAAAAAAAATTTAAGATTTTATTTATTTATTTATTATTTATTTATTTTTGAGAGAGAGAGAGAGAGAAAAAGCATGAGTGGGGGAGGGGCAGAGGGAGAGAAAGAGAGCGAGAATCCTAAGTAGGCTCACACTGTCAGCTCGAAGCCCAATGCAAGACTTGAACCCATGAACCATGAGGTCATGACCTGAGCCAAAGTCAAATGCTTAGCTGACTGAGCCACCCAAGTTCCCCTAATGATTTTATTCTTAAGTAACCTCTACACCCAATGTGATGCTTGAACTCACAACCCTGAGATCAAGAGTAACACACTCCACCCCAACTGAGCCAGCCAGGCACCCTAAGGCTAGAATTTTTTTTTTTCCCTAAGTAGGCTTCATGACCAGCATGAACCCAATGCAAGGCTTGAACTCACAAGCCTGAGGTCAAGACCTGAGTCAAGACCAAGAATTAGATGCTTAACCAACTGAGCCACCCAGGGGCCCCAAAGGCTAGGTATTTTTAAACTAAATATCCAGCACTCACCACTGACGTACGTCAGCCTTATATTCTGTTTTGACAGATGACCATGTAAACAAACTATGAATATGTGATAAGGTAGGATAGTTCAAGAGAGGGGTAGTTTTCTCTGCGTGAGTAAAGGCTGGCCTCAGAGAACTGAAGATATGAGACCTGGTCCAAGAAGAGTGAGAAGAAACTTACTGAGCAGGGAATAGTACACTGCAGGTAGAAGAGTTGGTTTGAACAAAGGCATGAAGGTATAGAAGTGTGTGGTGGTTTCGGGGTGAGCATTATGCTTTGGTGTGTGAAGAGCAAAGTGGTTGAATACAAGTCAAGTTGGAACAAGACTAGAGTTTAACCTCTGTGGGCAACAGGGAGCCATTGAACATTTTTAAGTAAAACAGTCACATGATGGGCCAAAGTTTTACAAAGTATTTGTTAGCTAAGTAGAAAATGAAATGAATGGGGAATGATTGGTGGCTGAGAAAACAGTATAAAAGACACTTAAGTGATGCAGGGGAGAAGCAGTGATTTCAACTAGGGCAGGGTCCATAGGAATGGAGAGAAATGAAGGGATTCTATACATAGTCTGGAACTATGGTAGCCTCTAGGAGTTCCACATCCATACGATGGCTATCATAGTATTTATACTAACCTTCTCACTGGAAAGAACTACAAAATGTTGTGCATGTGTCTGTGTTTCTTTAAGAATCAAAATATTGAAAAAAATGGTAAGGAAATATCAGGCCAAAATCTACCTAGAAGGCAGTAACCAGGAAGGTAAGCAGAGTTGTTATGCTGAACCTAGCTAATTTATCAAGACTTTGTGCAGGGTGAAGGGCAGAAGACAGAGCCTTTCTAATATAAAGCCAGGCACTCTAACAAGTAAATTCCCAATATACTTGGGCTCTCAAAGGATCATGCCAAATGTATAAGGATGTATGAGGCAACTAATAGCAAGCTCACTCTGCTCCTTCCATTTCCCCAACCTCAGGAGATTGTAAGAATTGCATAGAAAGTCATTGAGCAAAGCAGGATATGGGGAAAAATAATAAGGCAATCCCTGAGATGTTGCGACCACAGCCTTGTTCTAAAAGAATTTATAGGCAAAATTCACATCTTATGGGAGGCCCCCAAGAGTTCAAGCCTTGATTTTAACCTGAAGTGTTCCAGGACCGGCAGCACCCTATATACCTGGCAGAAGTAGATGCAGGTTCCCTATGAGCAACCCCCCTACATCCTAGGCTTCACAGATTTCCCACATAGAATCTTTCAAGGGGGGAAAAAAGAGGTAGTTCACAGTCAAAGATAATCAGGTTCACAGGAAACAAGTTACCATGGGCAGAAATGCGAAACAACAGGCAGCAAAAACACCCTTCAAATGTTGATATGAGATGCATATTTTAGTGTAAATATGAGTACAAATTTATGTTTAAAACAAATCCAATTTGAGGAAAGAAAAGACAAACTTGAAAATGCCTGCAGGGAACAAAACTATGTTTTAAATGTCTTAGCAGATTTTACAATGAACCAAACAGAACTAGACAAATTATAGTTGGAACTACAAGCTCAATAGAGAGCTTTAACTGCATCCACAGTTGATGACAGGATTAGTGAAGTTAGGGGTCAAGGAGGGCCTTAGTAAGAGCCAGAGTTTGCAAAGATCTAGGACAAGGGTATTTCAGGCAGAGGGAATAGAATAGAAGAGCAAGGAACCAAGAAGGGAATATGCTTTCGTGTTAGAGGACAGAAAGAAGACCAGGGGTTTGGAGCATAGTGAAGGGGAGAGAGAAAGTGGGAGAAGCCAAAGCCAGAGAAGGAGGTAGAGCCCAGAATACATAAGACTTTGGGTGTCCAGACAAAATCCTGCTCTATGGAGATGGATATTATAAACAACGTGATGGGAACCACTGGAGAAGAGACTTATGACAGAATCTGAATTACATTTTAAGAATAGCTTTCTACTATACTGTGTGTAGATTGGATTATAAGGGGACGATAGTGGAAACAGGAAGACCATTTACGATTCTATTGCAATAGAGTCAGTGAGAGAGGAGGGTAGTAGTGATCAGTGTAGAAGATAAATACTTGAATATGTGATTTATGGTCGGGTATTGGAACACACTTCTCTACAGGTGTCTCGTATTTCTGCATGTCTTGTAAGAAGGGTCACTGATAGTTTTTGTTTTGGACTATCTTTTCTAGACTATTACCCCTCTGAATAGGGAACAATCTTGGAAAACAGAGGTAGTGTCTTCCTCTGGAGCAAAGGGCAGGCATGCTGATTGGCCATTATAGAAGATTTGAGTTCTCCAAGTTCAAGTTTCTTTCCTGGAAAGGAACCCACTATGTATGCAAGTGTTACCTGGCCTTCACTGTATTGCTCTATAGGAATTATAGCTTGACGTGTTGGTATAAGATAGTGCTAATATTCTAGCTATAGTTATTGAGCAATAAACTCCTTGGTCTCCAACTCAAAGTTCTCTTGTCTTCTACTAGCATCCACAAAATGGAGGCAGGCTAACTTGGTAGCTTGCAACTAGGGCAAAACATCAGACCTTTCACAGTTCTTGACAAGAGGTCTATACTTACTGATGAACTGTGCAGTGAGTAGAGATCTAATAAGAAATGAAATATTGTAAGAGGTGAATTCCTGGTAACACTGACTCAAGATAAGGGATTCTTGGAAGTTTATATAAGAAAGGGCCAACCATACGAAGGAGAAATCAGACCCTGGTCAGGGCTATAAGGACAGAATTTTGTATTTGGGAAGATGATTGATAAGATCAAGATAGGACCTCAGTACTAGGAATGTACTGAAATACTACATAGGGTGTCAGAAATTAATTACAGAGAGACCATGAGAAAACCCCAGTTACATAGACTAAGGCATGCAGAGGAAGGAAAAATCACACAAGGGAGAAAAATAAATGAGGCTGAACAATGTGGTAAAATACTAGACAAAGGAGTTAATTTTTTCTTTTTTGTAACTTGATTTGGCAAAGAGTAAACGTGGAGAGTCAAAGGAACACAATGATCACACTGAGGGAAGAATGTGGCACAGAGCTCTGACCCAGGGACACTGGCCCTGCTTCAGGTGAAAAAAGGGAAAGCACCTCAATATTAAGCTTCATCAAAGGGGGAGGCAGAAGCTGGCTAAGGCTGTTTAAGTACTTGCTGTCTGCTTCAAATCTGGATTGATCTTCGAATTAAGGGTGTGAACTGGGCAGATTATTTGGGGAAGGTGGCTAAGAAAGCCACGGGTATTGGAGGTCACACAAGAATCAGAAAAGTCCTGCTTTGGTGATCCCATTCTCTTATATAAATGCCTTCATGTTTCTTAGCATTGCATTCCACAGATCTTCCAAATTTGCTTCTCATTCCTACCTTTCACATGCTATAAACACTTGATAGATACAAAGACTATGTCCTAAGCCCTTTTTGACTGTTTCCAAGACCTCTTTCCCTTATAAAAATTATTAATTGGTTTTGTTAGGAATCTTGCAACAGGAAGTAACAGAGTACCCAGCTAGCTATGGCTTAAGCAGTAAAGACATTTGATTATTTCACACAACAGGAAAAGTGACAGTGGGAAGTTGCAATTTCTATGATAATGTGGCTATATCATCAAAGACCCTGGTTCTTCCTCCCTTTCTGTTCTACCGTCTTCTATCCTGGCAACAATTTGGCTGTCACTGTTCCTCATTCAGCTGGTTCAAAGCAGGATAAGACGGTGGCTATAGAAGGCCTTTGTTTCATGAGGCTCAGTCTTTTCACCTGAGAAGAAAACCTGCTTTCCAGAAGCAATGAGCTACCTCTAACATCCCTTTGGCTAGAACTGGGTCCATTTACATTAGCCAAAGCTGGGCCACATGCCTATGCCAGACTACTCTCTAGGAAAAGGAAAGGGGTTACCATTACCATGACTGACCCAGACCAACATGTCTCCAATTTCACCACACCTTGAAATTACCCTGGGAGACTTAAATACTGATGCCTGAGTCTCCCCTCCAGAGATGCTGATGAATTGTTCTGGGGTATGGCCCAGTCATCAAATTTAAGTTTCCCAGGTGATTCTAATGCACAGCCAAGGTTGACAACTATTACCTAAAACAATAATCATGATCCCTTAAGAAAGAGCCTAACTTCACAAGTTCAAGGGGTCCTAGCTGCCAACTGAATGAAACTGAGGTAGATAGATGGTGGCTGGTGGCCTCAGATTCATAATTCTTTTCTTTTCTTTTCTTTTCTTTTCTTTTCTTTTCTTTTCTTTTCTTTTCTTTTCTTTTCTCTTTTCTTTTCTTTTTTTAGAGAGAGAGAGAGCAGGGGAGAGGGGCAGAAGGAGAGAGAGAGAGAGAGAGAGAGAATCTCGAGCAACCTCCAGGCTCAGTGAGGAACCCATCGTGGGGCTCCATCTCACGAACCTGGGATCATGACTTGAGCTGAAATCAAGAGTTGGACGCCCAACTGACTGAGCCACCCAGGTGCCCCTCATAATTATTTTCAACCTAGCCAACCCAATGGAAAAAAGTTCTCTTTGCCAATATTTCCAGTAAAAGCCCCATGGACCTGTCTTTGGGTCTGTGACATCCTTGAGCCAATCATGATGGCCAAAGGGATAGAAAATACTAACAGACCAATCTTGGGTAATGTGCCAGGAAAGGAAATATGCCAATGGAACCAAGTAGACAAGAGGAAAGAGATTGTTCCCTAAAGGAACATATAGCTGCTGTTATTAGAAAAGGCAGAGAGGAAAAAAAGAAAAAAAAAAACTAGAGATGTACTAGTCCTCAATATATATTTATTGAACGAATGAAAGAATATTTACTACTCTTTTCCACTCAGTGAGAAGAGGGAAAAATTTGCATATGTCGCTCATTCAATAGGAGTCCGTTCTTCACAGGGCCTCTTTTGATTCTCAGGACATGTATCTTTGAAATATAATATAGTTTCTCTTCATTTGTTAGATAATTATTTCTAGTCTCAGGCAGTGAACTAACTTCCACTAACTGGATAATGAGGACAGTTGTAGATAGAAGGTAAGAACATTTAGTAGCAAATAAAATGGAGTGTTTTGTCCAAGTTCAACCTTCTAATCATGACTGTTTTTAACAGTGCATCTGCAATTGTTAAATATTTAGCGTCAGAGAATAGCATACTGCCCGATAATCAATTTTTAGTAAGCGAAAGTATTCTCACTGAAAAGTATTTTCGACCAAACCAAAGTATGACTTTGTTACTGACATGTTTAAAAAAAAAACAAGCAGGTCTTGTTGTGGTTCATTATTCTGCCTTTGTAGTCCCACTGAGCACAGTGTAGCATGGAGTTACAGCCTCTGCAAGTGCTATAGGAATATCACAGGACACATGATGAATAGTCTGAAAGAAAAAAATGTTAGGAGACCGGAAGTGGTTCACTCAATCTATATCTTGACTCTGTGACTCTCCACTTAAGGATGAACTGTTAGCTTTAGGGTAATTGCCCTGCCTGCTGAGTTGTCTCGAGAGTTTCCCAACAGATATTAAAATAACTGTGTTGATAGCAGCACCTTACATGAGGGGGCAATGATATGCATCTTACAAATCTCCAGGAAGGGAGAATGGAGGAAAAAAATCTGGTCTCAAACACCACTTGTGACTTTCAACCCCAGCCAGACTGGGGAAAGAGAAATGTTGATGAGCTCGGTGTTTTTGTTACTTTTTTGATTTATTTATGTGTCTGATTTTTTTTTTCCTTTTTTCAATTTTATTTTTTTTATTTACATCCAAATTAGTTAGCATACAGTGCAACAATGATTTCGGGAGTATATTCCTTAATGTCCCTTACCCATTTAGCCCATATGTGTCTGATTTTAGTGTAATAGAATATATTCTTGCCGTTTGCATTGGTCAATTGACTCAGAGACAACAGCAAAGGAATCGAGGGTTTCAAGGTTTTGTTTCATTCCAAGTACCTTGAAAGGAAGGATTCTGTAGGGTCAAAGTTTTAGTACTTTCTAGGGGTATTTGTGGAGGGCATGGAGCCATGATGGGTGGTAGGAGAAGAGGCAGTTGTGTGGGGATGATTGAATAACAATATGTAAAAGCATCGGGATTGAATTAGGTCTTCAGTCCCTGACATTCTAAAATTGAATCAGTTAATTCCAACCAAGTAAGTATTACACATAATCCTTTGATTTTATGTGTAGGTGAGAGAACCTCAGTTTTACTTATGGTTCTGCTTCCCTCTTTTACTTTTTATTGGTAATTTAAGAAAGATAAAAGCACACAAGAATATATCGTTTCACATTTCTTTATCCAGGATTAACAAATCCTCACATATTTTCTTCTTTCTTTCATCCCAGTTTTTCTTTCTTTATCTTCATTATTCCTGTTTCATAAAACTGATTTACAATTCATTATAAGGAACTCAAACGGCATGAAAAAGTACACAAGTGAAAGTAAAAAAATCCAACCCCACACACCCAGAAACATCCATTATTAACGTTAGTTGAACATTAGTTGCCATATATCCCTATGCATGTGGGTATGTAGAAATCCTTTTATAAAACTGGAATCATCCCAAAGATGCTGTTAGTAACATAAAAGCAGTTAATTTTACTTGAATGTAAAATAAGAAAGAAAAGCTGAAATGGAAGGGAATGAACCATTCAATGCACGCACACACAGTATACACACACACACACACACACCTCAGGAGATCTTATTTTGTAAACTATGCTAAGTCTAAAAAATAATTTGCAAATAACTTTCTAAAAGTTGACATGGTCATGATTTTTTAAAAATCTTTTTTAGGAGTACCTGGGTGGCTCAGTTGTTTGAGTGTCTGACTTCAGCTCAGGTCATGATCTCACGGTTTGTGGGTTCAAGTCCCACATCAGGCTCTCTGCTGTCAGCACAGAGTCCGCTTCAGATTCTCTGTTCCCCTCTCTGTCTCTATCCCTCCCCTGTTCACATTCTCTCTCCCTGTCAAAAATAAATAAACATTAAAAAAATTCGAAAAGAATGATTTAAAAAAAATCCTTTTTAAATAGTAGGAACTGATCCTTGGTTACAAAAGATGGAACATGAGCGCCCCCACAGGACCTCTTTTTCCCTCTTCACATCCTGATTTTTATTATTTATTTTATTATTTTTACATTGCCTGGGTTTCTGATGTCAACATTCTGTGCTGTAGAACACATGCCTATTATTTTTGTTTTTAACACATGCCTATTCTTACCTATTCTGGATTTACATTTACTTAGTGCTATCTTATCACAACTTTCTTATCTCTATATTCTGTATTTTGAGTTAACTCTTAAAAGGCTAATTTCATTGTCAAGTAATCTTTTTCAGAAGGGCACATATGGCTGTATTCTTAAGTTGAAGGTCTTGACTGCCTGTAATAATTATGTCATGCCTTCCTTTTCCTCAGAACTTGGCAAACATTGCTTCGTTGACTTGTAACATTGAATTTTGCTGTAAATTAGACGGAATCTAGCTGGATTTTCTGAAATTTGTGTGTTTTTTGGGGAGAGAGGTGGTCTGTAACCTGAGGCTCTATAATGTAACTGGGGTGTGGATCAGGCTTAAGATTTCTGTGTCGGGGCGCCTGGGTGGCTTGGTTGGTTAAGCGTCTGACTTCGGCTCAGGTCATGATCTCATGATCCGTGAGTTCGAGCCC
The DNA here is from genome assembly GCF_027475565.1 of Acinonyx jubatus. Classification (NCBI taxonomy): domain Eukaryota; kingdom Metazoa; phylum Chordata; class Mammalia; order Carnivora; family Felidae; genus Acinonyx; species Acinonyx jubatus. The sequence continues at coordinate 123,860,311 of NC_069382.1, read as the reverse complement.
CGCGTCGGCCTCTGTGCTGACGGCTCAGAGCCTGGAGCCTGTTTCAGATTCTGTGTCTCCCTCTCTCTCTGCCCCTCCCCTGTTCATGCCCTGTCTCTCTCTGTCTCAAAAATAAATAAACGTTAAAAAAAAAATTAAAAAAAAAAAGATTTCTGTGTCAAACTTTCCCGAAATTCAGTCTGTATCCTGCAAATATCATTTTTCCTTTATTTTAGAGAAATTTTCTTGTATTATATTACATTGAGGAGATCTTCTATTCTTTTTGTGGGTACCGTTTCAGAGACCTCAATCATCCTTATTCTGAAATTGGCTTCATTTTCCCAAGATATTAATTTTGTCTCATTTGTAGCTGCCATGTTTCTTTTATCTCACTTTGTTGTACAATCACATCCTTGAGCTCTTTTTAATTGTTAGTTTGATATTCTTATTAAGGTAGACAATATAAAGCACTTAGGAGGATTTTTTTTTGGTGTGTTTTTGAATTTTGTATTTTGAAAAATTGTTTTTCTGGCTGAGTGTTTTTTTGTTTGTTTCGTGTGTGGGTGTGTGTGTGTGGGTGTGTGTGTGTGTGTGTTTTAATTTGGGAGAGAGCATGAGCGGGGGAGGGGGCAGAGAGAGAATCCTAAGCAGGATCCAGGTGCAATGTGGAGCCCAGCCCAAGGCGGGGCTGGATCCCACGGCCCTAGGATCATGGCCTGAGCTGAAATCAAGAGTCTGCCGCTCAACAGACTGAACCACCCCTCATTTTGTTTTTCTCTTTTGGGTGGTTTGTTCCTTTCCTTTTCCTTCATTTTGTTGATGTTTGGCTTTCTTCCATTTTAATGTCTGTATGTTGCAGAGTTACTGTGCTGTTTCTTTTTGTATTGTTCATGCTTCAGTGATGCTCTCCACTCTATTTGCTCTGATAATATATGAGGGATTTCTTACCTGTTTTGTTTTTTTTTTTCCACATCCCACCTACAGGTTGAGGTTCTCTATGTTCTCACCCTTTTCTTCTGTAACCTAAAGGGATGGTGGGAAATGGGAGACATGTGCGGGCTGGATTAGATGACCTGAGGTCCTAAGATTTTTCTTACATATCCTGTACAGAAGAGTTCACTCCAACTAATCAGGACTCAGTACCATTTGCATTGGGGAGTACTCCTGGGCTTTGATTTGTTTTCTGTTTCACCCTTTCCTCCTTTTCAGGCCCTTTTCTACTCTTCCTGGGTCAGAAGAGGAATCAGATAATAAAACCAACTCGATTTCCTTTCTTCCATATTTGGAAGTTTTTGTGGGAATTCTCAGATGTTTGTGAACCTACCATCATGGTCTCTGGAAAGCTGACGGCTGGATTCTGAGCCAAACTATGTCTTTTCTCATCGCCTCATTCCAAAATCAGCTGTTTCTTATTGCAAAAGATTATACCTCTTTCCTTATTTGGTGGCTTGATGAGTTTTTCTTTCTGTTGACTGTTTCCATTTGTCTTAAAGTATGAAGGCAAGCTTGAGTCAAATGGATAAAGGCATGAACTCCTGAGCTACAGTGCCTGGCTTCAAGTGCCTGCCACTTGCTTGCTCTGAGACTTGGGGTCAGATGTTTGCTTCAGTGGTGTTGGCTTCCCAATGTGTCAAGTGCCTTTCTAAAAGGGTTGTTATTCACTTTAATCAGTTAATGCATGTAAAGCTTGTAGAACAGTCTCTGGCATGTGCTGAACACATAATGAATGTCAGGTAATCTGTTTATTTCTTTATGGCTAACTGTATTGAGTACTCAGCAGTGGAAAATTCTTTTCAATCTCCATCTTCGACCAGCAGTTTTTGATCCTATACTTTAGGTCATCATTTCCTAATCTTTTTAAGTCTCTGACACACCTATAGCCTGACCGAATCGCTCAGTGGGGTGACTCGGAGATCCTATCAACTGGCCTACAGTTTTTAGGTACCAACTCAAATCATATGCCCATTTTTTATTTTGTCTTGTCCTTTTCTCAAAAATTTTGTCAAGTGTTAAGAGTGAAGAAATCTCTGTCTTTTAGGAGTTTATGAAGCACTTAACAGTAACTGGGTTATAGCGGGAACCAATCCGTGTTTAATGAATAAAGGTATCTAAGAATTACCTCACACTGGGCTGTTTTATGCTCCTCTAAGTGTCATTCGAGGCTCCTTGCTATTTTTTTTATGTATTGTGCATGCTGAAAGAACCAGTTTAACTAGTCATCTAGACATCGTCTTTTATTGTGGCATAAGTTAACACAATATATTTTAAAATAGTTATTTTGGCTCTATATTTCAAAATACCTCCCCTCTGCCAATGATTCCTAAATAGTAGACCCTGCCAGTGTGCCACAACCGGTTTCCACAGAGGCGGTGATATGGATGCCTCCTAGCGGCAGGGCCAGGTCCAGAAAGCTAAAACGGCCTGCTCTCTGGCCTTCTCTGCTTCGCCCTGCAACAATTACCATTTTTTGTGTTCGCCATGGTATCGAGTAAGTTGGAGAGGGTGAATCTATGCAGTCAGAGGGGGTAAATTATGGTGAAAAGTAGGAAACGCTAGATGGACCCATGCACCGTCAGCCCAGAAGACAAATGATGGGTTTTAAAAGGCCCACCAAACCTCAGAAATTGTGTGCAGAGTTGGTGAGTGTGTATTTGAGGCTAGGCTCTGTAACTTTTACAAAAGTCTCAAAAACAATGTTTTCTAAAGTGTAATTTGAGATTCAGAATCACCTGACAAGAGTATTATTAGAAGTGTAGATTCCCTGGACCCCTCTTACTGAATATTAATTCCTTTAAAATAACTAATGTAAAATTCTTTCCTTGTGTACAAAATATTTGAAATTGTTTTCTGGACACATGTCAGTTATTTTTAAGGTGAGCTTAAGGGAAGTGCTTGTGGAAAAATTGAAAAAACGTCATGGTTTGTGTTTGACAGTAAGCTCTGACTGCAATGATAATGTAGAGTTGACCAGAAGTTAATAAGGTCTCATGCTTCTCTAAGTGCATATGTAGAATGAGCGATATAAATTTCCTTTCATTCTTCACAAATTATATCAGGCAGAGGCATATGTTCCCTCTCAGAAACCTTGAATGGAAGTTACAGAAAAACTAATTTCAGATCATATAAAGAATAACTTTCTCTCAAATCTGCTTAATGATGGAATGGGTCATTTTGGAGAAGGGTTTGCATCTCATGAGAGGGGTTGAACATAAGGGGCCGACTCACTTTCCAGGAAGACTGTAGAGGGAATCCAAACATCAGGAGTATCAGGATTCTGCCGTTATAATAATTTAACTTGCCCTTCCACCCCAATTTTAAAAAATGTTTTTATTTGACAAAAGTCACACAGACTTATTGCAGAACATTTGAAAAATATAGATCAGCAGGCAGAAAAAAGGATGAAACAACTTTAACTCTATGCCATTCATAGATTATTGCCTCTAACATTCTATTTGAGTCTTCCAATCTTTCTTATAGACATATAAATATATAGATTTTTTTCACAAAATTTGTGAAATTTGCCTAATAGTTTATAAATTGCCTTTTCACCTAATATTAATAAAAATATTCAATGTTAGTAAATCTTACTTAGAATATAATTTCAATGTCCACCTCTTATTTCATCTTATGGGTAGTCATATGAGAGGAGCCTAATTATTCTCTGATAGTAAATGTTTAACTTTTTTCATATTCTTTGTTATTACAGACAATATCACATAGTTGAAGCTTTGTATATATATTTTTTCTTAATTTAAATCCAAGTTAGGTAACATATAGTGTAATAATGATTTCAGGAATAGAATTTAGTGATTCATCATCACTTACATATGACACCCAGTGCTCATCCCAACAAGTGCCCTCCTTACTGCCCATCACCCAGTTAGCTCATCCCCCGACCCAACACCCCTCCAGCAACCTTCAGTTTATTCTCTGTATTTAAGAGTCTCTTATGGTTTGTCTCCCTTGTGTTTTTATCTTATTTTTGCTTCCCTTCCCCTATGTTTATCTGTTTTGTATCTTAAATTCCACATATGAGTGAAGTCGTATGATATTTGTCTTTCTCTGGCTAAATTATTTTGCTTAGCATAATAAATTCTAGTTTCATCCACGTTGTTGTAAATGGCAAGATTTCATTCTTTTTGATCACCTGTTGCTTCCTTATTGGTGTATGGAAATGCAACCGATTTCTGTACATTAATTATATATCCTGCAACTTTGCTGAATTCATGAATCAGTTCTGGCTGTTTTTTTTGGTAGAGTCTTTTGGGTTTTCCACATAGAGTATCATGTCTATAAAGAGTGAAAGTTTGACTTCCTCCTTGCCGATTTGGATGCCTTTTATTTCTTTTTGTTTGATTGCTGAGGCTAGGACTTCCAACACTGTGTTGAATAACAGTGGTGAGAGTGGACATCCCTGTTGTGTTCCTGACCTTGGGGGGAAAGCTGTCAGTTTTTCCCCATTGAGGATGATATTAGCTGTGGGTCTTTCATATATGGCCTTTATGATCTTGAGGTATGTTCCTTCTGTCCCTACTTTCTTGAGGGTTTTTATCAAGAAAGGATGCCGTATTTTGTCAAATGCTTTCTCTGCGTCTCTTGAAAGGATCATGTGGTTCTTATCCTTTCTTTTATTAATGTGATGTATCACATTGATTGTTTTATGGATCTTGAACCAGCCCTGCATCCCAGGAACAAATCCCACTTGATTGTGGTGAATAATTCTGTTAATGTATTGTTGGATCCAGTTTGCTAGTATCTTGTTGAGAATTTTTTCATCCATGTTCATCAGGGAAATTGGTCTGTAGTTCTCCTTTTTGGTGAGGTCTTTGTCTGGTTTTGGAATCAGGATAATGCTGGCCTCATAGAATGAGTTTGGAAGTTTTCTTTCCATTTCCATTTTTTGGAAGAGCTTCAAAAGAATAGCTGTTAACTCTTCTTTAAATGTTTGGTAGAATTTCCTTGGAAAGTCATCTGGCCCTGGACTCCAGTTTGTTGGGAGGTTTTTTTTATATATATAATTTATTGCCAAGTTGGCTAACATACAGTGTAAACAGTATACTCTTGGTTTTGGAGGTAGATTCCCATGATTCATTGCTTACATACAACATCCAGTGCTCATCCCAACAAGTGCCCTCCTCAAAGCCCACCACCCATTTTCCCCTCTCCCCTGCACCTACCCTCTTCAACCCTCAGTTTGTTCTCTGTATTTAAGAGTCTCTTATGGTTTGCCTCCCTCCCTCTCTGTTTGTAACTATTTTTTTTTCTCATTCCCTTCCCCCATGGTCTTCTGTTAAGTTTCTCAACTTCTACATATGAGTGAAAACATATGATATCTGTCTTTCTCTGACTGACTGGTTTCACTTAGCATCATACCCTCCAGTTCCATCCACATTGCTGCAAATGGCAGGATTTCATTCTTTCTCATTGCCAAGTAGTATTCCATTGTATATATAAATCACATCTTCTTTATCCATTCATCAGTTGATGGATATCTGTGCTCTTTCCATAATTTGGCTATTTTTGAAAGCACTGGTATAAACATTGGAGGACATGTGCCCCTATGAATCAGCACTCCTGTATCCTTTGGATAAATTCCCAGTAGTGCTATTGCTGGGTCATAGGGTAGTTCTATTTTTAATTTTCTGAGGAACCTCCACACTGTTTTCCAGAGCAGCTGCACCAGTTTGCATTCCAACAACAGTGCAAGAGCGTTCCTGTTGGGAGACTTTTGATAACTGATTCAATTTCTTAACTGGTTATAGCATGTTCAAATTTTCTATTTCTTCCTGTTTCAGTTTGAGTAGTTTATATGTTTCTAGGAATTTGTCCATTTCTTCCAGACTGCCCAATGTGTTGGTGTATAATTGCTCATAATATAATTTTGCTGGTTTGGGCTTTATTTGCTGTTTTTTTTCCAGCTCCCTTAGATGTAAGGTTAGGTTGTGTATTTGAGACATTTCTTCCTTCTTTAAGAAGACTGGGATTGCTATATACTTCCCTTTTATGACTGCTTTTGCTGCATCCCAGAGGTTTTGGATTGCTGTGTTTTCATTTTCATTGGCTTCTATGTACTTTTTAATTTTCTCTTTAATTTTTGGTTAACCCATTCATTCTTTAGTAGGATGTTTTTTAATCTCCAAGTTTTCATGGTCTTTCCAAATTTTTCCTTGTGGTTCCTTCCAATTTCATAGTGTTGTGGTCTGAAAATATGGAAGGTATGCTCTTGTTCTTTTTGTGCTTGTTGAAAGCTGATCTGTGATCCAGTATTCATCTATTCTGGAGAATATTCCATGTGCACTCGAGAAGAATGTGTATTCTGCTGCTTTAGGGTGAAATGTTCTGAATATATCTATTAAGTCCATGCACTCCAGTGTGTCATTCAGAGCCATTATTTCCTCGTTGGTTTTCTGCTTAGATGATCTGTCCATTGTTGTAAGTGGGATGTTGAAATCCCCTACTATTATGGTATTATTATGAATGAGTTTCTTTATGTTTGTGTTTAATTGATTTGTATATTTGGGATCCCTTAAGTTGAGGGCATAAATATTTACAATTGTTAGATCTTCTTGGTGGATAGACCCCTTAACTATGATATAATGCCCTTCTTCATCTCTTGTTACAGTTTTTATCTTAAAATCTGGTTTGTCTGATATAAGTATGGCTACTCCAGCTTTCTTTTGATGACCATTGAAGCTTTGTATATATCTGTATTGTCTATTGCTGCATTAACAAATTATCCGACACTTAGTGACTTTAAATAACAATAAATACTTACTAATCCTCACATTTTCTGTGAGATTTTAGAGGCATGGCTGGATGGCTCTGGCTTGGGGTCTTACATAGGTAGCAGGCAAGATGTCAGCCAGGAAGGGGTACCTATGTGTCTCAGTCAATTAAGTGTCCAATTTCTGTTCAGGTCATGATCTCAAAGTTTGTGAGTTTGAGCTCTGGGTCAGGCTCTGTGCTAACAGCTCAGAGCCTGGAGCCTGCTTCAGATTTTGTGTCTCCCTCTCTCTTTGCCCTCCCCTGCTTGTGCTCTGTCTCTCTCTCTCTCTCTCAAAAATAAACATTAAAAAAAGATGTCTTTTACTGTATTATATATATATGTATTATATATGTATATGTATTACTGTATTATATATTATATTAATATATAATATACATTATATACAATATATAATATATAATAATAAATATCATATATTAATATAATATAATATTTATATAAATATATAATAAAATATTACCTATAATCACTATGCTATACATTAGGTCTCCAGAACTTATTCATCTTATAACCAGAAGTGTGTACTCTTTGATAAATATCTCCTCATTTCCCTCACACCTCTCATCCCTGGCAACCACCATTTTAGTCTGAGTTTGGCATTTTATTTTTTTATTTATCTATTTTTTTTAACGTTTATTTATTTTTGAGACAGAGAGAGACAGAGCATGAAGGGGGGGAGGGGCAGAGAGAGAGGGAGACACAGAATCTGAAGCAGGCTCCAGGCTCTGAGCTGTCAGCACAGAGCCCGACGCGGGGCTCAAACTCACAGACCGTGAGATCATGACCTGAGCTGAAGTCGGACGCTTAACCGACTGCGCCACCCAGGTGCCCCATAGTCTGGCCTTTTTAGATTCCACATATAAGTGAGATCATATGGTATTTGTCTTTCTCTATCTGACTTCACTCAGCATAATGTCCTCAAGGTCTCTCCATGCTATCACAAATGGCAAAATGTCCATCTTTCTCATGGTTAAATAATATTCCATTGTGAATGTACATACATTTTCTTTACTTAGTGATCCACTGACAGACACTTAAGTTTCTTCTATCTTGATTCAATAAACATGGAAAGGCAGATGTATCTCTTTGTGAACCTTTGGATATTTACCCAGAAGTGGGACTTCTGGATCATATGGTAGCTCTGTTTTTAACTTTTTGAGGAAACTCTGTACTGACTTCCATAGGGGCCGTACCAGATATATTCCCATCAAAAGTGCACAAGCATTGTATTTTCTCTACATGCTCACCAACACTTACTGCTCTCTTTTGATGATAGCCATCCTAATAGGTGTGAGGCGATATCTCATTATGGTTTTGATTTTGATTTGCATTTCCCTGATGATTAGTAATGTCGAACACTTTATTATGTAGCCATTGGCCATTTTTGTGTCTCCTTTAGAAAAACATCTATTCAGATTCTCTGCCCATTTTTAAATTAGAGTATTTGTTTTTGCTATCGAGGTATATGAGTTCTTTATATGTTTTGGATATTAACTCCTTATCAGATATATGCCTGACAAATATTTTCTGTCATTTGGTAGGTTATTTTGTTGACCATTTACTTTGTGCTGAAGCTTTTTAGTTTAATATAGTCCCACTTAGTTATTTTTCCTTTTGTTGCCTTTGCTCTGGGTGTCAGTCCACAAAATCATCACCATGAGTAACGTCAAGGAGCTTACCCACTATGTTTTCTTCTAGGTTTATGGTTTCAGTTCTTATGTTCAGGTCTTTAACTCATTTTGACTTGACTGTTGTGTGTGGTGTCAGATAGAGGTCCAGTTACTTTTTTTTTTTTTTTGCATGTGGCTTTCCAGTTTCCCCAACACCATTTATTGAAGAGTCATCTGAAGTCTTGTCAGAGGCTGAAGGCTTGATTTCAATGGCTGACTCTCATGGCTGGCAAATTTTAGTGTTGGAATATGGCAGTAGGCCTCAGTCCCTCCTCACATGGGCCCCTCTACAGGCTGCTTGAGTGTTCTTACAAAATGGCACCTGGCTTTCATCCCAGAGTGATGGAGAGAAGTGAGACTTTCTAAAGTCAGATAGATAGAGAAAGAAGCTGTTCTTCTTATGGTTTAGCCTTAGAATTCACATAGCGGTTCTCTTGACATGCTGTGTCTGCTGGAAGTGAATCCTCACTACATCTGGTTCACATTCAAGGCAAGGAATTAGGCTTCATCTTTTGAAGGGTGGAGTGTTACAAGGTTCTGTGGATGCATTTTAAAAGCCACCACAACTAACCTTAGGATAAATTCCCAAAGATGGGACTTGAAGGGCGATGGAACATGTTCAGGTTTACACATATTCCTGAATTTCCCTTTTAGGCAACTTGCACTAATTTTATTCCTATAGCAGTATATGTGATTTTTTTCTTCCCGAGCACTACAAAACATTTAGCATTTTCTTTAAAACAGGCCCTCTGTTTGTCCAAAGGTTGCCATTGTCAAAATTAGAAAAAAGTGCCCCTTCTTTGAGCAGGCACTGACCCCTACCAGTGTAAAACAGCTAGGCAAGAAGAGTGCAGCTAGACTTGAGCTCTCCCTGGCCTTCTGGGCTGGTAGACCTTGTGCAAGCCACAAGCTTTACCGTTTTTCACCTCCAAAATTTAGGTACAATATTATCATATTCAGTTCCTCATTAAATCTGTACTTGGTGGCAGGTATTAAGAAGCAAGAAGAGGGGTGCCTGGATGGCTCAATCAGTTAAATGTCCAACTTAACTCAGGTCATGATCTCATGGTTCGTGAGTTCAAGCCTGTGCTGACAGCTCAGAGCCTGGAACCTGCTTCGGATTCTGTGTCTCCCTCTCTTTCTCTCTGGCCCTCCCCAGCTCGCACTCTGTCTCTTTCTCTGAAAAATAAACATTTAAAACAATTTAAAAAAAAAAAGAAGAAGAAGAAGCCTTCAGCTCAGATTTAGTGCCACGGGAGTCATGGAAAGTATAATTGAAATATTACTTGAAATGGAATTGCTTTTCCATCAGAAAATTTAAAACTGAGGGTCTACTTTTCCAGGTATCAAATATGCATTGAATTTTAAAAAGAGGTGGCAAAGTCACTGACATATAAACTATATCTTTATATCAGACAAATAAAAATGATTTCCACTATCTCAGAAGTGGAAAAGCCAGCTCACTCATAAAAATATATGGTTAGCTCCAATAGATATTTGAATTAAGTAATTTTCATGAAGGGAATAACTTCTAATACGACTAAAACAGAAAGCTTACTAATGGCTTAGAATCCATTCTGAAATAGTCCCCTGTGATCATTAGATTAAGCGAATCTATTTTAATTTTAGTGGAAGTCTCAATTCTCATGATCATCGTTATTATATTGTAAGAAGTATTTCTGACTCTAAGATGTGCCTGTCCTCAGTTGTAAACCTGGACTTTACATCAGGAGAGAGAACAGTATGAGAAAAAGCTTTAAGTGGGCCAAGAGTTTTGCTGAAATCAATTTCTGGTAAAGTGCTTTCTCATTTATCACCTCTGAAAGGACATTTAACAAAGGGCCTCTGATGTAACTTTTGTCAGAATACCAGGTAAACTGCTCCTTAAGCATTTAGCTGAGTCTAAAGACCCAGCCTTGGGGAGGGAGGGGCGGTCTTCAAACTTTAATCTGTATGAGGAAGTGAATTTATTTTGTTTAAAGTAGCGAGCTGCGTTTTCTTAAATAAAAGTCTGTCACTTAGAGCTTAACAGTCTCAGGTCCAGAGTGAGAACTACAGTGTGAGGCATGATCCAAGGGATTAAGATATTTAAAGGTTAAAAAAAAAAAATCAATGAGCAGAACACTGGAAATAGCCTTTCCAATGCAATAGTATGAAAGGTTTCATGTGTACTGTGAACCTGGAATATTTGGATCTTGTGGGGGAAAGTTGACTTTGCTGGCAGAGTTTCCTGGGTTTTCTTTTTCTTGCTGTTTTTAGGTTGTCTTGGTTTGTAGCACTGAAACTGAACATCAACGTGAAGTGGAGATTTTATATAAGTGGAGAGGAAATCATTTCTATGAGGCATTTTCACAGGTTTTATTATATTCGTATAAGAGATCAGCGTCCAAGGGCAAAACAAGAATATTTTAAGGGGAGATGACACTTTATTAAATGATCTTAATATTTAGAGTGAAGTTATTTTGAGGGCAAAATGTATCTGAGGCAGTTCTTCCATTCTCAACATCACCTTTCTGGCAGTAACATCCTGTGGGTAGACCAAATTAGAGATAGGCAATAAACTGGAACACAAAAGGAAAGATCATGCCTCTACCAAACCTGGCCATACAACCAATGTTTATGGGAGCTTTTTTCTTTTTTTTAATACCACTCGGGATTTGGAAGGGAAAAGAGACAATCTTTTCTGTTTAATGACTTAATGCTGAATGTAGTCAGGAACAAAGAGAGCACCCATGGGGATTTTAGTATTTGTGTTTAAATTAAAATATGAATAGAGCAAGAAAAACCTGAATGTATATCACTCTGTGTGTGAACAATGCCCTCAACCCTCTAGAAGTGGAGGTTTTACAGAATGAGGTAAGCACAGGACAGGATGCTGTATAGAGGGTACGTTTGTCTATGATTACAAAGCTCCAGGGTGAATTGCATTGACTTTTTGTCTTTGGAGTGATCTCCAGAAGTTTGAGAGGAACATCTTATTTGAGTAGGTCTCTCACAGTCTCTACTCCAGCCCCCTTCTTGATTTCTGCTGATTAGAAACTGCTTGAGGGGCTCAAAATGACAACGCTCATAATTTTGCTGAACTGTAGTCTACTGACCTTCTGAACATGGCTGCCGGTAGGTCCATGGAGGACCATATAGGCGATGCCTGGCACCGCGTGAGGGAGCACTATCTTCATGACTCCAATGTGAATGGCTCTTGCTGGAATTGTGCTTCAAGGTGGGCTTTGCTTACACATCTCTTGGATATGAACAAATGGTGCTGTATTCCCTGAGTCTATCATGTGCTGATGGCAAGTATTTTTATGCAGAAATGGGCAAAGTGCTCTTTCCTCTGTGCCCTGACTCACTGGGACACCTAACCACTGAGTAGTACTGCTTGCATCCTGTCCTTTCCGAAAACAGCAGCTTCAGCTTCTGCATACAGACTCTCCAGGCACAAGGCCCAAACAGGTGCAGTGGGACTAAGATGTGAGAAGGGTGGACTGCTGACCTCTTTTCCTAGTTCTAACCCCGTGTTCCCATGAAAAACTTTCATGCAACTCTTAAGGACCCTAGCACATCAATTTATTAGGCAAGTTTGGCACGCTCAATTTCTTCTTTGAGACCAAGCTTGGACACTTGCTAGAATTCAAGTAAATGAAAAAATGAGTGAGGGACTGGGTTTTGGGGTCTATCTTTTCCTATATATATTTCTATTTATTTATTAAAATTAGTTTGTGATGGAAAAATAATAAAGCCTGTATGTGGTGTTAGTTGCTACAGCGGAGTTTGAACCTGCGATCTCCTATTAATGTCTGTTGGAAAGATAAGTTAGTTATTCCTGTGTTTTCTATTTATTTAGACCTTCTCTATATGATTGAATGGAAAAAGCTTTGAGTTTGATATAGAATTCTCACAAGTTGCTAACAGATAGGCCATTAAAAGGACAACAGAAGACAACTAAACATACTCTCTAGAGGAATTCTAATAATTTTGGTGTTCTGTTTGGCTTGCTTTAAATGATGGTTACCTAATGGTTTTTAAGGCATCTTTAACATAAAATTAAAATTAGTTTTATTTTTAAAACAAAACCTTGGTTATCTTTAAACTACAGGGAGAACTGTGGTATTGTTTTATTTTTTAAGATTTTATTTTTTATTTTTAATTTATTTTTATTTTTTTGAGACAGAGTGAGTGAGTGTGAGCAGGGAAGGGTGGAGGAAGAGGGAGGGCAGGGAGGGAGACAGAATCCGAAGCAGGCTCTAGGCTCTGAGCTGTTAGCACAGAGCCTGATGAGGGGCTCAAACCCACAAACTGTGAGATCATGACCCGAGCCGAAGTTGGATGCTTGACCAACTGAGCTACCCAGGCTCCCCAAGACTTCATTTTTAAGTAATCTCTACACCCAACATGGGACTGGAACTTACTACCCCAAGATCAAGAGTCACAAACTCCACTGACTGAAGCAGCCATCTCCCCACACCCCAGTGTTGTTTTGTTTTGTTTTGTTTTGTTTTTACTCAAGGGTGAATTAACAGTTCAAAACAACTTGTTTCCAGAAGCTATAACTCCCTGATGGGAAGTATCAGAGCCTCAAGCCAGAATGCAGTGATCTATATATATGCACACACCTACTGAGCCTAAGGTCTTGCATCCAGAAAGTCTGTAGACGCAGGTTATGGAGGATCTGAAGGGATTTTGCTCTCTCATGTAGTCTCTCTTTTAAGCATAGTGGTTCTAACCAGTCTACCATTTCTTTAATGTCTCCCAGTTTACTGTGGGGTACACCAGTGGAGCTGATTGAAAGCTTTTGAAAAGTACTATTGCTGACAAGTCTAAACTCCTTAACCTGTTAACAAGGCCTTAACAATGTGGCCCCAACCTACCATTGCCACTGTTTTCTAACCTCTCTGGCTGTATAGCCTATGCCCCGGCCAACATTAAACTTAACATTATTGCTCATATACTGCATACAGCACACTTCTGTGACCTCATGCTTGCCATTCCTTCTAGAACCTTCTGCCATCTAGAACCTTCTAGAACCTTCTGCCATCTAGAACCTTCTAGAACCTTCTGCCATCTAGAACCATCTGCTTTCTCTTCTCCATGTAACATAATCTCATTCATTCTTAGTAATTGACAATCTTTAGGGCTGTTTACAGATGTCCCTTTCTCCTGCTTCCAGGGAAACACGTGGTAGGATTGGTCATCCCATTTTAGATGAGGTCATGTGACTTGCCTTTTCTAATGCATGTGAGCACATGTGCTATGTATCAGCAGAAATTCCCTGGCAGAGATATTGAAAGGGAAGAGAGTTCCTGTGTTCCCTCCCCTGCTGCATCTATCAGGAAGGCATGAATTGAGATGCAGTCTCTCATCTGATTACCTAGTGACTATGCTCAGCACCAGTTCTCTGCTAGCCAGAACTAGGTGTATAATGCGCGAAAGATACAAACTGTTGTGTCGGTGCCAAATTGACAGAAATTTCAGGGGACTTTGCTACCATGGCTTACCCTCTCTGACTGTAAACGAATGTTTGAAGTGGGTTCAGTATCTAGAACCTGTTCCACACGTCTCCTGCAAAGACAGATTAATCACAACAATGCTAGTGCTTCCATAATGCTTTGTACGTGATTGTTACACCAGCCACAGTGCAGGTAGTTTTGTTTACGTGACTCTTTTCTCTGTCATACTTTGAACACCCCAAAGGAAAGACTGTATCCTAGTCCCCATTATTATCTTCTCCTGCCTTCCACACTTTCCCATTTTCTGGCATATTGCTTGGCATATGGTTGATATTTAACGAGTTTTTTAAATGACATAATGGATAGCAGGAAACCCACTTGCCTCTTATGATTAAGGAGGTGTTTTTGTTTGTTTGTTTTTAATGGCTCCTTTGTTCAGAGAAAATAAACTCTTTAACTTATCAGGCCATGCATTTTTTTTTTTTTTTTTTTGCCCATTTAAAGCCAAGAACATATTAAATTTGTTTAAATGTCCATTTTGTCCAAGAAAAAAATCCAAAGGATAAAACTCAGTCATTTTGTTAATAATTTTGAAATATCAGTACCAAAATCTGCATCTGATCGAGTTATCTTATTTCACTCACATTAAGTTAATCATTAATATTAATCAGTTAATATTGTGGTTGCATATGAATATTTTATTCCTCAGCAAATATGTATTGACTGTGCTGTGTCTAGCACTGTGCTAAACACTGGGGAACACAGACGTAAATAAATGGCAATCCCTAACACCAGGGATCTTATAGCCCAGTCAAACAGAGGTATAAACAGGTAATTGAAACACAGTGTAGTATAGGCCATGATTGAGGTACATGCAGGGCATTATTCATGAACACAAAAGCATTAGATCAACTTGAAGAGTATAAATCAGGAGAATGGAATGTCACATTCACAATCCAGCTTTTTCACTCTGGTTGTAAGATGGCTGTTTTTGTACAATGAGGGCCTGACCTTGTGCAATGGTCGTAGAATAGAAAGGAGGTAAAATCGGAAGGTCTAAGTGATTGGATGGTTGTGGGAGGAAGGGAAGGGAAGAGTCAGAGATGACACCCATATGCTAGTTTGTGTGATTGAATATATGATAGTGCCACAGATTGAGACCACAGGAAGAGCAAAACGTTTAGATGAAAGGTGACAGAATGATTTGGATATGTTGAATTTGAGACATGGGTAGGATATCCAGGGGTGTATAGAGATATAGGTGGGATATCCTGGGATATCTGTATCCTGCAGAAAGTTAAAGATACAAGTCTGAGCCTAAGAGAGATCTATGTCGGAGATATGGATTTGGAGTTGCCAGCATGTAAAGAGTGGCAGAGGATATTGGAGAAATTCAAGTATACAGTAGACCATGGTTCCCATCAAGGGTGAAGGGAGATACTGCCTCAAAGCAGGATGTTTTTAGTCATCACAGTAATTGGAAATCCTGTAGGCATTTAGTGTCCTACAATGAAAGGACAGTTCTACACAATAAAGAATTACATTCCATATGACTTTTGACTATCCTGCTGGACACTGATGCATGTAAAAGCTTGTTCTATGTCCAGAACCTGACTCCATTTTAAACAGAAGGTTTTGTTTTCATGGTTTCAATATACATTGACCTTTTCTCCCCAAAATAGAACTGCCTGATAAATAATTGCACTGTCTTATGTTTGAAACTTTATCAAGAGTTGCTTGCTACTTTAGAAAATCATACATTCGGGGCACCTGGGGGGCTCGCTTGGTTGAGTGTCTAACTCTTGATTTTGGCTCAGGTCCTAATCTAGGGTCATGGGATTGAGCTCTATGTCAGGCTCATGCTGAGTGTGGAGCCTGCTTGAGATTCTCTCTCTCTCTCTTTCTCTCCCTCTGCCCCTCTCCCCTGCACATGCTTTCTCTCTCTAAAATAAAATAAAATATAATAAAATAAAATAATAAAAATAAAATTATACTGTTGATGACAACATCATGATATTTGAGTTACATAATTAGTATCAATTTACATTGTAATCATCACATTGGTAGTTAGAAATAGGGGTTCAAGAATCTGATTACTGAATGTTGTCTATTTAAAATTTTTTTTGAACATTTATTTATTTTTGAGAGACTGAGAGAGACAGAGCGTGAGCAGGGGAGGGGCAGAGAGCAAGAGAGACACAAAATCCAAAGCAGCCTCCAGGCTCTGAGCTGTCAGCACAGAGCCTGATGCAGGGCTCAAACTCACGAACTGTGAGATCATGACCTGAGCCGAAGTCGGACGCTTATCTGACTGAGCCACCCAGGCGCCCACGTTGTCTTTTAGTGTAGTTGAATACAAATATTTAAAGTGAAATATGTACTAACTATAAATTATCCTCTTCTCATACTAGAATATTTTACTGAATATTTTGAACACATTTGTTGTATAGATACATTACCAATTAACTTCAGGCTCATAAATGGGACATCAGATGATATATGTTATAACAAGGGGCACTGGGACTGAGAGATTTAGTAAGCTGTCTCCACATTTCAAAAAGGCCCACAAAGCCTCGTGCTTCTTTCTCAATGGCGGCAGATAAATGCAACAATTTGTCCTTTATTTTTTAGTAGATTTCCCTGCATGCTTTAAAAAAAAAAAAAATGTCCCTGATGTTGCGGACTCCTGGAGCTTCATAGGGATTGTCTCCTACCCTCTGAAGTATATGCATCTTGCACAGCAGAGACTTCTGTGTCATCTTTAAGTAAGGTTAGGAGTACAGCAGAATCTGAGATTTCCAAGGTTCACTGACTGAGATGTTCCTAATGGGCCTTGCCTCTCAGGGCCCTAAAATCAAGCTGACTTGTCATATTTGAGGATACAAACTTCTGGACTTCACTCTCTAAGTTTAAAGCCTGATCCTCAGCTTTTTCTGCCCTCTGGCTGCAGGAGCTGAACCTCTTTCTTTACATTCTGCCAAGGATGGTCTCTAACTTTTATTTTATTTTATTTTATTTTATTTATTATTTTATTTTTAACGTTTATTTTTGAGAGAGACCCCCCCCCCCCCACACACACACAGCATGAGTGGGGGAGACACAGAGAGAGAGGGAGACACAGAATCCAAAGCAGGCTCCAGACTCTGAGCCGTCAGCACAGAGCCCAATGTGGGGTTTGAACTCACGAACTGTGAGATCATGACCTGAGCCAAAACTTGACATTCAAGCAACTGAGCCACCACCCAGGTGCCCGACAATGGATATTTTTGATAGTTCCTGAAGATATTCTATAACATGATTGTGATAGTTGTTACATTGCTCTATATATTTGTCAAAACTTACTGCATTCTGTATTTAAATAGGTAAATTTTATTGTATGTGAATTCTTCAATAAAGTTGATTAAAAACTAGTTTCCACTCTTAGAGAAATGGAAAAGAAGCTCCCTATAATACATTTTAATCACAATGGGATACTGAGATGACTTTTCTACCACTAGAAAGGGAATCTGGTAGTACAATTAGGTCCTCCATTGCAGAAAGATTAAGTTTCTGGTTCGAGCAAAATATAACAACTTGGGATCAATGTTTCTTTAATTGATTTACTATTTCCTCTCTGCTCCTTTTGATTAATTTTTAATATTAATTTTAAACATGACTTACAAAATTTCTAGGAAAATGAACTTCAATAGCACTGAACATGGATATGGTCCATATCCATAAAGTACAAGGGAGTAGAAACAGTGTATTGTATTACAGTCCCAAATAATGACACACGGCCATTTCAATCAGCCATGTTAACACGGGAAGAAATTCCGCATTAATGATATGAAGTCTGGAGTAAGAAGACTCCTTCAGATGTGATTGTCTTTTATCTTCGGAGGGTTGGAGCGAGAGTGATTTCAATAAGCAAATTTGTATATTTATTTTCTTAAGTTGTCAAACCCTAAATATTAACTTTATATTATGGCTACAGATAATATCACTTAAAAATCATGTCAGTTGGTTTGGAAATACAAAGAGGTATGTAGGGAAAATAATCAACTATGGGAATAGATCTTGAAAGCTTTTAATATACAAGAGCAACTTAATTGGTTTTCTAGAGTATTAGTTAATCCGGTATTTGAAATTCTGCTAATAATAAGATAAAATGCTTTATTGGGTCTTTCCAAAAATTTATAGTAATAAGATTTTAGATATAACGTTGCTGAAGTAATGTAGGACCATGAATGACGTATCATGTGCTAAGTTACTGGTTCGTTGGAATCTCCCGTGTTTATTTTTTAAGCAACAGAACTATATATCTTACGTATTTGTCTTCCTAGCCTTATTAGAGTGCTAGCTATCAATTAATGCGTGTACACTGACTACAGGTGAACAAAATACTCTGTTGGATGTTATTTCAAGACTGGTCATTAGGCACAGTGAGGGCAGCTCTTCCAAATGGAGGTAAGAGTTATTGCCAGGAGAGGCTCTAGATCTGCTCAACAAGAACACTTAATAGAAAATGGAACTGAGGTCCAGAGAGGTTGTGATTTGTTCAAAGTTATCTAGCCAACCAGATCTAGAATTTAGGACTCCTGCATTCTAGTTCATTTCACTTTCTAATACCTAATACTGGTCCCATGGATTTTGAAATCATCTGATGAGCATTCACTTGTTCAACAGTAAGTAAATATTTAATGCACTCCTATTGTATGTCAGGAACTCTCCTAAACACTGGGGATAAAGTAGTGAATGGCAAATGTACCCTACTTTAATGAAACTTGGAGTAGAAGCCAATATAGATATGTAAATGGAACAATTACTAAATTTTACTTTATTATAAAATTATTATAGGAAACATTTTTTATTACCCATTCAGTTAATTACTGCACATTCCAGGCACTTTGCTGCCATTCATACAACCTCATTATGTCTTCACCAAAACTCCCTAAGTAGTTACTGTTACCCTCATTTTTTTGTTTCAAGTTTTTATTTAAATTCTAATTAGTCAACATACAGTGCAATACTGGTTTCAGGAGCAGAATTCAGTGATTCATCACTTACATACAACACCCAGAGCTCATCCCAACAAGTGCCCTCCTTAATACCCATCCCCCATCTAGCCCATCTCCTACCCACCTCCCTCCATCAACACTCAGTTTGTTTTCTATCTTTAAGAATCTTTCATGGTTTGCCTTCCTTTCTTTTTTCCCCCTTTTCCCTATGTTCATCTGTTTTGTTTCTTAAATCCCACATATGAGTGAAATCATATGGTATTTGTCTTTCTCTGACTGACTTGTTTTGAGCAAAACACAATACACTTTAGCTCCATCCACACTCATTGCAAACGACAAGATTTTTAAGGGTGGGGGAGGGATCTTCTGGAGGACAGGTAAATAGCCAAGGGCACTCAGCTCCTTCAATGTCCTTCCCAGAGGGTTCAATCTTCAGGTCAGCACTAGGCACCTGAGTAGTGAAGAGAGCCGGTGGTCTCTGCCTCCTGAGTGTGAACATTCACGTAAGCCACCAGTTGTCCTCCCTTCATCCAGAGATCCTGTGTTTTTGTCCTTTCCACAGAGCAAATTACCATTTTTGTTTTTAGTTTAGTTTTTTATTTGGTTTTGCAAGGTGAGGAAAGAACAGTTGCCTAAATAAGTGGGTAGGGGAGGGAAACTGGGAGTCAGACTGTTCCTTTTATTTATCTATTTTTTAAGTTCATTTATTTTGAGAAAGGAAGAAAGAGTGGGGGAGGGTAGAAAGAGAGGGTGAGAGAGAATCCCAAGCAGGCTCTGCTATGTCAACTCGGAGACTGATTCGGGGCTCAATTCCACAAATGTGAGATCATGACTGAGCTGAAATCAAGAGTCAGGTGCTTAACAGATTGAGCCACTCAGGTGCCCCAGTCAGACTGCTCCTTAAGCGGACTTTCTTTTTTTTTTTTTTTTTTAATTAAATTTTTTTTTCAACGTTTATTTATTTTGGGGACAGAGAGAGACAGAACATGAACAGGGGAGGGGCAGAGAGAGAGGGAGACACAGAATCGGAAACAGGCTCCAGGCTCTGAGCCATCAGCCCAGAGCCCGACGCGGGGCTCGAACTCACGGACCGCGAGATCGTGACCTGGCTGAAGTCGGACGCCTAACCGACTGCGCCACCCAGGCGCCCCCTTAAGCGGACTTTCAACCAGTCTTCACTGAGGCTGTGGTCCTTCACACCTGATACCCCAGATAACAGTGTGTGTGTGTGCCCACGATTGTGGTCACTGCAGGTAAACATTGGGTATGTCTAGTTTTTTACAACCAGAAATTAAGAACATATTATTTTATTTTATTTTGTTTTGTTTTATTTTACTTTATTTTATTTTATTTTATAGAATTGGTGTGCTAGAAGGGCATGAAAATTTTCAAGATTATTGTTACGGTTTGCACTTTCTATGTTTTCTTAAAGATATCACTACCAATCATGGGATCCTGAAAATATGCTCCGTGTCTTTTCTTCACTTTTAATCTTTAATCTGTGTGTATTTTTGTAACTAAGCCTATTTTTTTCCTTCTTTCCTCTACCTCCCTGCTCACCATCCCCCCCTTTCTTTTCATATGGATAATCTATGGTTTTACCAGCACTTATTGTAAAGTCCATCTTTTCCCCACTGTTTTCAATGCAAGTTCTATTAGAAATCAGGTTTCCACAAATATACAGGTTTATTTATGGATTTTTTCGTTATGTTCCACAGGTTAGTTGGTCTACATTTTCATCACTACCAGACAATACTAGTTAGTGTAACTCTATTAATACTACTTGGTGGACTACCCCCACACCCCCACTCTCACTTGTTCTTTCTTCTTTATAGTGACTTGGCCTTTTTCACATTCATATACATTTAGAAATGGCATGTCAAGTTCTATGGACCCTATAATATTTTAAGTCTTGATTAGATTTGTATTTAATCTATAGATCATCTTGGGAGAAATCAACATTTTTATGATACTGAAGCAATCCATGATAATGGTTTATTTTTAAATCTTTTCTTTTTGAAACTTTATAGTCTACGTTGTAAAGATTATTTCAGCATTTATTTCTAGATACTTTATATTTTTCTGATGGTATTATAATTGGCTTCTTTAAAAAATTACATTTCTAAGGGCACCTGGGTGGCTCAGTCAGTTAAGTGTCTGACTTC
Source organism: Acinonyx jubatus (assembly GCF_027475565.1). NCBI lineage: Eukaryota > Metazoa > Chordata > Mammalia > Carnivora > Felidae > Acinonyx > Acinonyx jubatus. The sequence goes on along the minus strand of NC_069382.1, from coordinate 123,839,266 downwards.
GGCTCAGGTCACAATCTTATAGTTGGTGGGTTCCAGCCCTGCATCAGGCTCTGTGCTGGCAGCTCAGAGCCTGGAGCCTGCTTCTGATTCAGTGTCTCCCTCTCTCTCTGCCCCTCCCCTGCTTGTGTTTTCTTTCTCTCTCTTTCAAAAATAAATAAACACTTTAAAAAATTACATTTCTAGGGGCGCCTGGCTGACTCAGTCGGTTAAGCTTTGGACTTAGGCTCAGGTCATGATCTCATGGTTCATGAGTTCAAGTCCCACGTTGGGCTCTCTGTACTACTGGCAGTGTGGAGCCTACTTGGAATTCTCTCTCTTTCCCTCTCTCTCTGCTCCTCCCCTGCTCATGCTTTCTCTCTCTCTCAAAATAAATAAATAAAAACTTTATAAATATCATATTTCTATTTGTTGCTGGCATATAGAAATATAATAATTGACTTTTACATATTTACTTTGTATCCATGTATCCACCAGCCTTACTAATCTAAAACTTCTAATTACTAATCTGAAGATTATTTTGCATTTTTTAAAGTAGGTAATCATAGCATCTGTGAATCACTATGTTTTTCTTTCTTTTCAATTCTCATTCTTTTAATCTTTTCTCTTGCTTTATTCTACTGTCGTAGACCTCTTAGCAGTGTGCATTTTTTTAACTTTAAAAATTAAAAAAAAATTACTTTTCCTATAAATACCTAAAATTTAGGGTATGATTAACACAAACTCACTGAACCATGATTTCTGATTTCAGAATCTGATTGATTCAGAATTATCCTATTAATTTGGAGGTCCCTATCTAAAGAGACAATGGTAAATCAAATCAGATATAGCTCAAAAAACCCACATAAACTCTTATCTTTTGAGAATGTAGGAAAGTTGACATAATTTAAAACTCATTTCTAATGAAATTCACTTGACTAAAATATGTCTTTAATATATTTTGAAAAAGCAATATGCTCCTTGAATTCTTCTGTTGTTCCATATTTCTGGAATTTTCAATTGCTTTTCCTCTAAGAGGACTCTTCTCCCTTGCTTCCCATTATTGCTGCTTATCACCTCTTCATTTAGAACTTTTATGTATCCCAGAGGTAGGTATCTGCTTTACCATCACTTCATATGAGAAACCTTCACTGGTCTCCAGATTATATGCAGTCATGGAAATCTGTTCTCCAGAGTTGACGCAAATCTTTATTGCTGACTCAAATCTTTATTGAGGAATTACTGTGTGCTGTTCTAGCACATATGTTTGGGAAGTAAATACCTAATTGTGTAATTCTTTAATTGTTGGCTTTCCTAACAAACCTTAAGCTCCTTGAGTGGTAGGGTCTAGCATATATATCTGACACATAATAAACATCTAATAAGTATTCATTAAGTGGATAAAGTAATGCATGCAAGAAGTCATTTCGAAGTTGACAATTACAACTTTAGGCTTAGTGACCTCTGTTAATGCCATAGATTTATTTCACCCTGATTGTTTTTATCCATGCCACTCAAAATGAAGTCCCTGAGTCAACAGTATCACTATCATCTTGGAGCTTGTAGAAATGCAGACTCTCAAGAACTCAGAACTACTGAATTTGCATTTTATCAAGACTCCTCAGGTGATGTGAGTGCACATTCCTGTGGGAAGACTTGCTCTCCACGATGCCTGAGGGGTTACCTGATTTAGGATCCTTTCAGAAGTTTAAGACTTCTTAGGCTCTGCCTGATTCTAAAAGACTTGAAAATCCTGCTGCATTCAATTGCTCAGCTATTGCTAATACATGCTGAATGTCCTGGGAGTTAGGTAAATCTTTTGTTTTCCTGCTCAAAGGACAAGGATTTCCTTCAGGAGCACAGTCAATCCAGGATGTAGATGATCTTTTTAGAGAGGCCTGAAAATTTTCCTTCCTTTTTTTCACCAAGAAAATGCTGGAAATATTTGGCAGACAGTGAGTTCAAGCTCAGCACGGTCTGTGTGATACTAGTCTTTTGAAATGAATTAATGTTTGCATTAAGTGGTAGAACGTTGGCAATCTTTGCTGTGTGCTTGCAAATAATGTATATGCTACATTTGTTGAGTGCAAAGTTCCATATATGTTTATCAGATCATGCTTTCAGGTGGTCATGTATTCCAGGCAGTAGGAAGGAAGGAAGTAAAAAAAGGGTTTCTCCAAATTCAGCTCTCTCTAGCCTCACACAACACTTCTGCTTCTATCTACCCCAGTGGCCAGGAATCAGTCCCATCTTATGGGAACCTGGAAGATACAGGCTTTCTCTGGGTGGTGCGGTATGCTCAGGTAGGAATTGGAATTTTGTTTCTGAGGAAGAAAGAGAGGTTAGATATTTGTATGTAACTACTAGCACTTGTGACATGTGCTAAATTCCCTTTCCTCATTAACATGACATTTATGTCTTTCTTGTTTTGTTTTGTTTTTTTGAGAGAGAGGACTGGGGAGAGGAGCAGAGGAGAGAGAGAATATCAAGCAGGCTCCATGCTCAACACAGAGCCTGACGCAGGGCTCGATCCCACGACCCTGGGATCGTGATTCCAGCCGAAATCAAGAGGCAGATACTCTGCCGAGCCACCCATCGCCCCAATGTTTCTATTACTTGTTAGCTGAAACTTGGCTCTTCTAAAAGACACTGCTTCCCCAACAATATTCTCACATAAATGCTGGCTTTCTGTCCCAAAGACCACCCACTGAGGTAGTTCAGGAGGTGTGACCTGAACTGCTCTGATTTCCCAGAACTATTTCAAGACCAGTCATTAATTCTCCCTTTTCTTCTAACACACGTTGTCCACTTAGCCATGCACTATTCAATTACATTATACTTCCTCTCAGAAACTGTCAGCTGCCAAACTCCTAATCCCTGTGCTCAAGTCACTAAAGACTTGAGTTTCTGAGTCTTCCTCTCCACTCGCATCCTGAGCACGGTATCTTCTAACTTAATGTGCACAACAAAGCGTGGTTTTCAAAGTGCGGTCCAGTGTTCCTGAGGTTCTCAGGGACTTAACTTTTCCAGGGGGTCCATGAAGTCAAAAGTACTTTTGTAATAAATCTAAGATGTTATTTTTCCTTTTCACTGTCACTCACTCACACGTATGCGGTAGAGTTTTCGAGAGGCTACGGGATGTGTGATATTGCAACAGATTGAATGCAGAAACAGATGAGAATCCAGCTGTCTCCTATCAAGCAGCCTTTAGAGGTTCATAATAGGTAAATGGTGGTACTTTTATTTCTAATTTTGTTTTAGAGAAGATATTCTTTCATAAGGATATGTTCTTTATGTTAACATGTAATGGTTTATTATTTTGAAATGAATTAATATATATCTTGTAACTTAAAATTTCTGAATTTATATTTCTCACACAGTGGATATATATGAACAAAAATCTTTTTTAGGGACTTCAGCGTTTAAGAGTGGAAAGGTCTCCTGGGACCAAACAGCTTTAGAAATGCTGAGGGAAACAAAAACAAAAATACGATATCTCAGCCTCTAGTTCCTTGCCTTTATTTTTATCATATTTTTAAAGGTTTATTTATTTTTGAGAGAGTAGGGAGGGGCAGAAAGAGAGAGGGACAGAGGATTCAAATCTGGCTCCGTGCTGACAGCAACGAGCCCGATGTGGGGCTTGAACTCATGAACCACAAGATCTGACCTGAGCTGAAGTCGGATGCTTAACCAACTGAGCCACCCAGGTGCCCCTTCCTTGCCTTTATTGAAGGCATCTTTGCCCTGTAAGAATAGTGGAGGAACAAGGGGCAACAGTTCATGTCTGATCTCCACGTTCAACTCTCCAGCATGCTTATGCTTATGCTTATTTCCTCATTTTTTTCTGTTTATATATGTAGATTTTAAAGATTGAATGTACATTAGTTTCAGACGTATGACGTAATAATTCAACAACTCTACACACTATGCTATGCTTCCTGCAAGTGTAGCTACCAAGGTACAGCACAGGCAATATAGTTAATGGTATCGTAATAGCGTTGTATGGTGACAGATGGTAGCAACTTCCTCCTTCATATTTCCAATTAGATGTGTCATGGGCCCTTTAGGCTTATCATGTCAAAGCAAAATCTCACCACTTCCTCATCAAACAAGTTCTTCCTCCACTTTTACTGCTTCGCAAAAATGGTATCATGATCCACCCAATGTCTTAAGCTGAAAGCTTGAAAGTAATCCTTGCCTTTCTTTCCTCTGTTCCCATATTAACAATTTACCAGGTTTTGTCATTTGATGCATTTGTCATGTATCTTGCTTTTTGGTGTTCATTTTTTAATTAAAAATTTTTATTGTAACTTAAATTTATTTTTGATACATAATGCTGTGTAAGTTTAAGGTATAAGGCAGGTTGATTTGTTTGATTTATATACAGGACTGCAATGTGATTGCCCTTGTACCATTAGCTAAAAACTCATTTCACATCATTAGCATTTCTTTCTTTATGTTGGGAATAATTAAGATCTAGGCTCTTAGCAAGTTTGATGTTTAGAATATTGTTGTCTATAATCACTGTACTGTACTATACATGAGATCTCTAGGACTTATCTACTAGTTGCAAATTTGTATCCTAAAATAGCATCTCTCCTATCCCAGTCCCCGCACCTCAGCTCCTGGTAACCACCATTTTATTGTTTTTATGGGTTCGTTGTTTTTTTTTTTTTTTTTTTAATTCCACATATAAGTGATGTCATATACTAGAAATCTTGCCATTTGTGACAACATGGATGGAGCTTGGGGATATTATGCTGGTGAATAAGCCAAAGAGGAATATGGCTAATTTCTTAGTGGTTCTGGAATCTGTCTACTGATCTCCAGCCCCAGTGTCACTACCTTAATTAAGAATACCAACATCTCAGACTCTGATTTGAGTGTCTTCCAAGTGTCTCTTTGCTCCTCTCAAATCTGTATTACAAATCTCACTTGGATTGAATGTTCTGAAACAAGTCTGGTCATGACACTTCCTCACTAAAACTCTTTTATTGACTTCTCACTTAACTCAAAGTAAAGTATAAACTCCCTGAGATAATTATAATTTTGTGAACATACATTATTTCCATAAAGCAGATACTATTAGAACCAAATCATCTTTTTTAAAGATAAACCAAGGTGTAGAGAGGTTATATAACATGTCCAATGTATTAGGGAAACAGAACCAGTGTGAATTACAGGATAAGGGATTTATTATAATATTAGTATATATATGTAGTATTGTGAGATATGGGAAAGGAAGGTCATAAATGAGAAACCAGAAGATTAGAAGAATCACCAGCGAGTCAGTAAGAAAAGCCAAGCAGGTCCAGCTACGCAAGTGGGACTGTGAGAGTGACTGTTAGCTAAGTTTCTGGGGGGTATTGTCTCTGTGAATCTGAAGTCAAGACATCCAGTGATGGTCCAGGGCTGCTTTAGGTCAGAAGAGCCAAAGTTGAGGAGAAGAAAAGGACAACCTGATTCCCTCCAGGCAGCTCTGGGTCTTTCCATCACTTTCGACCACGGTCACCTTGAGAGGGTAATGGCTGCTGCTTTACTTCCACCTACTAAATCTTGCACAATTTCCTTATCTGGCCAATGCCAACAGAACAATCCAGGGAAGAGGGTATGAAATATGCTTCTCAAGATAACCAAGGTGCTAATGGAATGATTCAGCACACCTAAAGTCATCAAGACACAGCTTGTAAGTGCAAACAGGATTTTGCCTCTGGTTCTATAATGGTTTACCTTATTATGCCTTCATGATTTGGCTCCTGATTCCTTTGCTCACCTCTGCCTTCTTGATTTCTGTGCTGCATCCTCTCTCTCTACTAAACCACCGCTAGGGCTCTGACTATGAGGTGGCCTCTCTGACTTTTGTGCAAGTGCACTGGAACCCTGCCTTTCCTCATTCTTTGTCTGGCTGACTGTTATTTACCTTTTTGGTCTCAACTAAGCTGTTACTGCCTCCAGAATGACTTTCTTATCCCCTAAAGACTGGTTTAAGCGCTTCTGTGTGATAGGATCTGATGTTTGATGCTATCTTAGGACTCAACACCCACCCTCTATCTGGGCAGAAGCCTGCTGCTCTTGCTCACTGTTGTATAACCAACACCTCACACGGTGGCTAATAAATCATAAATAACCACAATGTTTAGTAAGTTGTTTAACTCCCTCTTGGGACTATAAACTCAGTTGAGACAAGGAGTTTTGTCTTACCTAATACATCCTCCGTCTATAACATAATGTCGATTTATAGAAGATATGCTGAATTAATGAGGCCAAAAATATTGAGAAAAGCTTAACATTTAGATAATCAATTGAATGTGTTCTTTACCTGGTAAATAAGGTAGACAAAGACCTTGTCAGAATTAACTCGGGAAAGAATATTCTTCAGCTCAGTTCATGAGCCTTGTTAATCACTCTTCTCTGTTCATCTCTTCAGGCACAATTACTAAAGTAAATTTATTTCATGAAATTCTAGGTTATTCTTTCTGGTTTTAGTGACACCACAGTAAAACTGCAACTTCTTTAAAAGATTCAGAGGTTAAGCCAATAATAAAGGATGTGAATAAATTATCATTATTAGAGAATGAGAAAAACACTCTGACTTCCTTTAAAAATTCTTGCTTTTTATGCTGTTAGGCTTGATTACTGGGAGAGCTGCATTTAACAGTTCTGCTTGCTCATGAATTCTGATAAAGTCCAGGGAATGAAGTAATTATGGTCCTCGTTCAGAAGGAGGCTGCAATCCAGATGTAGTACATAGCAAGGTAGAGTTACTAATGTGTTTTCTATGAAAATACACTGGTTTCAATAGGAAAACCAAAGTGAAAGAATATGCTGTACATTAAAGTGAATCCTAAATCTTATAAATCCCTTTGAGGAAAAAAACATGGAGGAGAAAATGACATGAACTAGAGTACGATCTAGGAAAAGACATGTACTGTGTATTAATGGCTATATTGGCATGCCACAGGAGAGGGATAAGAACATTTTTTAAAGATAAAATCAATAGTATCAGCCACTTCAGCTAAACGTGAGAAGATAATCCTTTAAGAGATAAAGGAGAAAGTTTTAGATGATTAGCACGTCCAAAGTTTTACCTATTTTAACAAAAATGTTAGTTGATAAATGCAGCCAAAAGTGTTAATTAGCAAGTTAATGAATAAAGGTTTGTTTACATTCTTTTAGGATGAATTATTATTTGTTAGTAGAAGACTTTATTTCTCTAAGAGTGTCAACACATTCAAGTGTTGGCAGAGCCTGGATGAAAGACTAGATGTTTATAATAAGCACACAATTGTAGAGGTTCAAATGCAGGACTTTTTGTTTAAACAAATGATTATGGCTAAAGTAGAAGTGTAAACAGGGCCATAACTCATGACACATCAATTCTTTTTCCTGCTGCAGCCATTAGTTTTACACCTTCCCAGTAACACCCATATGACTGCAACAAAATAGACCTTAACTAAAGGATTTGGTAAGACTATGCTTTACAAGAAAACAAAAACAGATACAACATTACGGAAGTCCTGTGAATTGCTGTTTCATGAGTTTCCTACACTCATGGAGCTACACTACACTATGGGGACGTCTGCTATCTGAATCTTCTTTTGCTTCCAAATCTGTTATATTTATATTGACATATTCTGCTTCTGGATTACATAAACTAGTCAAAGGACCTAAATAATATCGGAGTTAATTTTATTTTATTTATTTATATTTATTTTTTTTTTATGTTTATTTATTTTGGAAGGAGAGAGAGACAGAGTGTAAGGCAGGAGGGGCAGAGACAGAGGGAGACACAGAATCCGAAGCAGGCTCCAGGCTCTGAGCTGTCAGCACACAGCCCGATGCGGGGCTCGAACCTGTAAACCAGGAGATCGTGACCTGAGTGGAAGTCGGAGTCTCAACTGACTGAGCCACCCAGGTGCCCCGATCAGAGTTAATTTTAAAGAAATGGAGATCTTGGTATCAGGCCTTTCCATCTGCTACTGTATCATGACCTAGATTATATGTATGGAACATACTTGAATAGAACCTGGTCATGGTTATATAGAAGTGAATGCTGCTTTTTAATGACATAGCAAAACTTGGGAGTCTTCAATTCAGAGCTCTATTCACTCATGAGTATGCCAAGATAAAGTCTTCAAACGGCTATTCATTAATCGGGAAGTAAAGTGGTAATAGCATGGCAAGGAATTCTGAGGTTAATGGCATCTTGGTGTAATTGAGAGTAAAGCTGGCTCACTAACTTTGCCAGCTCCCTGTGAGCATCATACACACACATCATTCTATCCTCTCCTAAGCGGACGTCATCCTGGAGTGTGAAGGTCATTAAAACAATGGCAGCAGCCACAAAAACAGTATCTTGGTTAATACCTTGGACACCTCTATGTTAATTTCATATATATTACACACTTCTCTGTTTTCACAAGTATTGCGTTCTAAATGCAACATTGTCAGGTTGCTAAGTGTAAAGGTACAATTATCAGTAATTTTGAATTTGAGTTGCAGATACAGTGATAATTCATGTGAAATGTTCTATTGAATGATTTGAAAATCACTAAAAGCCCTCACAGTCATTAACTTTTTGGTCAGTTGTCTCAATTTCTTTCCCCTCAAAAGAGTACAATGATGTGGGCAGCCTAAGGCAGCAACCTCATTAATGAGTGTTCAAACATGAAAGTTGAAAGTTGCCTTTCTCCAAGTCGATTTCTCACTGCCCAGATATTTATTCTTCATGCCTTTTTTAAAAGTTTATTTGTTTATTTATTTATTAAAGTTTATTCATTTTTGAGAGAGGGGAGGGGCACAAGTGGGTGAAGGGGAGAGAGAGGAGGAGACACAGAATCCGAAACAGTCTCCAGGCTCTGAGCAGTCAGTCTGACATGGGGTTGGAACCCATGAACTGTGAGATCATGACCTGAGCCGAAGCCAGACACTTAGCCAACTGAGCCACCCCGGGGGGGGGGGGGGGGGGGGCCCTTAAGTTTTTTTTTTTTTTTTTTTTAATTTATTTTGAGACAGAGAGAGTGTGAATAGGGAGGGGCAGAGAAAGAGGGAGAGAGAGAATCCCAAGCAGACTGCTTACTGTCAGCACAGAGCTCAAGGTGGGGGTCGAATTCACAAACTGAGATCATGACCTGAAATGAAATCAGGAGTCAGATGCTTAACTGACTGAGCCACCCAGATACCCCCAGATAATATTCTTCATGCTTGATCAGTGTCTTGTGGCTTGTTAGCACCATTCAAAATGCTGCCACTGGTTTCTGTATAACATACACAGTAGACTATAGTCACCAATGTACCAGGCTTCTTGTTAGCTTTGAGACCTCTCTCTTTTAACAGGGCTGGAATCTGAAGGATGATCTGCCCCTATTTCAGGAATCACGTTAGAGTATCAGCGTAGTTTAATTTCATGTATTCCTTAATTCTGATATCTATCTATCTCTAATACGTACAGGTCAGAAAACATAGTATGAACTAAAATGGGATTCAAATCACATGATTTATCTATCTGTTAAACATGTATGAATGTCAATTAATATGCTACAGAGTGTGCTGAATGCTGGGGAAACAAAAACGCAAGTATGTAGTTTCAACCTAAAGAAGATTAGCAACAAGGAGAAGAGAAAGATTAAATAAAAACTTAAAATTCAATATAATTTCAGTGCTTTAAAACCTTCAACAGAAGGAAAGGAGGATGCTAATTAAAATATTTCCTCACTCCCTGTTGATGTTGCAATTTCAATCAGACACAAAAATTTTATCTTTAATATCAAATGATATTGAAAGTCCTCTGTGGTATCTGCGTGATGGCTTTGTCATTAACATTTCAGTCTGGGGCATCGTTACATCCATAGCAATGAAGTAACTTTAAGACAGTGAAACAAATGGTGAAGTATTTTTAATCACTAATTGTATATCTTTTTTTTGTTTCACAAAAGAACAATCTTATAAGGTAAGTTCATGGTTCTAGAAAGATCTATTACTAACAGTGACAAGAACAAATTGATAAATTCAGCTAGAAGTATGTAAGTGAATTCATGCATTAGATTGCACTTTTAACTATAGATAAACATATGGTAGTATTCAGAAGATCTAGGGGGATGGTCTGGTTAAGAATGTGAGCTAATATCCTGGGTTTAAATATCCACTTCATCATGTACTTACTAGCTCTGTACCTTACCAAGTTACTTAATATCTCAAAACCTCATTTTTTTTGCATCTGTAAAATGATGGTATTAATAGTATCTGTGATTAAATTAGATAACAAAGTGAATGCTATAGTACCTGGTACATAATAAGCAATGAACAATTAACAGTCATGATTTCTAGGATATTATTGTTCTTGTTATTTCAGTTCACCCTAAATTTTATTTAATCTGATCTATAATAGGAGTGTGTGTGAGAAAAATCAGTCTGTCCTTATTCTGTTTTAAGAACACTTGGTGGGTGAAACAGTAATGTTATGAAATTGATACAGAGTCATGTTAAACATTATTCATTCATTCCTCATAGATTTATCAAATTCTTAGTAAGCGCCAGGTGCCAGTTATTAATTTTGTGTTTTTGTTCTCAAGAAGCTTTCATTTGCATCAGAAAACATCTTGAAATACTCAGTATTCAGATATGGATGGCCTGAAAATCTGACCAGTAATCTTAGCAGTATATAATTGACGATCATTTTCTATCATTTAGAGATGATAGTTGTTGTGGACTGGATGTTTGTGTCCAACACCCCACCTCTCAAATCCAGACATTGAAATCTTAACCCCTCATGTGATAGTACTAAACAGTTGGGCCTTTGGGAGATAATTAGGTCATGAATGGGATCAGTGCCCTTATAAGGGGATGAAGTAATCAGAGCTTGCTTTTTCTGCCATATGAGGATACAAGAAGAATTCAGTCATCTGCAACCTGGAAAAGGGTCCTCACCAGAACTGGATCATGCTGGCATCTGGATCCCTGACTCCCAGTCTCTAGAAGTATGAGAAATAAATGTATTGTTTAAGGTATCCACTCTATTGTATTTGTGTTAGAGCAGCCGCATGGACTATGACAATAGCCTTTGGAATTCCTGAGTTGTTGCAAAGCAATTTTACCCCCCCCCCCCCCCCCCCCCGAGCCAGTAACTCCCAGTACCTGACCACAATTCCATCATCTGGGCCCTTCCCATCGCATACCCAACCCAAATTACTACTCAGGTTGGTCTGGCCATTTTGTGCTAGACTCTTGCTTGCCCTGATAGTAAATAAACTTGCGTGGCTTTTTTCTTCATTAAGGGTTGGTTTTTTTTTCTGTTTAAAAAGGTTTTTTTTGTTGTTGTTTCTGTAAATTTTCAACAAACCTCCATGTCTCCTGCTGCCTATACATCCTATTTATAGAATGTTAATTGTTGTTTCAAGAGATCTTTTTTTTGAGTGGTCATTTCAGTTGAGAATTTAAAGATGGTTCTAAAATTGGCCTCATTATTCTAACAGCAAAGATATTTAGAGCACCTATTATGTGCTGGGCATTGTGTTATGTGTTAAGAATATTAAAAATTACAAAATAGGAGAGTGGTAATGCAGAAGTGTGGGAAGGAGTGACTAATATGCCTGGAGAAATGAAATGTTTTATGAAAGGAAAGACCTTTGACCAGGGTCTAGAAGGTGAATGTCAGATGATGAAGGGATATTGGTCAGGGGGCCAGATGGTAAAGTAGCCAGGAGAAGTTGTCAAGATGTTTGGCAAGCAGTCTGTCAGTCTGGAGTGCTTGGCAGATTGGCTGGAAAGGGATGTTGAGGCCAGACTATCATGGGCCCCTAAGGTCCCACTGGGATACATGGATTTATTCTGTAGGCAAACGAGAACCCTACAATTTTTTTTAAGCAGATGAGTTGTAATTGCATCTTCAGTATTTCGTGTATTCTGACTTACTATATAAATAGCCAGCTCAATTTAATGAATAGTGTTACTTAACAAAATCGCAAATCTGATCCGTGTTAAACAATTCTGCTACCAGAGAGAAAAAAATACATTTTCGAATATAATTTCCTTAAATTTCCTCCTTGATCTTTTGCTTCCTCGTTCCTGCTATTTTTTGGTACTTGGTGGACTTGTTTTCTCTTTTGGTTCTTTCCTCTTGAGATTTCAATTCTGTCCTTTCCTTTCCACTAATAGTAGCGTGAAATTTGCAGGATTTGTTCAATAGTGCCAAGGAAGGCTGTGGCTTTATTCTGCAGCATGCCCCAGAGATCATCAATTAAGCTATTTTTGTAGTATGGAAATCTATATAGTTTCAATGTTCCAGTATGAATATTTTCACAATATATTGTTTCAATACCTATGATATTTTTATAATTAGAAATGTCAACAGGGAATTCTAAAATATCTTCTTTTAACGTAGTTATAGTCAATATTATTTCTAACATTAACAGTGTTAAATCTCTGTAATTTATAAAAGGCACAATCTCTGAATTCATGAAACAGAAGTTAAATTACTTTTCCCCACGAGCATAAAACAATTCTATAATTTAAGAACATATGATGGAAAGAATAGGCAATTAATAAGAGCCAAAACCCATTTTTTTTCCAGGTAGTTTCATTGGAGACTTGTTCTTCATGTGTTTTTGCTCTTTAACTTTTCTGTTCTTTTTTCTAGTACAGAAGGAAATAGTTGCTGTATATTTCTTCCTGAGGCACACACTGTAAATATACTGTGAGTCAGGAAAACACAGAAAAGTTCCAAGGTTGGCAAATCATTTTAGAAGGAAAAAGTCATCAGGAACATGAGACTCCAAAGAAACAGATGTAAGAATTACTTTTTATAAGTTGTGTTGCAGAATTTTTTCCTAATCTCCCAGTTTTAGAAAATATGTACGTGTATGGATCAGGATGGTTCAGAAAAAAAGATACTTGGACTTTAGAAATTTAGAAAAAAATTTAAATATTGAAACAACATTGCCTTCCAATTTCAACGGGATTAATTTATATCAGGCCCTGGATAATTTGGCAACATATAAATAGGTGGATATTAATATCTGCTTAATATCTGTTTTATTAAGAAAAACTGAATAATGTTGACAGCAAAAGAAAGCAAAATCATTTCAGCATTTTTAGTTCAGGTTTTTTTCATGACTGTTCCCATTTCAGTTGAGGAATTCTGTTTCTCTTGAGCTTACATAGTGAACAAAATTGATTTGTTATTGAATTAGAATCTGTGTTATTTTTTCCTGTATATAATTACAGTTGTTTTGTATAAAATCAAATAGAAGACACCAGAAAACAGAGGAGAAGTTTTAGGCCATGAGTTTGGGAGTAATTTGATGCGTATTTTAATTGTGAGATTATGACTGACATGTATCAGAGTGAATGGATAGAAATATGTTCACATTTATTTGTTGAATTTATTTAATTATACATACTAATATCTATATTTAAATGAATTATATTAATGTTGATATTTGTGTTAATATTTTGAATTATTCACATTAACTATTTAAATATAGGTGCGGAGAGTAGTAAGGGGTCTTAGAGATTTTTTAGTCTGTCTGCTCACCCACTGTAGAAACACCTTCTGTAATAGTCAACATTTACCTCTGGATACTTGTGATGAGAATCTCACTTCTTTATGATGCAATCCACTATACAACATGAAAAAATATGATTTTTGAGCTAAACTCACTCATTCCAATTTAGTAAAAGTGGTTGTGTTAAAAAAAAAAAGTGGCTGGGGGAGTAGTAAAAGACAGGGAAAAGATCCTCAGGAAGTTCACAACTTGGCAGAGGGCTAGCCAAGGGCATTAAATGCTGACCAGAGAGGGACATTTTAAAAGCCACAAACCCTATTGCTTCCCATGTTCCTGGCATGGCCAGGTCTTCCCCCAGCTGCTACCTTTCCAAGGAGCTCAGGAAACATGAAAAAAAAAATATAAAGGACACAAGTATTTTGTCTTTTCACACTTTCTAGGATCAGGCTCATGTATTATCTTAGATTAAAAATCTTCAGGTATTTTTGTCTAGTATCTGTTTACTGGGTACTTAAAAAATGTTCTCACTGGTATAGAGTAGTTTAGTGCACTGAATAAGACTGAGGTCTTGCCTAAGGTTCATATCCTGCCTCTTCTACTTCATAGTATGGCTTTGAACATGTTATCTAACTTCTCTGTTCCTTGGTTTCCTCATCTGTAAAATGGGAATGAAATAGTACCTTCTTTATTATGAGACCTCAGTACATTAATATGTGTGAAGTGTTCAGCAGCATGCCTAACACATGGTGATCCCTCAATATGGCTTTTATTATAGAAGCTACATATTTCACCAATACTTATACCTTCTTATATTAACAAGTGAGGATTTAAATATTCCAGTTGTTGAGAGATTTAATCTCTTATTTTGTGTCTGCAGAGTCAACGCATTAGCAGTGGGTTAAAAGGCAGCCACAGCTGTGTGAATTGTAGGGAAAGAAAGATTTCTTGCTTCTGCTGAAATATTTCTTTAATCTGATTCCCAAAATACCTCAAAAAAGAGACAAGTTTTTATTCCACATTTAGAGAGAAGCAATTTAAAAGCACATGCTCTAGAATGTTACTTAACATAGTATACATTAATTTAGGATAATATATTAATGGTTGTCAGTCCTTTATAGTTTTGAAAGAGGGGAGGTGCAAAAGGGAAAGATGTGGGAGTAAGGATACCAATGAAGAGGAAACAGTTGGAGAAGGGGAGTGGAAAGCCCAGAAGCACGCTCACTGTATTACTTTGTTCCTCAGGCCTGTCCTATTTAGCTGCATGTAAATTCCCCAAGTAGTTTGTGGGCAAATGTCTACCTTAATGGGAAATAAGCCTGTGAATTCTTTGAGAGTCCTCACCTTTGCTGACTTGGTATTCTCTCCTGAGATATCTGGAACTTTTACAGGATTTATTTTTACAATTGGATGAAAAAAAAAAGACATTGTGTTTTTGTTCAAATTTTGTCATTCCACCAAACGGAAACCCTCTCTCCTCTTCTTTTCAATAGCTTCCCCTACCCTGTCGTCCCTCGTGCCTTTACAAGCACCACCATCCCAGGCTGCAAAGCAGGGAAGCAGCGTCTACAACTCTACCTGAAGTGTCTTTCAAGTCTGCTATTGATCTTGGTAGCCATGTCACTATGGTGGTTCAGATCTTCACTCTACACGATAGAGTCCTAACTGGTTCTGTGCTTCCATTTCTCCCTCTCTAGGTACCTCTAAATGACCTTTTGAAAACTCCATTCCAGCACTTAACTCTTTGTTTTAAAAATCACTAATGCTTCCCTATCGCCTAACAAGGAAATATCTACGTCGTTAGCATATCTGACAAGGTCATTCCTGAACCTTGCTGAGCCTGAGATTCAATCTGCTGCACCTTCTCCTCCTAACTTGGGTAGCAGCACTGAGCTACCAGCTGTTCCCTGGATGCACTCTGCTGTTTTCCATATTGTTCCCCTCTGCTTAAAATGCTTATTCTGTTTGCAGCTGCCCTTTCATCTCTAAAGACCCTTCAGGACCCTGATGTGACCACTCTGTCATTCCCAGGCAGAATAGCTGCTTTTTCTGTGCTCTAGTAGTTGTGTGTGCATGTATTGATCACTGTGCTTCTCACAGAATGTTCTAAAAAAAAAAAAAAAATAATATATATATATATATATATATATAATTTGTTTTTTGTCTCTTCTATAAGTTTCAAAAAGGAATCAACAGGGTTTGAATCTCAAACACCAGTGTGTGGCATGCCATAGGTACTCAATAAATGTTGATTGTTGAATGGCTTATACCTCAGATTCCCCATCCCTGCTAATTTCAATGCTACCTTCTCAGGTCCACTTCACAGTTTCCTATGCTCTGATTCTCTCCCATGCAGAGTGCTTTTTTTCCTTTCATGAAAAACTATACAAATTTCTTTATTCCTGTTGGAGAGTTTTTTTTATACCTTATCATTAAAAATATCTCCTTATTTATAAGTTAGCTGAAATAGAATTGTGTCCAGAGATGCCTGTATTCCCTGGATCTGTGTCTTATGTCCAGCAGATGCTTAGGATATTTGCTGAATAGAGTTAAGCCAAGAAAAGCCAATCCTTAGCACATCTTCTGAAAAGATATGCATGACCCGAACACTGCTCCACAATGTCTGGTTTCATTGTGGTTTCTGAGGACAGAAATTCTAAGAGAAAAAAATACGTTTGCCAAATAAAAGTTATCAGTATTTCACACAGTACAGGGGATACATTCATTTAGATTTCTTTTCTTTTTAAACCTAGTTAATATCAGGATGGAAATGATACGAAATTCGACCGAAGACCAGCAAAGTAATTTAGGAGCACAGAGGACTTAAAGCGAGGGTGAATTGAATGGTTTCTATTTTAGGATTCTTGGGTACCAAGGACTAGATTATGAAGGTTGAATCAGGAAGGCAAGATGATGTCAATGGCAAACACTACCTGTTCTGAAAATTTTCTAGTGTTATACTAAACAGACCTTTCTTCTTCCAGTCCAGTATCAGGCACCAGAATTCAGTTTAGTCCTGATAATAATATGTATGGTTCAGGTACGTTAGGGGGCAAACATACTTTCACGGGGATCCTAAAATTTCTTTGGGGGAAATGTGTGTGTATTTCACAAACTCATCAGTAAATGCCTGGAGTACCACCTGTTCCTAACTTGGGAGCTGTATAAAATAAATTTATATACAATTGAGTTATTGATGAGTTAAAAAGATACTTAATGTCTAACAACAACAACAAAAACCAATGGGAATAATTTTAGAAAAGGGAGGAGTTGAAAGAAAAAGGTTTGCCAAGAGAGGGTAATAAATAGGCAATAGAGACAGATGAAGAAAATTGGAAAAAAGCTAGGTCATGATGAAATGTCATTAAGTCATTGAAATCACACATTTGGTGATGAAGGAGGAATTATCGGTATATTTACAAGATAGAAAAGTTTTTCAAAAAAAGGAAATTAATTCTGAGGATAGGCAGCTGAAAAGGCCTTGGGAGTTAAAAAAAATTATAAGTCACAAGATATCTCCCTGGGAGACAGAACTGGAAAACCGCTGATTTAAAAAAGTTAACTCTTCTCCCCAAGTCTCCCGAAAGACTGTGGACTAGCTTAATTTATATTTACTTCCGTAGAAAATGTTTCAACACAAAGTTTTCGCAAGGAGACCACAAAGTAAAGCGGTTACATACTTTTCCAAAATAAACACTACTAATTATAAAATTTCAAATATAAATGGAGAGCGTTTTCTTTTTCTTTCTTTCTTTCCTTCCTTCCTTCCTTCCTTCCTTCCTTCCTTCCTTCCTTCCTTCCTTCCTTCCTTCCTTTCTTTCTTTCTTTCTTTCTCTCCCTCCCTCTCTCTCTCTCCCTCTTTCTTTCACCAGTTTCAAAATATTTGAGGAAAGGAAATAATTCATTTCCCTAGGAGGTCCAACTGTGTGTTTCAGAGTTCCTACACCCTGGCCCAGAAAAGCAGACATAATCGGATGTGTGTGCGTATTTTCTGCGAGGTGCGTCAGCATTTTATCAACTTCTCAAAAGTGTCAGTGGCCCTGAGAAGTTCAAATTCCCGGCACTAGATTGTCTTTGGGAGTCCCTTTCAGCTCTCAATGTACCGTAATCCCACCAATCTTTGTTCTTGTAACCTAGCCTGTTTTGAAACCCCTTCTTCCACACATCTAGGACTGCCATCCAAGTGATGCTCTGCGAAGCGGGCTAAGCTGTGGAAGTTCCCTCTGGACCCGGGGCTGGGGAAGGGCATGAACAGCGCAGCTCCCCGAGTCCGCTCACCACTCCTTACACAGGCAGCGGAGCTGGGGCAGCTCCAAGTGCGCCGAGAAGTGTAATCCCTCCGCTAAGTACTTGGCTCTCAGTCTCCAATCACTAGTGGGAGCTGGAGAGGGCAAGTGAAAAAAAAAAAAAAAAAAAAATCCAGAGGCAGCCGAGGAGCGAGAGGAAAAAAAAAAAAAGTCCCGCGGCGGCGGCAGAGCGGCCGCGGCGGCCAGAAGTTGACGGTGCGGCGGGGCGCGGGGCGCGGAGTTGGCGTGGGGCCTGCGCGGGGCGCCCGGACAGTTGGGGGGCCGCGGGGACAGCGGCGCTCAAGGACGCCGGTGCCGGGAGCTCAGCGGCGGGTAAGGCGCGGGGGGGTGGGGGTGGGGGCTTGCGCGCGGGGCTCGTCCCTGCAAGCGAGCGGGAGGCAGCGGAGCCGGCGTGGGCAGGGGGGCGGCGCGGAGCCGGTGGCGGCGCTGCGGTAAGGAGCCAGCGCGCAGGGGGAGAGGAGGAGAACGTGCAGCGCGGCCGTGGGGCGGCGCGGCGGCGGGCAGCGGGTCACAAGGTGGCCGCCCGGGCTTTGTGCGCGGGCGGCGCTGCCGGGACCCCGAAACCTCGTGCCGGCGCTGGCGGGGAGTTGGGGGCAGAGGCAGCTGCGGGCGGGACACGTGCTCCGGACCGGGGGAAGGAGGGACGCGCCGAGGCGGGGAGTCGGGACCTGCGCACCCAGGGATGGGGCGGGAGGGCGAGCGGAGGGCAGCCCGGGAACGGGGGAAACGGGCGCGAGGCCGGCAGCCTGGGAGGCAGGACCCGCAGACACCCAGCTCGGCCGAGCCACCTGCCTCGGAAGCCTCCCGGGACTGCGCTCTGCGGCGGGAGAAAGTGCGCAGCGGGCTGGTCTGGAGTCGCGGACTCGGCTCTCGGTGTCTGCCGCTGTTGCCTCTTTCCCTCCGTCTCTTTCCCTCTGTCTCTTACTGTGTCTGTTGCGTTCTCAAATGTTTCTCTCTCTCCCGTTCTCTATCTCTGCCTCTCGCCCTCTCCCCACCTCCTCTCTCTGTCTCTCCCTGGGCCTGTTTGTGTGTGTCTCCCTCTCCCCACCCCCTTTTCAGTCTCTGTGTCCCTCCCTCTCTGTCTCCTTATCTTCTTCCCTTTCTGTCTCCTACACTCTTTTCAGTCTCTCTCGTTTGCAGGCTTTCTGCGGCTTGTCTGTCTCTACTTCTGACTCTTCGCTCTCAGCGCTCATCAATCCACTCGTGACCGTGTCTGTCAGGGCCCCATATTTCTGTCTGTCCCTTGCGGGGTTAGGGTTTCAGACATTAGAGAGGATCCTCCGGAAGTTGTCCAGTGTCTTATTCCTTTTGAGCTGCACCACTTCAGCTGGGTCCTGGGTCCTTCGCATTTGTTCTCCATAGAATGGGAACTCTGTAGTTTCCGTGAGTTATTAGGAATTGCTCTTTTCTTAGTCACCTTTCCACCAAGGTGAGGTCAGTGACTGAGCAGCCACAGAGGTGCCAGTGAAAGAAAACAGAAGAAGAGAGCCGCTTAATTGCCTCCAACATATAAAGAGAATGTACCAAACGTATCTGCAGTGAAGCAGAACCACCTGAGAAACGTTTCTGAATTGTGGAAAGAAACACAAAGCCTCCAATCATGAGAGGAGTCAGCTAAAAAGTATTTGAAAATAATTTGAAAAGTATTTATGGAAATGTCTTGCTGTACTAAACTGATGCCAACGAATTATCTGTGTTTCTTGCATATATTTTTAGGATCCTAGTGACAACTCTCCTAATTATTGTTTTGGGAAAATTATGAGAAATGTCCTGTGTCGACTGGGACATTTGTTTTTGAGAAAATACTCCGTCTTTGTACTCTTATACCTCTTTACACTCCAGTGATCAAGAAGAATTATTTTTAACTGCAAAGAAAATAGGAAAGGATTTGTCAGTAATTTTAAAACATGAGACCTTCCAGAGATCAATAATTTCTTTGGAAAACTCTCACTGTAAGGACGTTTTGAAGGATATTACATCTTAGTGAAATATGCAGGTTATTACACACTTAGATCATTGTGTGATGCAAAACCAGGTTGTGTGCTGTAAGCAAATCATAGTAGTGATGGTTTTTTATGGGAAACATAGCTGGGAAATTAATTGCTCTGATTTTCACTGTTTTCTTTAGTCATGCATAATGTACCTTTGTTTTTAGCAAAATATGGCCGAGGGCTACAAAACTTGATACAGTGTGTTATTTGTCCAATCTGAATTACCATTTAGAAAACCACCTTTTCCTTTTGCTCACGAGATAGAAGTTGATATGATCTCATTACTCATGTGCTAGGGTCTCCTGATGAGTTTTAATGGCACTGATTTGTGATTTTAAATCAAAATGTTAGCTTTTGGTGAGTTAAAATCCTGATTTATGTCACGTTAGTGAATCATCACTATTTATAGGGGCTTTGCCACCTTGTCTGCCAGGTGCTGCGTGGTGTTTAGCCCAGGCAGGGTTGTCTGAATTCCCTGTTAGATTATTGTCCCTCAGTGACGTGCTGCCTCTACTTGGGGTGTGTTCACATATGTCCCTCAGAATGTTCCAGTCATTAAATAATATTTATTAAGAGGAAATTGACTTAATTTTTTCCTCGTAAACTTTGAAAACTGTGTGAGATGGCCTGATAAAACATTTTTATACAGTAAATACTGATTTTATTATTTAACAGTGTAAGATAATTTAAAATGTGATCTCTTTTGGTGCATATAGCAGCCTCCAGCAGTCAACTCGTGTTTATCATCCAAATCTAAAGTCAATTGTCACCCACTCCAACCTGGCAAATCCCTTCCTAATTTTCCTAAGCCTCTTCATCTCTGCTGCTCCTTTTCTGGGCACACCTCTCATTGTTTCCCTCTCCGCCCCTCTGGTTCCTTGCTGGGCTCTTCCTCACTGGGCTGTCTTTTCATTGAAATAAAATAGTGTGTCTTTTCTTTCCTTCCCTGAATTTCAGATGCCCAGTGAAGTACCTGCCCTACGATAGTCAAAAAATCCTTGAAGGGTGATTTGTCTTTAACTTGTGATGCTAATTCTCTGTAGGTGCAGTAGCTCAAAGGAAATGCTATAGTATGGTGTAATAGATCACAGACGGAGGGATGAGACAGTCTTAGAAAGCATCTCCTCACACACATTAATATTAAAGATGAAGAGGATGAGGCCTAAACAATTTGAAAACCTTGTTCAACAATAGACAATGAAGCCACAGTCCTTTCCCCTGGACTCCTGCTTGCCTTCATTCGCTAGAAGTAAATCCATTACCAGGAGCTAACATTTACTATCTAACCTCTGAAGATTTCTTCTCATGCTGACCAGTGACAGTCATGCGTGAAACTGACCATCTTGCAACAACTGATAATCATTGGTTATACATAATCATGGAGGTAATAGTTGTCTTTCGAACATTGACTTCTAAGTGCATTTATGCGAAGCGTTGTGCTGTGTCATCTTGGGCAGACTACTTACTTCTACCTGAATAGAAGATTCACATTCTCTGGATTAAATTTTCTCCTCTGTAAATTTCTGTGCATGTGTTGAGTGGGGGTAGGGAAGAAAGAAAGGAAGTTTGGACCAGATTAGGAGCACTTTTTGAAGTTTTTCTTCAGAGACCACCGGTTTAACTCCCAGAACAACTACATATTCATCTGTTTTACATATCAGACTTCCCTGTGAACTTTTGTTTGAAAAAAGACTAACACAGTTTAAAGAAAGCTTCAAGACCACTTACTTTTCCAATCTCTCTTGTGATTCTTGAATTTCATAATCAAGGTAATTCCTAGCTTTTAAATCTGGGTATTTGGAGGATGGTTGATAAAGTTATTAGGATAGAAGGAGAAGCTGATTTTAAAAAAAAAGTTTATTTTTGAGAAAGAGAGAGAGGGAGCATGAGTGGGGGTGGGGCAGAGAGAGAGGGGAAAGAGGATCCAAAGCAGGCTCTAGTGGGCAGCAGAGAGCCCGGTGCAAGACTGGAACTCAGGAGCCATGACATCATGACCTGAGCCGGTCAGACTCTCAACTGGCTGAGCCACCCAGACGCCCCAGGAGGAGCTGATTTTGCCTGAGAGATACTAATTTCAAATTCTCATACGCTGAATTTGATGTGATGGTAGAAATTTGAGTGGAAATGTCGGACTATATAGAGGCACCCAGTATTCCCAGGAGGGAGGGGATAGAGCTAGAAATACGCACTCACACTGAATTTATAATTAAAATTGAAGAAAACTAAAACTTATTAGAGATAGATAAATAAATGAAGGTTTGGGAGTGGACAAGAGGGGCATTTTGTTACTTCTGAGTATTTATTAAGGTCTATAGTATTGAGACAAAAGTAGGGTATTATATAATAATGTACATCAGACAATAAACTGTTTTCACGATTTTTAGAGTATCTACTTTACATCCTGGTAGTCTTAATTACATTCATTTTACTTAAATGTTTGAGTAAGGGGCCTCCTCTCTGCCTGGTGTTGTTATACACCTCAGGGATACTGTAGCCCTAAGAGACCCCAGGCTTCTGCTGTCGTTGAACTTGCATTCTAGAAAGAGAAAACAACCAGGAGCAAGCACATGAGTAAGAACCATTTCCAGGAGTGAAGATTGACATTCGGAAAATAAGACAGGGAGGTATGACAGCACGTGACTGGGGCTATTCTTTATATGGGGTAGCCATGGAAGTCCTTTCTGAGGGTGTCCCTGAATACCAAGAAAGCCAGCACAGTGGAAATCCAGGAGAACTTCCTGGAAGAGGGAATATCAAAGCTGTCTCTAAAGCAGCAGCAAGTTGGGCACACGCTTGTCAGTGTGGTTGGACTCAGGCAATTAAAGGAAATGGTAAGAATGAGGTCAGAGAGATAGCCAGGCCCATGTTATGGAGTATTTTATTGAACCACCCTGGAAGATTTTATACAGAGGA
Organism: Acinonyx jubatus; assembly: GCF_027475565.1. NCBI lineage: Eukaryota > Metazoa > Chordata > Mammalia > Carnivora > Felidae > Acinonyx > Acinonyx jubatus. Next base: position 123,816,580 of record NC_069382.1, on the reverse strand, counting down.
GTCAATAAGTATGACTTAGCATGTCTGTAGTGTGAGCAGGAATGTCTGAAGTAAGATGATGAGGGAGGCTATGAGAAGGATCTCGCTGATAGTTCGGTGGTTTGGCCAAGGGTGGAACCCAGAGAAATTGATCAGATGTTGTTCTTATTACTGAATAAGAGTCACTGAGTTGAATCATTTCCCCCATCTTGATCAACATTGCAGCAATCCACTGGCTCAATACTTGCTTTTACTCTTACATCCACACTTCATTTCCCACATGTCACCTCCTTACCTTCCTTCAAATATCTCCTGGGCTATAAGCGCCTTGACTCAGAGGGTGCAGTATATCCTGGCAAGGTTCTTCAGGGCAGACTCTGGACTATGCAGGGATGCTTGACAGTTTCAACTAACTAACATCACTTCATTTTACATACAATTTGTGTTCTGGTTACAGAGGAAAGGAACCAAGTAAGTTAGAATTCCTTTAATCAGGCTTCAGTGGCATTTTTCTCTAGCTCTCAGCTTTGAAAACAGCAATGCTTCTGTAAGAACTTCACGGCGAAGTCCGCGTTGTTAGATGCGGATCTCACCCATCCTTGTATCTCAGCCCTTTGCAAAGAACCAGTACATAGGAGGCATTCAGTACATATTTGTGGAATGCTGCTGAATGCAGTCTTCTAGAGGACCTATAGTTTTCACTCAGCTCACTTCAGTTCTCTTGTCTTTCAGCAAGTATATGGCTGCATGTGCCTGCAGCTTTAGAAGGTACTAAGTGGCAAGTTTGGAAATGATTTTTCTGAAGGTTGTATTTCCTTATTGGCTAAAGGAAGAAAGATACAATCCAGGGTATCTCTTCATAACCTTTTCTTGCCTGGCTCTCTTGAGATAAATATTTTAGTCATTTTTATAGCAGTTGCATAGACAGGGACTTAAACAAGTACAGACACATCTGTCACTAGTTAATTTGTTGATTTGTGAACCTAAAATGACTCCCAAGGAAGTCTGTAATGATGGTGCCTTTTTCTAAATTAATCTATCAATAGAAATCAGTGACTTTTATCTAACTAATATATTTTACAGCCATCTTAAAAGATACGAAATTATCAGTTCTGTTGTCCAATAGACATTGAGCCATAATAGTACATATAATGAGGGATTATCTCCAAATCCTTCGTCTTATTACTGAATGTAGTGCTCTATTCCCCATTGCAAATGGGGTTGCAAACGACTTGGAATCACCTTATTGTATCTAGCAGTTCTTTTCACTGTTTTAATCCTTTTCCGTTAGTCAAGAGGCCACATCTTCTTTTCCTTAACTCTGTTTCCTTACCTCTATTTTGTTAATAAAACCTCCTGCAGTATCCCATTGCCTTCTGTGTCAGGAGTGTTCTGTTTGCCTCTCCAGATCCACTCTGAACCCTTCTCCCTTATGCTCTCTGCCTAGGACAATATCTGGGTGAGCTTTTCTGATTTCCAGATGGCTTAGGTCATTGGGGAACCCCAGCAGGAGATTAAGGGGAGAGTGGAGAAGAGGCTCTTAATTTTCTTGGCTCCTTCTCTGCTAGATCAACTTGGGCTGCCTGGGTCCCTGCACTGAAAGGCACTACTTTTCTTAAGGTAGGCTTCCTTCCAGTAATCTCAGAATCTCTGCTTTTACTATCCTGCTTTACTGTACTATCCTTCAGGGTTCTTCTAAACTCCTGTCTGTACCTTAGATAAATCCTCTTATCAACTTATCAGAAGTTGTAACAGTTACGGTGTCATTTTCTGTTGATTCAGCTTCTGAAAGCCTCCTTTTTGGAGGCTTCTTGGATTGATAAGAACAGTTGGCCACCCTTACCTGTATTGGACATCTGCTTTTCACCCCGATTTTTATTCTTCTATTCATGCAACAGTGGCATAGAAAACCTAAGTTGTTGTTTAATAAATCTGTCAACAAATTTATTGGTTTAAACACTTTAATTGACAGTCATCTGTTTACCTCCTCTATATGTAATTTGATTGTTTCATTCACTCTTACTCATTCATTAGTACAGTACATATTTACAGAGTCAGTATTTAGGGCCAGGCAGTATGCAAGGCATTGTGGATACCAAAAGGCAGATGTTTACCCTTATGTGGCATGAGGATTGGAAGGAGCAGGAAAAAAACAAAAAACAAAAAAAATCCCTAAACAATATTTAGAAATGAAGTTGTGATTAAGGCTGTGAAGGAAATTAGAAGGGTGTAGTGGGAGAGAGTAGTAGGAAGGACTCTCACTTTGCTTGAGATCACAAGCAATGGTCAGGGGCTTTTGCTGATCTGCGTCTGTTATCCAGGCTCTTTATGTATGAATTTTAGAAGATTTTCCTAAAGACACAAATAATAAATCTTGGTAGGATAAGTAGAAATTGTAGGTAAGCCTACAGTTGCTTCATACCATTACTTAAACTTAGTATTATGGTCTACATCTGTATCCTCTTTAAGAATTTTTTTTGTGCATTTTTATGTATTTTTAAATAAAACCAAGGTCACAATGATTATCTTGTTACTTGCATTTTTCACTTAACCAGACATTGACAATACGTTTGTACATCAATCTATTCATTTTAAAACATAACATTTAATGTATAACCTGATAGTTAATGATCACTGTTGGTTATATTTATTAGGATTTTTAAAAAGTTAGATAAGCATGAAGAAAATGAAAATGACTAATAATCCTACCACAAAAATAGTCTCTCGAAATTAGGAGTCTCTTGGTACTTGAGGGTATAGAAATGGCTTCAGTCAGGGGTGACTGGGTGGCTCAGTGGGTTAAGCATCTGCCTTCAACTGAGATTATGATATCACGGTTAATGGGTTTGAACCCCACATTGGGCTCTGTGCTGACAGTGTGGAGCCTGCTTGGGATTCTCTCTCTCTCCCTCTCCCTCTGCGCCTTTCCGACTTGTGCTTTCTCTCTCTCTCTCTCTCTCAAAATAAATAAATAAACTTAAAAAGAAATGGCTTAAGTTATACAGATTTTTATTTCATCAAAACTCCTTTGAATTATGTCTGATAAAACCAAATGACAACAGAGAGGGAAAACAATGTAATCAAACGTCTTTTGTCTAGTAATTATATTCCAGAAATTTTTAGGCCTAACACCCTTGCTAGTTATCTCTATCTTATCACATATTAAATGAAAAATTGGAGTTTGAAGAAGTGTAGGCTATATGACTAATTCAGGAAAGCAATTTACGTATAACAGTAGGTGTTACTTTATTTCATTTCTTTCCTCGATGTATCCCATGGAACCATGGTTTTGTGAATGTCAGGTGTTTAACTCAAGACGGATCCCACGGGTGGCAGCGTCCCATTGCTAACTGTGGGGACTCTGGAGTTTGACTGGCTTTGAATCTTGGCTCTATTGCTTATTAGCTGTCTGACTTTGGGCAAATTACTGAACCTTGTTTGTCTCTGCATGATCTGTAAAATGGGGATGACAATAACAGTGATTACTTCATAGGTTTGTTTGAGGTTTAGAATAGTGAATATTTGTAAAGGGTTTAGAACAATGCCAGGCAGGTAGTAAACACCACAGAAGCGTTTGATAAGTAAACAAATGATCAAAGAAATGAGGGAATTGCTATTTTCCAACTGCAGTACTTCTGTGAACCTGTATTATGCTCCTGTGCCTTGTGGCAGTCCCCCAGGGGGTATTTGACCACGGGACTTGTATTTTTCCTTGCATATATTCAATGCTAGTATTGAATTAGTATTCCTTAGAACATGCTTTGGGAAAAATTGATATAAATAATTTACTAAACATTTCACCAGTCTATTTATTGTCTCCTGAAAGAAAGGAACCATTCTTGTTGCCGGGATATTTTTCCTCTATCTGTCACACACATCATTCTTGGGTTTTTTTCTTTTTAAAAGTAAAATGAATATTTTTTTTTACCCAGAGAAAGAATTTTTGCCAGTATAGTTGTGAGTATACTCTGGACCTCTGGGACTTACTGAGCCCAAAGTTTACAGTCTATAATATTTTCTAGAAAGCTACTTATTGTTATTTTTTTTCTAACAGCAGAGAATATGTATTCATTGATGTGAACTTGGGGAATGCAGGAAACTAACAAAATAAAAATCACTCAGGCTTCTACTACACGGAAATAGCCACTCTTGACATTTTGGGTCTTTTTTTTTTTTTTTTCTTTATAAAGTTCGGAGCATAATATAATAGAGTTTTGTGTCTTGCCTTTCTTTTTCACTTGACTTTATGTAATATTCTTAATCCAAGAAACTTGGTGATTTCTGGCTTTCAGATGATTGGTAATCTACATTTCAAAAGAGCTTCCTTCCTTTCTCCCCAAATTCTGTGGCCAGAGACAATATGAAAATAAAATGGTGTATCTAGAATGAGTTTCTCTCTCATTCGGAAATTGGAACCACCTGGTAAGCAGTTGGCAATTCTTTTTAAAAGACCTGGAGTAGGTGACCTCAGGTTGCTTCATTTTTATGAGTCATTCCAGTGTTCCAGCCAGCAGCCAGATGGATGCAGAAGAGTCCGTGACCAGACTGCTTCGGAGGCATTACTTACTCATCCCAAGTGGACTGTGAGTGAACTTATATAATCTTGAGGTTAACTAGGAAATGTTATCCAGGGAAACCTGAGTTATCCAAAACAAATTTATTTAATTTTAAGATGATAACTCTGTTTCTTTCATTTCATGTTGGAGGTAGGGCTCTCATAATATACTAATACAGAGGACAGTGTCTCTCAGTATTTTTCTTGTCTTACAATTTTGAGTGGGAAATAATGTTGTATGTATATGGCAGTGTATAAAGACTTGAACAGTTCTAACCATTGTAAGTTTTACTCGGTGTACTTCGTAAATGACGGATTTATGCTGTAGTGATTAAAGTGTATCTTTACTCACTAAGTCCTTTTTCATTCAGAAGTCCTTCCACAATTTTGAATCCTCATCTGACTCAAGATTAAATCAGTCACTCTTTAAAACACTTATCTTTAATATCTTTAGCAAATGAAAACATTTAAACTCTTTTTTAAAGAGGAAAACCATGCTACACTGTTTAATTGAATTAAATTAGCTTTTCATGGAAATTTACCTAGGAGCTGTTTCTGGAACCAATTTGGAAAATGATCTTTGTATTCTGTGGCATTTATGTCTGATTATGTTTTTCTTAGTAATTCTCAGTGGACCTGATTCACTCCTTGCTTCAGTCATCAAACCCTTGTGAGTCTTGTAGGCAAATTAGGCATTTCCTACCCAATAATTATGCATATTTATGGAATAATGTGTGCTTCTTCTTTAGATACAGATGGTGTAAGAAATTGTTAATTCTAGAACTTAAACTTATTTAAATTTTGTCATTTTAGCATTCTGTAGAGTATGTTAAGGCTAAGATAAGTCATATATAAACTTCTCCTGAAAAATGTTTCATAGCATGTAAGTTTTGACCCCTTTACTGATAAAAGCAGGTGCTGTTGTTTTGTAAAAATGGCAGATGATCCAAAAGTTCTTAAAAAATCTGTTTCCTTGAAACCTTGTGTACTTCAGGCACATCAGAGATTTTGTATACTACATTTTCTGCTTTCTCTTAATGTTGTAATCTGTTGTTTTCCAAAGCCATGTAGAAATTGAAAACTCCTTAGAAAAACTCAGTGTTCAAGTGTTTTAGTTGTAAAATTTATCCTTTGTGATCAGCATTATGGGGACATGTTTTATATACTTTGGTACGAGGACTGTAACTTAATGCCTTTATTGCTTGATACTTCATATATATAGCACTTTAGAAGTATTAAAAACATATTTAGCTTTTCAAAAAACTTTTGCTGAATCTGCCACAGTCTGGATGTGAGACTTGCAGTTATTTTGTGCATACACGAATGCTCATTTGTGTTCTGTATACTGTCTGTACCATCCTACTTTCCCTCCCTCTCCCCTTCTGTTTTTTCTCTCAGTTTTGCTCTTATTTTGAAAGCATCATTTCTTCGGATTACTTTTTCTGAGCCAGAGAGGTTAAAACTTGCTCATTTCTAGGATTCTGAACCTGTAGAGTATTCCCAAGGTCCTTACTAGCTTCACATTCTCTGACTGATTGGAGTTTTGACTAAGTTAGCATAATTGACATGATGATTTGATATTCTTCAGACCTAATCTTAAAATACTTTAATATCATAGACTGATAATAGCAGCAAGATAAATTTCTATTTTGTTATGAAGTCACTTATTTAACTATAATTCCACTCGGTGTTTTTATGAAATATCCATGTTTTAAACATTTTAAAAAGTTCATTCTTACAGCTAAAACTAAACATGGCATGGACATATTATACAAAATATATTTTAGGTGTTCTTATATCTAGACAGTTTTTATTCCTTTATACAATCTCTTTGATATACAAAAATCTGTAATTGCATTATATAGACTTTCTCCAGATACTCTCTAGCTTATATATTTTTTGAAATTACACATATTTATAATTGTGATTTGAAAGTTATTGTTATATATTAAACATTTTTCTTACAACTCAACTAGTATGCAGCTTGACTTACCATGAGACTGTAAATTCCTTTTTTGGCTCATCTCTCCTAAACCTGGAAGGTATAATGCAGTTTAACAATAATATTTTTTTTCTTCAGTTTGTGAATAATGTCTTTCTTACAGCTGGAATTATTAAATGTTTATGCAGTGTGAAAGAACTTGATGCAGTATGTGTCAAAGAGATAATTGAGTCTTGCTCTGAGGGGAAAGATGTTTAAAATTACAGATGATACATTACCACAAAATAAATGCTGAGCACAAATAGACAGAGTATGGGAAAGACAAAATGAGAAGTTGATGAGAACATCTATGAAGTGCCATGTTGACTCAGTCTCTTATTCTGTCTTTAGATGATGCCATCAGGGGGTGTGTTTTGGGAAGGCTGGGTTGGTGTTCCATGATTTCAGGCTTAAAATTCAGACTTCTATCCTTCAAATACCTTAGTTTTTCTCAATTAAATTACCCTCTTTTTGAAAATGCTTAGAATTTTTTAGTTTAACTTCCTGGATTATATTTATATTTCATTTCTCAACCAGATTATGAATTCTCGTTGAAGTGTGGCAGCAGTTCCTTAGCTCCATTTTTGCCATGTTCCTACTTTCCGTCATTGTAGCGAGCCTTGACATTGTAGAGAGCCTTGACATCTGTAATGCTCCCTTGTAGTCTTCACCTTTGTTGGCTGACAGAATGCTGATCTTCCTTGTTTTTTTTTTGACTCTCCTGTGGTCAACTTGATCATTTATTTTTATTTGCTTGGATTTTCCTTAGCTTCTAAATATTTTTTTCCCTTCTCTTTTTGGTGAAATTAGAGTTATAATTTCATTCAGCAACTGATTTTTTGGAGTGCTAGGCTGTAGTAGACTAGAACTGCTTGTGGTATTTCAAGTAAAGATGAGCTGTAGTTTTAAATGGGATGAGTACCATGAGTTTTGTTCTTGAGTGATACTGGTGCCATTGTTAGCTTTGTTGGCCATGGGAACACATTCATGCAGTCTTTTAAGCTCCTTTTTATGATAACTAAGGCCCATTATCCTGAGAAGTATGGTCTGTTACTTCTTCCCCTACATGCCTAACCCTATAGTTTTCCACTTTGACTTTTATTTGATGTTTTCCCCCTAGTAACTCATAAAGTTTTGGAAATCTTGTAGGTTATCCCACTGACTTGGCATTTCATGTACTGGAAAAAGTTAGTGTCTTTTGCAGACCTGGAAAATTTAATCTACATTTCCTCTTTTACATCATTTATAAAGATGTTAAATAAGACCACTTCCAGCACCTTCCCTATTTATAGCTTTCCAGCCAAAGCAATGCCTTTTTTTTTTTTTTTTTTCACTTTCTTTGTTTCTCCAGCAGAAGTTCATGAAATCCTCCGGGGAAACTTTTTTTTTTTTTTTTTTTTAAATAACTTTTGTGGTAGTATCTTGTCAAGGGATTCTAAAAAAAATACATGGATTGTATCCACTGGTTTTTCCCTTGAGGCTGCACACATCTTTTAATTTGCTAAGACATAATTACTGTTGAAAAAATTCAGAGCTAGCGCCCCCCCCCATCGTTTGCTGAATTCTTCAGTGAAGAATGCTTTAGCATATGTAGACCTCACAACATTGCCAAATTACCAAGAAATAATTATAACACTAGTTTAGAGAAATTTGAAAGACGGTGGATAAAAGAGATGAAACTTAGCGTTAATAGGGATGGTTGAAATGCAATTATATATAAACAAAAAATTATATATAAGCAAAAAAGGGGTTACTAGGGTGCCTGGGTGGCTCAGTCAGTTAAGTGTTAAGCTCTTGGTTTCGGCTTAGGTAATGATCTCATGGTTGGTGGGATCGAGCCTGAGTTGGGCTCTGTGCTGGCAGTGGGGATCCTGCTTGAGCTTCTCTCTCTCTGTCTCTTTGCCCCTCCTCCCCTGCTTGGGTTGTCTCTGTCTCAAAAATAAATAATTAATTAAAAAAGGTGGGGGGTTATTGTGTCTGAGTCTTTCTTAAGTTCTAGACCATGTTCTAAATAAGTCCATCCTGTTTAAGATAGTAGTGATTGTCATCTCCATGTTACAGGTGAAGGAATTTAAGGCACAGTGAAGTTCAGGTGTAGGACTTAATCTAGATCCTAATCTATACCTAGCATAGGACCATCTGATTCTAAATCCTTGCTTAAATGTTGAAAACCTCTTAGAGCCGGACGTTGTGTTTTTATTGATACTACAAAATTACCGTCACTCCGTCCTGGTGGTCTTGGAAAGAGCCTTGGAGAACTTGGAAAGACTCCTGAGGAAGGAAGAAGCCTATGCATAAAAACTCTTTGAGATGGTAATTGTCTGTGGTAGGTGCTGTGAGAGCATAGGAAAAGGCTGATTGTTAAGGAGTTTTCAAGATAGAGACTTGGGTTCTTGATCACGTTTTGAGAAGAGAGATTGATAAAGAGAAAATTTTGAAAATCTTTGGGAAAACATTTTGAACCTTAAATGGTATAATCTCCTTTTTTTCTCCTTTAAGTTATGGAACATTTCTATACAGAGAGTATGGACACTGCTTTTTAGAGCAAAGTTACCACCTCTTTAGTAAAATTGACTTTGATTTGATCCACACATATTTGTGTATATGTGTGTGTGTGAGAGAGAGAAATAGATGAGGGGCATGTAACATGGGTTAAATACAGTGACATATTAGTGAATTTGGGAAATCAAATACCTCAAGTAATTTGCTGAGACTATAGAGATGCAAATGATGAAAAATCATTTAAAAATCACCAGTTTATCTGAAATGATTGGTTAGATTCAAAACCTGATTTTGAAGGAGGCACCATAACGTATACCTAATAGTAAACTAGACTGTGGGGTTTGGCAAAAGTTCAGTTGTTGCGAGGGAACAGAAGGTATATACTAAAAACACAATAAAAATCTTCAAGGGGGGGGGGTGTGCCTGGGTGGCTTAGTCCGTTAAACATCGACTCTTGATTTCGGCTCAGGTCAAGATCCCAGGGTCATGGGATTGAGCCCTGCATGGATTCTGCACTGTGTGTGAAGCCTGGTTAAGACTCTCTTTCTCCCTCTGTCTCTGTTCCTCCCTCTCTCTCAAAAACAAAACCAAAAACCTTCAAGGAGAGTTTGGTATTGAAACTCAAGTATATCATTTTTTAAAATATTGAAATGGAATCTAGATCATCATCTATAAAGAGATATCACCTATATTTTATCACTTCTATTTTGATCTGTCAGAATGCACTAGAGTGAAATGAAATTCCTACAGTGTTTCTCCAGACTGGTTTGCAACCTGCCAGAATGGACGTTATGTGACATGCTTGCTTTCTATCTTCACACACATCTTTTCTAGAAAGAATCATAAAACCTTCCTTATTTGTAGCATAATAGTGTGTGTTTTACGGCAAAATGCAACGGGGTCTCTTGGCTGTGTCCCTGGAGTTTAGCTAAGATAGTTTTTAAAGTAAAAAAGAAATCTTTAGTTTCCAAAATAAACCAGATCGAACATGTATTTTACATGAAGACAGTGCTATGAGGAAAGCAAAATTTAAAATTGATTAAGAGGCATTATAAGTAATCATAAGTAAAATTAAATTTAAAAATTTATTATTATAAGTACTATATATGTGTTAAATGAATACATTTTTGCTAGTCAGTAATCACCATTTGATTTTTCTAAGGAGTATGGAGTATAAATAACACAAAAACATAGTAAGCTATAGTATGATTTATAACAAACATACTAAGCTATAGTATGATTTGTAACAAATAGAAATCTTCCTTAGTGACTCCTTATATTCTAAAATACAATTTTCCCATTATGGAAAATTATATTTATGTTGAACATAAATAATCAGATATTTGCTTCCCTAATGATCCAGATTATTTTAAAATCATGTTACTGGATTTAACGACATGACCTCTGTTCTGTGACCTTGTGTATTTCTGGAGGCTTGTTGTACATGTCAAGGGTATTTCCTTTTATTTGTTTTAATTTTACCTGCCATTTAAATTATTGAATGACCCTTCATAATTTTATTATGAAGCCATATAATAAGGAAGGACCAGTTGATTATTTTTTGCTTTAACTTTCATAATCTCATATAATTCCAGTCTTCTTTGTGTTCTCATTTCTCAGGTCAAATAATTCTTGTTTTGCAATTTCTCATCACAGTAATGGATGGGATACACTAATATGTTTCAGTGCATTTATTGTTCTCATTTTAGCATTTTACATCTGTTCTCTCTTCTAGGGGAGGAAAACAAGTAGTATGTCGAAAAGAGCACACGACTGGGAGGCAGGAAAGGCCATAATTAGTTTTGGAACCTTAGACTAATCACTTGAATAAAAGGCTGGTCAAACTCCGTACGGTCTTTCTGGCTCTGAAATGCTGTGATTCTGTAACCTAAATGAGCAAATCTTATCATACTTAATAAAGGTAGTATGGCATTAGTTTCTTTAGAGCAGGGCACCATAACTGTGGCGTGTTTGTATTCCCCCCTGCCCCAGGTGGTATTTGGAATTTCAGAGACAAAAGAGAATGTTCACAGAGTAAGTCCTTTCCAAATGTTATCATGTCTGAGATTTTATAGTTCTTTGCATGAGAGACTGATATTTAAAACTCATATGATTATACTGTGCACCATTTTACATGCTTCTATAATTCCTTTCCTCAGGGGTTCCATATAATTTTGGTGAGTAGGAAGTAACTCTACCATCAATATCTTACTCCTTCTTTTGAATTATTTTCTAAGAACTTTAAGTCATTTGTTGAAAAGGTTTTGTTCAGAAGTCAGATTCAGTTTCATGTTTTGACTGTGTTGGATTATAATGGCTAATTTTACTAGAGATAAAATATGCAGAGCATGCCAGCAATGTAAGTTCGTTTTTGTGATTGTAACTTCACTAATCAATGAGATGATCTGTGTGCTTTATTGGTTACCCTTGTTTCTGTGACTCCCTGTACTAAGTATTGTCTTTTGAAATGATTTTTAATAGAAACAGAGACTGAATAGGTTGAGGTGTTCTACAGTTATGCTGGTTGTGTGAGAATTTAGTGCCCATTCTATTCCTATAATACTCTTTTTTTATACTGTTCTAGGATTGATTTAATGTTCACATTCCTTTAGAACATTTAAGCAACTTGATAGAGTGTTATTTTCAAGTTGATTAGTAATTTCCTTTTAAAAACTGTATTTTCATCAGCAATCAACTCTATTATTTTTATATGTGTTAAGGTTTCTGTGGTATTTTCTGTATTATCCATATCAAATTTTTAATCCCAACATGCCTCTCTGAAACCTTTCCCTATAGGATGTCAGTATGTATTGAAAGACCCTGTAGTAACAGGTTCATTACACTTATCAAGCTAAGTAAAATAAAATTGAGAAAACAAAGAGAGACACTGGAAATTCATCTTGGAGCATTTGCTGTTAATCTAAAGCAGGAAGCCTCCACTGAAAACTATAGTTGATTGTTTTACATGAATTATTGGTTCTTAAGGGAAACAAGATAAAGAAAAAATTGAATTCTTAAGAAGTGCTGAAAATGTTCATAGTGAATGAACATTGTGAAATGAGTGAGGGTTCACGATCCTAAAACTTTTAAATCAGAAGTGAGAATGAATATGAAACAGAGTAACACAAATCCCCCTTGTATGGACTCTTTTCTTAGAAGTTGGTTTGAAAAAAAAATCTAACTACCTTTACACCCTACATGGATCACTTATAAATTTCTCATACTGATACTACTCTTGTGCTGTTCCCTTCTTTTGAAACCTGATTCAGAGTTTTTACAAGAGACTGTATTTATCCCATTCAACTGGACTTATTTTCTTCCTTCTCTCTGCTTGCACCCTGTTGCTAATTAACTAATTTCGTGAATTGTTAGTGTAAGTGGCATCATTTTTACTGTACTGATTGCCAAAAAGTGTGTTCTGTTCCTCTCTTTCCTCCATATTTCTCAAATATGGAGTTGCTTGTTTAGTGTTGAGTGACTGATTGAATTCTCTGTTTTTATATGGTTCTAATCTTTATTTCTTTGTAATTGTGGAAAATTTCACTTTGAGAATACGTGAGAAGCTTGGGATTTTTAAAAAATGTCATTTGTTTTAAAAACACATTCTGGGACATGAAATAGGAAAAAAATTCTCTTCTCTATTTTAATTAAAGCCAGTGTAGATGTTCGACGCTGAATTTTGGAAGTAGATACCTGGGTTTGTAGGCTGGCTCTCCCACTCAGCATCCTCATCTGTAAAATGGGGATAGTAAGAGTACCTACTAAATAAGGATGCTGGGGGAAGTAAACGGAGAACCTAGAAATCTGCCTGGCATACAATAGTTGTTAGCAAGTGTTCATTCTTCTTTATTTTAGAGGTCTTTAAGTGGCATTGGCACAGTAGCTTACTTTATATAAGATTGTTCCGCTAAAAATAGAATGAGGAAAATTTACAAAGTCAATTGATCAATATTTAAGAGAAAGCTTTCTTACAAAATGTTTTCAAATGCAAAATTTTAAGGTCACAGATATTCATATTAAAATATGTGTCTAGTTAGAAACAAGAAGCTCTCAGAAACAAAGTTATTTCCTTCCCTTTTTATTCAATTTGGGATTCTTCCATTTCTATTTCAAATGCTTGCTTCTAACAAGGAGTTCATATAATGAAATAAGAGGATGAATTGTGTGTTTTTATTAATTTGAATGATATTTTCCCTTGGATGAATTATGAAAAGTCTGGTTAAGTTTAGTATTAGTGGAACTTGAAGAGATGTTAATATTGGGCACGTGTTTAGTTGCATGACATGATCAGTTTACCCTGATCCAGAACCTTAATTAAAGTTTTATTAAACTGTGTAAACCATGATCCAGTTTGGATTTGAAAGTAGATAGACATCTGTTTCAAATATTATTACTACAGTTAGAAATTAATAGCTTTTTTCTCTGAAAGTCTGAATGTTTCCCTTTTGAAACTTGTTTCTGTCTCACTATTCCCTCTATGTTAACATATTTTCGAGATGTTAAGGTTTTTTTAAAAATCACATTCATAGTCTTTGTAATATCTGTACTAAGGAAAAGCAGGAAAGTGTTTAGAAGTATTTCATCTAAGAACAATAAAACAAGACTCCTCTTTGTTTTATGTTGAAAGCAGATTTCTATAGTGATGCATCAGAAGCACTTACGAGGGCTTTCTTGATTGAGGACCTTTGTGCTCTGTCCCTCCCTCTCTTGCTTTTGTTCTTTATGAAGTGAGAGCTAATTCTCGGTAAATTTTGGTGTCGTTTTGCTCAGGATAAAGAGCCATCATTTTCTTCTTTCCTTTCTTTGCCTCAATGACAGAAAATACTTCACCAATTGCATATCTTCAGCTAATTATTGTATATGTGTTTTACCCTCAGTTCTGGAAAGAAATCTTGAAATCATATTTCACTCAGATAACACTTAATGCTATTTAGAGAAAGAACAGCAGAATTTAATTTCCTATTAAACCATGCTCACCAAAATGGGAGGAAACAAAGCTTGTGATATCCCAAAGTTCAGAATCCATTCATTTACTATATTGCTATATTGCTATGTCAGTCAGCAAGAACTGATAATTACATGAACACTTTTGATGGAAACTTTGTAAAATAAAATAGGAAGAGTTCAAAAAGGAAATTGTATTACTTGGAGTCCATTTGTTGCCTTTTTAATATATTTTCTTTGTTCTTATGCATTTTTAGATTTTAAAGAAATCGGGAAATTACCATCTTAATTTTGTATTTTATTTTTGCTTAAAATTATGCTGTGGAGTTCTTCTCATGTTATTAAGTATGCTTCCAAGTATTCTAATGACTAGAAAATAATTCATTTGTTTATTTTTTAATTTCTCATCATAAATAATGCTGCAATGAGTATCTTTGTGAATAGATTTTTAAATATATGAATATTATGAATGTTATGTGTAACACCAAATTGCTTTCCAATGAAGTCATTCTAATTTATAATCCTACCAGCAGGGTATTTAATTTTACCCACAGATTTAGATGTGTTAATACATATTTCAGTTATATCTGTGAAATCTCCATAACACTCAGAAAAAGTCAAAACAAAATGTGAAAGACCCAAACAATAAGGTAGTTGGGATATGTGGGAACATGCTTCTTCTTATTTTTATTAAAAAAAGAAAAAGCACAAGTTTTTACTAATACCAATACTGACCATTACTTTTGATACATAATTTCATAAAATTTATTTAAAAAATGTAAATTAACTCCAATTATTATTATTATTATGTTTGAGCATTAGTTTGTAACCATAGGAATGATTTAAGGAAAAGGCTATTAATTCGTACACAGATCCCTGAAGTCAAAGGCAGCAGTTACCTCAGGAAAAAAATTTAACCCAAATTCTTAATTGATATGCAAAATATAAGATGGTTTTGTGCTTTGTGGAAGTGCTTTCATATTATAGCAGAGCTACAGAAACTAAGTTGTCTGAGCCCTGCTCTTTTCTTGCTTGAAAAAAATGTATGTTTTTATTTACTTATTTTTTTTAATGATTATCTATTTTTGAGAGAGAAAGAACATAAGTGGGGGAGGTGCAGAGAAACAGTGAGACAGGATCTGAAAGCAGGCTCCCCGCTGACAGTACTGAGATCACTGTGGGCTCGAAGTCACCAACAACAAGAACATGACCTGAGCCAAAGTCTGGTGCTTAACCGAGCCACCCAGGGGCCCCCAAAATGTATGTTTTTAAATGAAACATTTCTTCCATATTAAAGGCCATAAACCTATATGTACATTTTAAGGAATAAGAATGAATGCTTTTACATCTGCTAGTCAGCTTTTGAAAGAAAATAATTCTTTTAAGCCTCCTATGTACTCCTCAGTCACATTTCGCTCCTTTCCTTCCCATTTGAGTAAACACCACCCTAAGCCTTGTGTTTATTGTTCATTTTTTTAGAGTTTATTTTTTGAGAGAGAGAAAGTGGGAGCAGGGGCAGAAGACAAAGAGAGAGAACCCCAAGCAGGTTCTGCGCTGTCAGCACAGAGCCTGATGTAGGGCTCCATCCCACCAATCATGAGAGCATGACCTGAGCTGAAATTCAGAGTTGGACGCTTAACCCCTGGGTTACCCAGGCACCCTATTCGTTTATTTTTCAAAATAATTTTTCCATACGCATGTGTATTTCTAAACTGAATTTTTGAGGTTTGTAAGAGGATCATTCTGTAATTAGTGTTCTGTGTGTTTACTCCCCCTCCCCCCACTCTCAAATTTATGTTTCTAAGATACATCCATGTTGCCTGAAGCTGCATTTCACTTACTTTTATTATGTTGTATTATTCTGAGGTGAATAGACCACAACTTAGTTTCTCATTTGCTTTTTGATGGGTTGTTTCTGGATTTTTGCTATTATAAGGAATGATGTTATGAGTTTCTTGTGTTGTGGTGCACAGCTATAAGATACTTGGTGATTGCTTGGTCACAGAAAAGGCGCATTGCACAGTTATGAGATCCTGCCATATTGTTTTCATCCTTCCCCCTAGCAGCATATGCTATTTCCTGTTGTGGTACCTCCTAACCTATTCTTGAAGTTATCAGTTTATTAATATTTACTGATCCATATATAACATGATATAAAGATCATAATTGATATTTTCTTAATTGATAATGACGAACATATTTTCATGCGTTTTCTTTGTCCATTTGTTCTCTTCCCCTCATGCCACTGCCAACAGTGTGAAATGCCTGTTGCGTATGCACACGCAAGTATATATGTATATCTTCATTTCTGAACCTTAAAATTTTGTTCCATTGCTCTGTTTTTCTTGTGACAATACTACACTTAGTTATGAAAGTTTATTGTGTGTCTTGATACCTGTTTGGGTGTGTCCCTTCCTCTTTTTCTTCTTTATGAGAATCTTGGCCCTGTGCTTTGCTCTTCTGTATAAACTTTATAATTCCGCAAGTTTTTGATTGAAATTACAGTTAATTTAAATATGAATTTGGGGAGATGTCATCTTTATGATAGTCTTTTTACTAAGAGATATGGCACATTTCACTATTTTTTAGATAGCTTTTTTATAGCATCTCATTTAGGATATGATACATTCTTTATTGAGATCTGGCACATATTTTGTTAGGTTTGTTCCTAGGTACCTTATTTATTTATTCTTTTTTTGCTACTGTAAATAGTATTAATTATTAATTATGTTTTTTAATTTTTTGTTGAATATATTCCTTGTTGAAATTATATTCCTTATGAATTATTACAGTTTTGATTCCTGCTTTCCAGTCTTAGATATTTGATTTCTTTTTCTTGTCTTAGTGTACTGGCTGAGAACTAGAATATAATATAGAATAGTAGTGATAGTGATTGTACTTTTCTTTTTCTTATAGGGCCTAAGTTTGTCACTGTTACTAGTTAATCTAGGTTTTATATGTATACTTAGCACATTAAATTCTCTTACATTTCTGATATGCTGAGTATTTTATTTTTGTGTATTCATTATAAGTCAGTATTAAATTTTATCAGATTATTTTTTCTGCATCCTTGAAACTGTGAGCTTTCCTCCCTTCCTTTAGTCTCTTTATATGATGAACTACATTCATTTACTTTATAATGTAAAACTGTTCTTACCTTCTTAGGATAGACTAATTTCATTGTGATATATAATTACTGTCTTAATAAACTGCTAGATAATCCCATTTAGGATTTTTGCATATGTGTTCATAGTAAGATTAGTAAGATTAGTTTTTTTCTCCTATCATCTTTTTTATTCCCAAGCAGCCACTAATCTAATTTCTAGCTCTTTGGTTTTTTCTTTTAGGCAGTCTGTATAAATGCAGTTATGCAATATGTGATCTTTTGTGACTGGCTTCTTTTATTTAGCATAATGTTTTCAGGGTTCATCCATATTGTGGCATTTATCAATACTTAGTTTCTTTTTATAGCTAGATAATATTCCATTGTATGGATATACCCCATTCAGTAGTTGATGGGCATTTGGGTTATTTGCACTTTTAGGCTAATATTTGTAATACTGCTATTAACATGCATGTCCAGGGTCTTGTGTGGGTATGTATTTTCATTTTTCTTGGGTATATACATAGGAGCGGAGTTGCTGGGTCATAGGTAATGCAGTGTTTAACATTTTGAGGAACTTCCAGAAGTTCCTCAAGGTGATCTCAGCATTTTATATATGAGAGTTCTAGTGTATGAGAGTTCTAGTTTCTGCACCTCTTCATCAACATTTATTATCTTTTTGGGTATAGCCATCCTCATGGGTGTGAAGTGGTATCTCATTGTGGTTTTGTTTTGCATCTTCTTGATGGCTACTGATTTCAAGAATCTTCTCATGCACTTATCTGCCATTTGTGCATCTTATTTGCAGAAATGCCTATGCAGATCGTTGGCCTCTTTTTTAAATTGGGTTATTTACTTAGTGATAAGTGCTCTTTGTATGTTCTAGGTACATACTGCTTCTGTGATTTGCAAATATTTTCTCCCAGTCTCTGGGTTGTTATTTTCACTTTCTTGATGATGTCCTTAGAAGCAGAAATGCTTTACATTTCAATGTCCAGTTTGTCTATTTTTTCTTTTGTTGTTTGTGCTTTTTGGCGTCATATTAAGAGACCACTGCCTAATCCAAGATCATAAGTATTTCCATCTATGTTTTCTTAAAAGAGTTTCACCCTTGTATTTGAAAGATGGCTTTGGTGGATATAAGATTAATAATTGACATTTTTTTTTTTTTGAGAGAGAGAGAGAGATTGTGCATGTGTGTGCATGTGCATGTGAGCTGGGGAGGGGCAGAAGGAGAGGGAGAAAGGGAACGTTAAATAGGCTACACGCCCAGTGCAGAGTCGGACAGTGGGGCTTGCCAGTGGGGCTTGATCACATGACCTGAGCTGAAATCAAGAGTCAGATGCTTAACTGACTGGCCACCCAGGTGCCTCTTGGTTGACATTTTTAAAAAGCATGTGAATATTATCATTCCAGTGCCTTTGGCTTCCATTGTCTCTGATGAGAAGTTAATCTGATTGCAGTTCTCTTGTGCATGCTAGGTCATTCTTGTTTATTTGCTTTCAGAATAGTCTAATTATTTTTACTATGATGTATCTGGGTGTAGACCTCTTTATGTTTATTCTACTTGGAATTTGAAGTTCTTTTTATTTTTTTAAAGTTTTTTTAACGTTTATTCATTTTTGATAGAGACAGAGTGCAAGTGGGGGGGTGGGGAGGGACAGAGAGAGAAGGAGACACAGAATCTGAAGCAGGCTCCTGGCCCTGAGCTGTCAGCAGAGACCCTGATGTGGGGCTCGAACTCACGAACAGTGAGATCATGACCTGAGCTGAGGTCGGATGCTTAACTGACTGAGCCACCCAACTGCCTGGAATTTGAGTTTTTTTGATTATTGGTTTTAGGTAGATTGAATAGTGTCCCACATTTCTCTAAAGCTCTACTTAATTTTCATTTTTTAAATGTGTTTTTCAGGTTGTGTCATCTTTGCTGTGTCTTAGTTTGCTTACCTTTTCTTCTGCCAGTTTGAGTCTATTAAGCCCCTCTATTCAGTTTTCCATAACAGTAACTGTACTGATTATCTCCATAACTTCCATTAAAAAAGTTATTTTACAGGAGTGCCTGGGTGGCCCTGGGCCTTGGGATTACAGTGGTTTGGGCAGGTCTTTCTTTACTGTCTCTTTCTTAGATTAATTTGTGTGCCTCTGTTATCACACCTAGCTGTTAGGCTCTACTAATTTTTGAATGATAATTCTGTTGTTTATGATGATGGTGCTCTGGAGCATACATTTCTTCACAGGTTGGTGTAATACATTTCAAACTACTTTTTAGCTTTTTAGTTTTTGAGGCCAGTGATTGATATTTTTTCTGCCTCTGGAAGGGCTCTTTGCTCTTTCCCTAGTTCTCTTTGGTAAACTAGCTGGCTAGTAGTTTAGCTTATATCTCTCATGGAGCTACCAGCCTCCTCTTAATTGCTTACTACCAGAATGTTTTTTGTTTCTTTCTAGAGCATCGCTTGGACTTTCCTACTACACTCTATGGTTTCAGCTAAACTTAGTGTGTGTGGTAAGAGTTTTGAAGCTCTGTTTTTATGGACTGCTTTATGGATTGGCAAAATCTCTGAGCTACTAATGTGGGGTGTGGGAGGGGACGATGGTCTGCTTCTCTTGGTGTGATACCACTATTTTGCAAGCATGGTGCTGGGCTGAGGTGGTAACCTCTGTTCTTCACATCTTGCCTTTCCTGGTATGGAACCATTGCACCGTGAGTGAGCTGGTGTGAGGGCCTTCGGAGCCCCAAGATCCTCTACCTGCCATGCTCAGTGTAGAGCCTTCACCCTGTGAGTGGGGGTTGGTGGAGGAAGGAAGCACCAATCTCTTAGCTACTTACATAAGGAATTCAGCTATTGCAACTGAGAGCTGGGGGGATGACAAATGCTGGTCGCCTCTCCCTTCCAGTGAGATAGAATGCCTTGAGTGAGGGCTGAGGGGAAGGGGATCCCTATTTTCTTGGCCATATCCACATGGAGTGGATCTTCCCTCAAATTGAGCTGGAGGTGGAGAGAGAGGGGGCAGATTGTGGCTCAGGTGCCACAGGCTGTCAGTGTTCTTACCAAGACTTGGTATGTTTTTTTGAATGAATGTTTCCTGAATGCATTGTACCCTTTTGACAATTTCCAGAGACTTTAAATGGTTTTTAAAAATTTTTGATTTTTAAGTAATTTTCACCAGTTATGGTTTTGACAGGGAAGTAGGTTTGCAGAGATCCTCATGTTACTGTTCTGGAAGTGGATTATTGTGAAATTGTTTTTAATTTTTTTTACTTTTATTTTCCATGAGAAATTTTGGTATCAAAGGTATATTAGCCTGTTGGGTGAGGCGGAAAATGGAACTTATTTTTCTGTTCTTTGGATGAACTTACTGTTATGGAATGAATGTGTCCCCTTGAAATTCATATGTTGAAACCTTACCCCCTGGTGTGATGGTATTAGTAGGGTGGGAGGGTGGGGCCTTTGGGCAGTGACCCGGATTAGATGAGAGCATGAGGGAAGAGCCCTTGAGAATGAGATTGGTGCCATTAGAAACCTCAAAGAGAGCTTGCTTCCTCTCTCTGCCCGGTGGGACTATAATGAAGTTGATAGCAGCCTGAAGGAGGGCTCTTACCAGAACTCAACAGTGCTGGAAATCCAGCCTCCAGGACCCCGAGATGAATTTCTGTTGCTTCTAAGCCACCTAGTCTATGGTACTTTGTTACACTAGCCCGAACTGAGACACTTGTATAAGATTAGAATCTTATGTTCCTTGACAGTTTTATAGAACTGTATGAATCATCTGAACCTATGGGATTAGTTTCAAACTACTGATTATATATGTGGTAGGATTTTTCTCCTACCAAACTACTCTCCAAACTACTGATTATATATGTAGTAGGAGGTCTTCTATTTTGTCTTGAGTTAGTTTTTCAAACTTAGAATTTTTTTTTTTTAGGAATTTGCTCTTTTGTCTAAATTTGAATATATATTGGCATAAACTTTTTACAGGCATACCTTGGAGATATTGTAGGTTCTTTTCCAGACCACTGCAGTGAAGCAAGTCAGATGAAAAGTTTGGTTTCCCATTGCATATAAAAGTTATACTATACTGTAGTCTATTAAGTGTATAACAGCATTAAGTCTAAAACATCAGTGCATATACCTTAATTAAAAATGTTACTGCTAAAAAAATGCTAACCAGAATCTGAGCTTTCAGAGTCATAATTATGGATCACAGATACCTATAACAAATATAATAATAATGAGAAAATTTGAAATATTGTGAGAATTACCAAAGTGTGACACAGATATGAAGTGAGGAAATACTGTTGGAAAAATGATGCTGATGCATTTGCTTAATGCAGGATTACCACAAGACTTCAATTTGTAAAAAAAAAAAACACACACACACACAAAAAAAACCCAAAAAATCCCACATCTGTGAAGTGCTGTAAAGACAGGTATGCCTGTATTGGCTCTAGTTTGTGTCTTCCTAGATTCATTTGGTTCCATGAACCCCTTGGACCTCAGCTGTTTGCCTTACTTTGAATAGCAGCTCACACTATTCCCATGATTGTAAAGCTCTGGCCGTTTTCATCATAACCTCATCTTTGATGCCATAGATCATCTTAACCTCCTCTTCTGTGCTTTGGAGTAGACTCTGTATAACCTTTGGGGTGGGAGCCACAGCAAATTCAAGACTAGGTCTATGTGTACTAGGTCAGCCTTCCCTAGGTAGCTGCTTAGGAGGGGCCACATAACATAGCCTGGACACATGGGAATTACCATGCAGTATAAGAGACGCTGACTAATGAGTGATGGGAGATAGGAAGAAGATGGGAGATAAAATGCTTCCATTTTATCTGGAGATGTTTGAAGTGACATTCAGCCAACTGTGATTTCTTAGAAAGCTTTGGCTAGTTTGTTAATGTTATTTTCCTTTGTGTCCTGTATCATTTTCTTTACCCTCCCTCTTCCTTTCCTCTACTCACTAGAAAAAATAATTGGCATGTAAGCTTGGTCTTAAACTCTGACTTCTAAGGAACAGAAGTAGAAGTAGGTACTTGGA
This sequence comes from Acinonyx jubatus, assembly GCF_027475565.1. Taxonomy (NCBI): domain Eukaryota; kingdom Metazoa; phylum Chordata; class Mammalia; order Carnivora; family Felidae; genus Acinonyx; species Acinonyx jubatus. The sequence goes on along the minus strand of NC_069382.1, from coordinate 123,794,479 downwards.
AGGGGTTTACAGTTTGCTTACTTCTTGGGGGGCTATAACGACTGCTGGTTGTCAGGAAGCCAGCAGAGACCCCCAGCATGCAGTAGCATCACAGGGACTTCAGGTTTCAGCTGTGACTATTTGGTGTGAGGTGTGTGTGAAAGGAAAAATATGTGGCTGTTGCACTTGACACATGGGCATGGATAACTATAAGGATTTTGATGTTTGGGCAGCATTAGAGCCCTTGAAAAAGAAAAGGATATGCCCAGGGCACCTGAAAGGGAACTTAAGGCTCACCATGAGAGCCAGAGGGCCTCTTTAGTTGGTTTAAGAGACTCATTTAGGGACACCGGGGTGTCTCAGTTGGTTAATAAGCATCTGACTCTTGGTTTTGGGTTAGGTCATGATCTGAGATCAAGCCCCATGTCGGGCTTTGCACTGACAGCATGGCGCCTGCTTGGGATTCTCTCTCCCTCTCTTTCTCTCTGTCCCTCCCCTGCTCTCTCTGTTTCTCTCTCAAAATAAATAAATACACTTAAAAAAATTAAAAAAAAATTAAAAAAAAAGATTCATTTCTATATGCACAGACTATACTGTGTTGAAAACCAGGCTCAGGATATAATTATAAGGGTAGTAGGGCTATTAAGTAGACTAAGTGTATATTTTGACTGGCCCCCTGTGTCAAATTCAGGACTTTGGTAGAGACATAGTAGGACTCTGTGACAGACCAGGAATGAAGACGTTGGGTAGATGTGTCTGACAGTATTGAACCCTCAAATTTCCCTATATTTCTTAGGGGAAAGTAGCCCTCCCTTTGGAGTCTGTGCAATTCTTACCGGAAGTGTGTACTTTCAGGGATTATGTGAACATCTGTGGGAATAGATCTTGAAGATGTTAAAAAATGGTAGGACGTGGAATGTAGAGCACTAATGAGTGAGAATTCATTATTTTATAGGCACTTAACTGTGACTTGGGAGGAAGTATTCTGACCAGGACATGTGGAAATGTCAGAATTTCCTGGCATGTGATTGAGGAATGGGTCAAAAGTCTTAGTGGGCAGGAATATTAGAAAAGATTTGCTCTGTAAGACTTAAGAAGTCACCATTTATATTCTTTGGGACGTTCCTTTCACCAGGACAGCAAGGAATGCATTGTTGAACTTTCTATTGAATGCCCATCCAACTCTAAGTAGAGTTAGTCCTGAGCTCTTGAAATGGCACTATCCAGACAACCATTGGTGGCAGATGGATTATCATGGACAGCTTTGAAATTGGAAAGGGTAGCAAATTGTTCTTCACGGAATTTATTTATACACACACACACACACACACACACACACACACACACACCAGATAGAGGTTTTTTTAATTCCTCTGCCTTCAGAGACCTGGCCAGTATCACCATCTGAGTGTTGAATCCACTGGCTGAATGCCTGTTAAGTTAGCATGGTACCTCTTGCTACATTTCCTTGAACTAGGGGACCTGTTTTATACTTGAGCTCATGTTCACAGGATTCACTGGTCTTACCAAGTTTTCCAACACCGCAAAGCATCTGGATAGAAGGATGGAGTAGCCTGTGAAATGGAGGAAAGGTTCAGTGAGGGCAACAGGTTGTGGACAGCTCTGGGGTTGGATGTACTGTGTATATGGTGCTGATTTGATAGTGCTGAGTTGGTAACAGATGAAGATAAGTGAAGGAGTGGAAGTTAGATGTTCCTTTTACTCTCAGTCACAATGACCTACGTGCAGACTTGGGGTCTTCTGTATCTGCAGTCTTAGGCTCTGCTACTGGGTAACAGGGTCTGATTCCTGGAGGGTGGGATGAGGAACACTTTAGACAGAGGACACAACTGACAGGAAGCTGCGGCTGCCATCTGTTAACTTTGGGCTTATGACAGTGCACCAGTGGACATAAAAGAATTATCGGGTGGACCAATTTTGAACACAAGGAGAAATTAAGATTACTACCATCTAGTGGGTACAAGGAGGGAACCCTAGACTTAGGGAATGTTCTGAGTCATCTTCTACTGTTTCCATGTCCTGTGGTAGCTGTAAATGGACAGTTTAAACAACCACAGCCCCAAAAGGTAAGGCAATTAGAGGCCCAAGCCCCTTGGGAATAAACACATGGGTCACCCCATAAACCCAAACCCCAGACTACCCTGAGCACTGGTCAGGGGTGAAGGAAAACTAAAATGGGAGGTGGAGGAGAGATGATAAAATATAAACATACAGAACCAGCTACAAATGGCATAGACTATAACTCAGTTTATTAAAAACACCTTTTCAGTTATTGGCAAGTCACTACATGAAGAATTGGACTTGCACATCTTCTGTTGAAGAAGAGGTAATGGCAGCCTTCTTCTCATATGCATCTGTGTATCTTAGGAGAGTGCAAGTCGCCTTAGTGGCACAAAGGGAGGACTGTATTAAATCCAATTTATGTGCCTTCAGGTCTTCTGGGTGCCTCCTGCCCACGTCTCAGCAGCTTGCTCTTCTACCTCTGCAGTGCAGCCCCAAGATCTCTCTTGTCGCAACTGTGGTGGCCTGTCTCTGCCATCACCTCATCTTTATCACTTCTTGTCTTAGCCTCCTCTGAGGAGATGAGGGCCCCCATATGCCTACCTCCATCAGTCCCAATGGGGCAGGAGTGTCAGTAGCTCCAGCGCTGAGGTGCCACCTGAACACAGAGGCCGTGGCTGCCTGGAAAGCTGCCCACAGGCACCAGGAAGCACATCCTGGAAGCATGACAGAGATAACACCCTGGGGTGGCAAACTTTGCCTAGTGAGAGCTGGGAGATGGGTAGGAGACAGTTGTTCATCTTTCTTTCCTTCAACAGATGGTTCTAAGATGCAGTGGTCCCATCAGACTTTCTGTGCTGTGAAGGATGAAGCTGAATTCAGCAGGTAACTGAGGCGGGAGGAGAGATACCTGCTCTTCCAAACAGAGGGCAGGAGACTCTGTGGCGTTATTAAGATGGGAAAGGGCATCCCGTAATTGACCAACTGAAATAGGGCCTTAATCTGAAGCCAAGAGAGTCTATCATGAGTAAAGTATCTAAATCTCATATTTATCATCTGATATCTCTGTTAACTGGTTAGTGGTGGTGTTTGCTTTTTAGTCTAGGCTATGTTAGTTGAATTTTCTTCCTTTCTTTTTTTTTTATTTTTTAATGTTTATTTATTTTTGAGAGAGAGAGAGAGAGACACGGAGCACAACCAGGGGAGGGGCAGAGAGAGAGGGAGACCCAGAATCCAAAGCAGGCTCCAGGTTCCAAGCTGTCAGCACAAATCCTGATGTGGGACTTGAACTCACGGACTGCAAGATCATGACCTGAGCGGAAGTTGGATGCTTAATCAACTGAGCCACCCAGGCGCCCTGTTAGTTGAATTTTCTAATTAAACATAACTACTTGAGATACTACTGTAAAAATACAGCTTTTAGATAGTTACATATAAATTTTGAAGCAAAATTGGTTATGGAAGCATATGCAAGAATATACAACTGTCTACAAGTCAATTCTGCATTTACCTTTTAGAAAATCACTGTCTAAAAGCAATGACATTGTTTAGAGAGTCACAAAAAAGGGAAAACATGATATAACTAATTTCTGATGGAAAGATAGAAACCTTATTGAGACATTAAAAAAACCAATTTGCATCTCAATTAACATTTAAAAGAAGTAAAAAAAGGTATACCACATCTGAGTGCACTAAAACATTTGGGGACTTAGATGACAATGAGCAGAACTATAAAACATTTTAGACTCAAATTGTGCTATTTGAATTTTATGTTTAGGAAATTCATGTTGCATTTGTGCAAGTAGTGATATTACTTCACGTATTTGGAGGTGGTCAGTAAATTGCTAGGCTAAGTTTACATGAGCTTTTAAAAATGTGCTCTTTTGTCGACATGGTATGTAGTGAATAGTACGTAGGTGAAGTCATGTTTGTAACAGTAGGTCTGACCCTAATTCTACTGAACAGTAAGTTTGGTAAAATTGGAGACTTGTGACTGATGTTTGTGGCATCATCATGTTTCTGAATATACTGAACAACTAGAATTAATATATGTTAAAGAAATCCATGTTCTGAACTTTTCTCAGGTTGTATACAAATAGGAAATAATTCAAGCCTTTCAGAAGAGGTTTTAGAAGATGTTTGTTTTAGGTTGACTGAAGATTAGGACTGAATGAATGGAATAAGGGATGTTATTTAAACATCCCTTTAATTGCTCTTTAATCTTATTAAAGACAGGCTTTAAGGTAACAGAAATTTTCCCCAAATAGGGTACCTTTCTGTGGTTTTGGTTCTTATGTGGTCCATGTGTCTTTATTAGGTTTCCTTGAGTTTCTAGTGATTACATAGTTACAATAATTATTTTCCAGTGCTTCTTGAAATTGTGATGTGTGCTGTGAAAAGTAATAACAAAAAATAGCCTCCAAAGTAATTTTTGCTTCTCATTTATCTTAAACCTTGTAATTGCAATCAGTTTAATAAGATTTGCCTGTTTTTTAAATATTAAATGTAGTGTGAAACTGTATAAAGTATAGTTTGTTCTTTGTCGGAGTACTTAGAGTTCAAGATATATGTATATAATATATATGTAACATATATATATGTATTTTATTTTTGTAAGAAGTAAATATAATTTAGTTGGAGCCATTATTTCTCTATTTCTAGAATATTTACTTTAAAAGTGCTGAGAATTTTCAGAAACATATTTCTGAAAGTATTTATTTTTTTTTAACGTTTAAAAAAATTTTTTTTAATGTTTATTTTTGAGAGGGAGAGAGAGACAGAGCGCAAGCAGGGGAGGGGCAGAGGGAGAGGGAGACACAGAATCCGAAGCAGGCTCCAGGCTCCGGGCTGTCAGCACAGAGCCCGACGCGGGACTTGAACTCGTGGACTGCGGGATAATGGCCTGAGCCGAAGTCAGACGCTAAACTGACTGAGCCACCCAAGTGCCCCTGAAAGTATTTATTTTGTCAGCTGAAGTGGTGTGACTGTAAAATGTGTTATACAGAAGAAATGATACAACAATATTAAATATGAATTCAAAAGTTGTTGGAAATAATTGAAGCAAAAATTGTGACCAACTTTGGGCTTGGTGATGAACAGTGAGGTGGATTCAGTTCGGTCTGGGGTGGACTATGTAGTATTTCCCAAATTTGCTTAATAGCCAGTCTTTCCTGAGTGCTGGAGGGAGGATGTGTGTACCTTAAAACACATTTCCGGGTCCTTTCTGAACAGATCCAGAGATCCTGATTGAGTAGGGTTGGGATGGAGTCCATGAGTTTGTGTTCTTAACAAGTACCCTAGATGGTTCTTTCTCACCAAGTATGTTTGGCAAATCCTCACAGGAGTTAAAGAGTTAAACTGGCAGGTAGTGTGTGTTGAGTTGCAGCTGCCACACACAGAGCAGTAGTAATTCTACTGTTTGAGGACTGTTTGCCATGTTAGTGGGTGAATTTATAATATTGATGGTGAGAAACAACTCTAGCCGTATACCTGCATTGTTCCTTCATCATAGTAACTAGTACTTTTTTAGTATTTAAGATACGGCAGGCATTGTTTGTTTATCACATACAGCGTTTGTGGTTATTATTTGATATATCTCATCTAATTTTATCTCCTTTCTGAGATGAGGAATCTGAGAGCTGTGACTTGACTAGGGTCCGATTGAGTGGGCATGGTATGATTTAAACTCAGGCAGTCCAGTTGCCAGAGTTGGTAATCTTTTTTTTTTAAGCTTATTTATTTATTTTGAGAGAGAGAGAGAGGAAGGGGCAGAGAGGTTGAGAGAGAATCCCAAGCAGGCTCTGTGTGGTTAGCACAGAGCCTGACGCAGGGCTCAGTCTCAGGAACCTGAGGTCATGACCTGAGCTGAGATCAAGAGTCTGACGCTTGACCGACTGAGCCACCCAGGCGCCCCAGAGTTAGTATTCTGGACCAAAGATTAGGTGCATTGTATGCTTTGATTCCCTTTTCTTTGATAAGAGTTTACAGTTCTGAGATCCTTAACCCCAGCATCCCTGTAATAAGAAAGCAGTTCTGGGGCGCCTGGGTGGCTCAGTCGGTTAAGCGTCCGACTTCAGCTCAGGTCACCATCTCGCGGTCCGTGAGTTCGAGCCCCGCATCGGGCTCTGGGCTGACGGCTCAGAGCCTGGAGCCTGCTTCGGATTCTGTGTCTCCCTCTCTTTCTGCCCCTCCCCCATTCATGCTCTGTCTCTCTCTGTCTCAAAAATAAACGTTAAAAAAAAAAACTTTAAAAAAAAGAAAGCAGTTCTGGTAAGAATCAGTGTTAACTATTGGGAGTTTTGTGAAGGGACTATTGCTCTTCCCAGTGAAATGTGCCCTATAGCTCTCAAGGAAGGCTTTAGTACAGAGAGAGTTGCAAGTAGCCTGACATGGTCCTAGAGCATCCCCCATTCTTATAAGTTTCCAAATAACAGCTTAGAGTTGCACATAAAACCAACACACCGCCATTACCCCCCAAAAGAATCTCCTATCAGGGGTCCCATGCATTTTCTCAAGGATAGGCAGCTGAATCCTTGACAAGTGTTTTTACTTACTGACAGACCTTTGGCAGGTTAGGTGCCTCAGTCCTAAGTGATAACTTAGGTGACATCTGCCTGTCAGAGTTGCAGAGTGGGGAGTTCAATCAGGGTGCTGATAATCTGAGGTGTTGACTGTGGGGGAGGGTGAGAGTTGCAGAGTGTAGGTTACCCTTTGAGTCCTTAGGATTATAACTACTGAAGGTTCCTCTTCCCTCATCTACCCCCTCCATGTTTGAAACCAGCATAATGTAAACTTCTGGAATCATTATGCTGTATGCCTGAAACTAATGTAACATTGTGTGTCAGCTGTACTCAGAAAAACAAACAAGCAAACAAAAAAACCCACCAGATTGATTCACCTTAGTTATGAGAATCTGTTCACTCATGTTGCATCCAGGCAGGAAGAGAGAAGCTAGGCAGTATCTTCAGTAAGGTATTTGGCTGATGTGAGTCACTGCGGTTTTCATATAAAATTTCCCATCAAGTAACCCAGGCATGTTTTAATGTAGCTTCTCAGACAACTCCTAATAAAGCTTTTCTCCAATCCAGTTTGAAACAAAAGAGGAACAATGGCTAGCGCTCATAATATATTTCTAGATCACACTTTTTCAATGCAGCCTCCCCGCATTCATACCAGGTGAGAACTTGTTCTTGGTTGTTCTTTTCACAGCTGAAAAGAACTTATCTTTGAGATGCCATGCTGGCTAGTATTCACACTGGCTACTTTGGATAATCAATCTGACCCATCCTTTTGCCTCCAAGGAGAGATGACTTTGGGGTATTTGTTTAGACTTTTTAGACAAAGGGGAAATGAGAGCCAAGTTTAAAAAAAAAAGAATCTCACTTTTGTGTGATTTAAAATGACTGTATGGGGGGGGAAGGAAAAAAAAGTGGGAGAGAGCCAAAGCATAAGAGACTCTTAAAAACTGAGAACAAACTGAGGGTTGATGGGGGGTGGGAGGGAGGGGAGGGTAGGTGATGGGTATTGAGGAGGGCACCTTTTGGGATGAGCACTGGGTGTTGTATGGAAACCAATTTGACAATAAACTTCATATATTGGGAAATAAATAAATAAATAAATTCACCTACAAACTTGAAAAAAAATAAAATGACTGTATGTTTTTAAATTTATGATTTCTTTGCATCTGCTGTTTTGAGTCCATTTGATTCAGTGGGTGTCACTTTTTCTAAGTGGAATTCAGTAGAATAGTGTAGTATTTATGATTGGAATAAGTCTTTTCTGTTTTGGTACAACTGGAGGATGATCCCAGATTTCTCTTGTCATTTGCCTTTTGGTCATCTTCAGCAAAAGACATTGTTTCATTGCTGTGTCTACAGAAAGAAATTCCAGACTATTTTCAGTACCTCATTGGCTATGTTAAGTCAGGAATCGTTCTATTACCAAGGTTTACACATTTATAATCACAGATACTCTTTGTGTAGGAAGAGTTTTTGGATCCAGATGTGAGATTTTATAGTAGTTAGAGTTTATATTTGAAGAGTATTGTGGGAGATGATTTATTATATGCCATTACAGGGATTAGGAAATAGTCCAAGCATAAAACTTTAAGGATTATTTAGGCATTTTCTTGTGGTGGGAAACAAAACTGTTTTAAGGTCTCTTAGTTGTTTTACTATTTCCTTTGGTCAGCAAATGGCCTTTTAGTAAAACAAGACAGGAACTATTAAGCATCTAATAGGAACCCAACACTTTGTTAGCATATATACAGGGAGCCGTGAAGGAGTGAAGTCAGCGTGCCTGGGTAGTTGGGTTGGCCCTGCCACTTATTATCTCTGTGACCTCAGGCCAGTCCTCAGCTATAAGATACAACTATCATATCGTGGACACAATTTGCCTCCTAACTGGGTTGTTTTCAGGATCAAGAGAAGCTGTTTTATTTTATTTATTTATTTAAAAAAAATTTTTTTTTAACGTTTATTTATTTTTGAGACAGAGAGAAACAGAGCATGAACGGGGAGGGTCAGAGAGAGAGGGAGACACAGAATCTGAAACAGGCTCCAGGCTCTGAGCGGTCAGCACAGAGCCTGACATGGGCCCAAACTCATGGACCGCGAGATCATGACCTGAGCCGAAGTCGGATGCTTAACTGACTGAGCCACCCAGGCGCCCCGAAGCTGTTTTATTTTAAACTATAAAGAAATGACTTAAAATTAATTGGTAGTATTAATTACTCTTGTGTTTTGATACATCAAAATATATTTGATATCTCAGTTCCATGTCCTTGAGGAACTTACAGTTTGTACGAATAGCATTTGTATAAAACAGATAAAAAAGAGGATAGTGTAAAATAGGATATAACCACATGCAGTTCTTCTTTAGCAGTTCTGTGTTTATAAGGAGATCAGGAAAAGGAGAGATGCGTGGAGGCAGATAAGTCAGAGGAGGTTTGCAGCAGAAGGTGGGGTTTGATCCGGATGTTTAAGTGTGGATAGGGCAGAGTGTGATCATGTTGGAAGGAAGGAAGTAGGGAAGCTTATCAACGTGATTTCATTCAGGTTCTGTGGAATTGGAAATTGTCTGCCTTCATATGTCGTCCAAAGCTCTACATAGTGGATCCCCATGGTATCTGGGACTCAGCTTACTACTTTGCACATAATAGTTCCTCTTCATGGAATTCTTTCTTCACCCTCCAATCCAGTGTTTTGTATCTCCTGACTGATGAAGTATCACCATTCTGGTTCCCCTGCTGCATAGGTAAGCTTGCTCTCCTCTGCCTTCCTAGTGCCTTCTGGAGGACTCCATTACTTATGACACTTAGCATTAGCTAGTGTTAGATATGGTGCCATGTGGTTTAAATGTATCATTTCATTTTGTCATTATAACAGCTCTGCAAGTTAGGTATTACTATTATTATCCCCATTTTATAAATAATAATAAAAATCCGTGAGTCTCTGGAAATCCAAATAATTTGTCCAAGGACCTCAAGTTAACAAGTAAGACTATGTACCTCTTGAACTAAGCCTATGTACCTCTTCTTCACAGTGATGGAAAATAGATATCATTTAAAAAAATTTTTTAAGTTTATTTATTTTGAGAGAGAGAGAGAGAGAGAGCGAGCTTGCAAGTAGGGGAGGGGCAGAGAGAAAGAGAGATGGAATCCCAAGCAGGCTCCAAGTCATTAGTGCAGATGCCTAATGCAGGGCTCGAACTCATGAACGATGAGGTGGTGACCTGAGCTGAAATCAAGAGCTGGATGCTTAACCAACTACACCATCCAGGAGCCCTGAAAGATAATTTTTAAATACTCGATTTTAACAAGTTTTTGCATGTAGAGAAAACATGAGACAAAAATTGAATTTGGAAACTTTCCCTATTATTTTTTTCCCTACTGGATTTTGCTGGTAAAATGAACTTGATGATTAAATGAATAGAGATAAATGATGTGTTGAGATCATTAAAAGTTAATTATAACTGACTTGGGTTTTCAAGTGTTTTCTCTTTTCACCATGTGAAATTTTATATTATGTAAGCCCAAAGAATTCTTTATTCTGCTTATAGGATTCTGTTATTTCATGTAATTTATGAATGAATTAATATATACCAAGGCAGGTAGATTAATTGTTTCAAAGTGATTGTGTTTATTTCTGGCTGCGAGGAACACTTTCCCTGGGGGCAAGGAATGTTTTGTGTTTGGTTGTAGCATTGTAGTCTCCTGCTGTAATTGTGTTGAGAGACAGGTGCCGTAGTCATTGCTTTTACTGGGTTTTTCACTTTCTCCCTTTCTGTGTTGTTGTTCTGGCTGAACCCCATGTATTTGTGTTGAGGTTGGTCTGGCCTAGAGCTCTGACGGAAGAACTGTTTCCCTTGGCAGCACAGCTTATGAGAGGCCGGGGGGCTCCAGGAGCCAGGTGAGCTGTGTCACTTTAGGAAGCTCCTCAGTATTGTTTTGCTATCTGTCTATCTGTCTGTCTGTCTGTCTATGTCTCTTTTTGAGAGAGAGTGTGAGAGCGTGCAAGTGGGGGAGGGGCAAGGAGACGGGGACAGAGGATCCAAAGACGGCTCTACACAGACAACAGAGAGCTCCATGTGGGGCTCGAACTCATGAACTGTGAGATCACGTCCTCAGCCGAAGTTGAATGCTCAACCGAATGAGTCACTCAGGTGCCCCTGTGTTTTGTTTTTTAAAGAGATCTTTGTCATCCCAGGAGTTCAGTCATCTAGCCTAAAATTATCTTTGCCCATGGAGGTCAGTGAAGAGAGAGATCAATGAGGTAAAAATAAAAGACTTTGTGGCAAATGCGGAATTTGAGCTGCACTTTGTGGGATGGTAGGATTTACTTAGGTTGTGTTGCACAGAGCGCGTGAGTGTATACCTAGAACTGGCACCGTATCGAGGGTCTTAGTGGAAGTTTTGATAGGAGTAGAGGAGAATGTTCATGGGGTCATAAAATTCACTTCTGTTGCAATAGAGTGTGTGTGTAGATGTATAGAGATATATGTACTTCTTGTATACTTGATCTGTACTGTCTGGTTTGGCTCATTGACTCATTGCTTAAGGGGGGGATAAACTATGAAGCTAATCTAGATTAAAAGGTGTTTGAGGCTATAATTTATTTATTTATTTTTTTCAACTTTTTAAATTTATTTTTGGGACAGCGAGAGACAGAGCATGAATGGGGGAGGGGCAGAGAGAGAGGGAGACACAGAATCGGAAACAGGCTCCAGGCTCCAAACCATCAGCCCAGAGCCCGACGCGGGGCTCGAACTCACGGACTGCGAGATCGTGACCTGGCTGAAGTCGGACGCTTAACCGGCTGCGCCACCCAGGCGCCCCTGAGTCTATAATTTAAACAGTCTCCTTGGGTAATATTATTTCTCTCTAGCAAACATTGCTCATCTCTCAGATCTCTCACCCTTTTTCTTAGTGCTTTTCCAAGATGTGACGAGATGTATGAGATGTACAGGATAGCAGATAGGGCGGAGTTCTTGACCTTCTGTCCGTTGTCCACTGCCTTTGTCTCTGGGGCCACATCTCTGCTTCCCTGGTTGCTCAGTGCCCTAATGACCTCCAGTGCTCATACTTGTGAGTCATGAACTCATGGTCCATTCATTTTCATTTTTCTTATTGAGTACTCCCTGGCTAACTCCAAACTTCTGCTTGACTTCTGCTGGACCATGAAATCCTTAGAGGGCTGGCTGTGACATCCATTTGGTCATGTCCTGAGCAGTCCACACTGTAGACCTTGTTCCAGAGCTACCTCAGTCTGTGGCAGTGATCCTCCTCTGAGAAGCTTCTTGGCCAGACCCTTAGCTAGTGTGGGTCTGGTCTACACCACACAATAATCTGGCATGTTCAGGAGTGCTGAACATCAGTGACTCCCCTGCCTGCCCGTGAACTATAGATGATTTTGATGTGGCTCCACCCCAAGTAGAGTATCCTAAGGAGCTTGTGATCAGAGTGGACCTGTGAGAAGTTAAGCAGAATTGACATGTATCTACTCCTCTCTGTTTCTTGCTTCTCTCCTGTTTTTTTTTTCTTTCTTTTCTATTCTTCTTCCCAGTCTCAGAAATAGGCAGAATTCCACCTTCCTTTTCCTTTTGGATTTTCTTTATATAGGATTCTGTGGTTTAGCTCAGCAAAGATGGCAAAGGAAAGATAAGGGCCTTATGAAATCTTCTCTCAAGATAATTTAATTTACAAAACTCTTGTCTTGATACAAATTTGTATTATCTGAATGTTAGTGTATTTCTTCTGTTTTGATCCTTGCATTTGCAGTTCTTCTGTGATAAATCTTAATCTCTCCAAGATGGAAGTTTGGGGCAGATACGGGAAAAGGTCATGTGCTCAAAAGTCTATAAAGGTAAAAAAACGACATTAACACTTCAGAGTGTGTTTGACGGAAGTGCAAAAAAGTGGCTCAGAAAATTGACCTAGGCTTTTTAAATCAGATTTTCCAAACTGTGTACCATAGAGTCGATTAATAGCATGTTTAAAATGATTCCTTCCAAAAGGGATGCATGGATAATGCATCTTGGAGATTCACAACAAATATTAGCTTATTAAAGGTTCTGAAAAGTCCTGCATAAAAAAAAAAATCTTAAGGTGAAGGGAATTAAGAGTACATATATTGTGGTGAGCAGTGAACAATGTATTGAATTGTTGAATCACTGTGTTGTACATCTGAAATTAATATAACCCTGCATATTAATTATATTGGAATTAGGTAAATTAAAAAAAGAAAAAAGTATCTTAAAATTTGACTATGAGGCCTAAAAATGTTAAATACCTACCAATTCTTAGTGGAAAACAGTTTTTAACCACGGCTGACCTAAATACAGGGCAGGATCATAGCCGTGCCAGTTAGAGCCGAAAAGCAAAGAGAAATCAAAGATCTGAATGGCTGTTCATATAGCTTGCTTTGTAATGAATGATTGATTGATTGATTGATTTTGCCAAGGACCATTACTAAGAGAGCTTCTAATGAAGGCATTTTTCAAGGTAAACATATAGTTCAGACCTTTTCATCTAGTATTTACTTTGAATTGAACTCCAGGTAGAAATCATTTTCTTTGGAGCTCTTTTTTGGTTAAGTAGTTTATATGATGTGGAAATGATTTTGTAACACATATGCCCAAGCGGTAAGTCTTTTGTTAGATCCAGCTAGTTTTCTCTTCCCATTCAGTGTGACTCTGAAATGTCGTTTCACTTGGCTGTAGGCAAACAGATTCACTTGGGATCTCGTCTATGTCAACTTTCTGCAGAAGAAGAGTATAATGCTAACAATATTTCTGTTTTATAAAGTTCTACAATTCACATAGACAGAAATAGCCAGGATGTATACTTGTATGAGGCAATATGCCAACTAATAGTTCTTATTTAGGCATTTTCTGTAATCTACAAAATGAAATAAACATGTGCCTGTTAAAGGAATAGGTTGACTTAGAATTATAGAATTAAAGATATGCAGAACTTTGGAGCCCCAAGAAACTAAGTAGAGAAATGAGGCCCAGAGAAGTTAAATAATGATTTTAAGATTCTGTAGTGTCCACTAAAATATAATATTACCTTTGTTTGGTAAGGTGAACAATCATTTAACATTTAAGAGGTAACTTTATTTTCAGGTAAAATATTACACTTTAAACTCAAGGAATCTGATTCCTTTTAAGATCTTAAAACCAAATGCACATTATGGATGTTAAGTCTCCCAATGTCTTTATCTATTTGATTTCCTACAAGGAAGTGTATTTGCAAAACTTCATAAATATGTGAAAGAAACAGCCTTGGGTGTTAATTTATTTTGAAAATGGGAGTGTTTTGTTCAGGGTAAATGAAAGCTGAACTTTGTTGCAGAAGATTTTTATTCTTCAGTTGGGATGGTTTGTAACGAGCTACAATGGAACATGTTTATAATGTAGTTAGAAATCATAGTTATGCTGTTAGGAATCCTTTTTTTTTTTTCCTTCTTTTAAATATTTACTTAGAGTGTGAGTGGGGAGGGGCAGACAGCGAGGGTGAGAGAAAGAATCCTAAGTAGGCTCTGCACAGTCAGCACAGAACCTAATGTGGGGCTCAAACTCGTGAACCGTGAGATCATGACTTGAGCTAAAATCAAGAGTCCAGATGCTTAACCGACTGAGCCATCCAGGCACCCCTGGAAAAACATGGCTTTTAAGCTAAAATGCCCTGAGAATGAATAAATCTGTTATATTTTGTCTTAAAATTTATTTTTTATTTTTGAATTTCCATGTCCTAATACATAGTAGCAACTGAAAAGTTACACATAGAATGAATGAAAAAAAATGAATGAACAAAAAATAGAGCTGGAAAATAATAGCCGATAATAGTGTAATAGAAATTTTCCATACAATTAAGACACTCTCATTTTCTTACAGTAACATTTATGTAAAATTTTCATTGTCTAGATATAGTGGTAATATATATTGGAATTCACTGCAAGTCAACAAATATTTTTCCACATCTTTTCCACTTTTATAACATTTGAAATACTGAAAAAAGTTTAACTCCAGTATAGTTAACTTACAGTGTTACAGTAGTTTCAGGTGTGTAATATAGTGATTCAACAATTCCCTTCCTTACTCCTTGCTCATCATGATAAATGAACTCTTAATCCCCTTCACCTATTTCCCATCTCCCTATGCATCTCCCCCGTGGCAACCATCATTTTGTTCTCTATAGTTAAGAGTCTGTTCCTTTTGTTAAAAAAGAGTCTCTTTTTTTACTTTGTTCATTTGTTTCTTAAATTCCACATATGAGTGAAATCATATAGTATTTGTCTTTCTCTGACTGACTGATTTCACTTAGCATTATACCCCTAGATCCATTGGTGTTGTTGCAAATGGCAAGATTTCATTCATTTTTATGGCCAACTGAAAGTCCACTGAATACACACACACACACACACACACACACACACACAGTACATTTTCTTTATCCATTTATCTATTAGTGGACACTTGTGTTGCTTCCATAGTTTGGCTATTGTAAATAATGCTGCAATAAACATAGAGGTGCATATATCTCTTCAAATTAGTGTTTTTGTATTCCTTGGGTAAATACCCAATAATGGAATTACTAGATCATATGGTAATTACATTTTTACTTTTCTAAGGAACCTCCATTCTGCTTTCCACAGTGGCTGCACCAGTGTGCATTCCCATCAACAGTAAGTGAGGGTTCCTTCTTCATGGGTTTATTTTTGGGCTCTTTGTTCTACTTGGTCATCTATGTGTCTGTTTTTGTGCCAGTACCGTAGTGTTTTGATTACTGCAGCTTTGTAATGTATCTTGATATCTGGGATTGTGATGCCTCCAGTTTTATTCTTCCTTTTCAGGATTGCTTTGGCTATTCTGGGTCTTTTGTGGTTCCATACAGATTTTAGGATTATTTTTTCTAGTTCTGTGAAAAATGCTGTTGGTATTTTGAAAGGGATTGCATTAAATTAGTAGATTGCTTTGGGTAATATGGCTATTTTAGCAATATTTGTTCTTCTAGTCCATGAGCATGGAATATCTTTCCATTTGTTTGTGTCGTCTTCAATTTCTTTCATCAGTGTTTTATGGTTTTCGGAGCACAAGCCTTTTGTTTTCTTGGTTATGTTTATTCCAAGGTATTTTATATTTTTGGTGCAGTTGTAAATGAGATTGTTTTCTTAATTTGTCTTTCTGCTGTTTCATTACTGATGTGTATAGACATGCACTGGATTTCTGTTTATTTTGTATTCTGTAACCTTACTGAATTCGTTTATCAGTTCTAATAGTTTTTTGGTGGAGTCTTTAGGGTTTTCTGTATATAGTATCATGTCATCTGCAGATAGAGACAGTTTTACTTCTTCCTTACCAATTTGGATGCTTTTTATTTCTTTTCCTTGTCTGGTTTCTGCGTCTAAGAGTTTTAATACAATGTTGAATAAATGTATTGGAAGTGGACATCCTTGTCTCATTCCTGATCTTAGGGGAAAAGCTCTCTGTTTTTCGCCAGTGAGTATGATGTTAACTGTGGGTTTTTCATACATGGCCTTTATTATGTTGAGGTATGTTCCCTCTTAACCTACTTTGTTGAGGGTTTTTATATGAATGGATGTTGTATTTTTTGGTGAATGCTTTTTCTGCATCTGTTGAGATGACCATGTGTTTTTTATCCTTTCTCTTATTTGCTGTCTCTTATGTTGATTGTTTCGCAAATGTTCAAGCACCCTTGCATTCCAGGAATAAATCTTACTTGATCACAGTGAATGATTTTTTTAAAATGTATTGTTGGGTTTAATTTGCTAGTATTTTTTGAGGTTTTTTGCATCTGTATTCATCAGAGGTATTGGCCTGTAGCTCTCTTTTTTTGGAGTCTTTGGGTTTGGTATCAGGGGAATGCTGGCCTCAGTGAATTTGTAAGCTTTCCTTCCTCTTCTATTTTTGCAAGAAATACATTTTTTGAGGTGACTTGTGAATGCAATTCAATTTAGCTTTATTCAAGAAAACCAGTCTCTTATTACATAGATGAAACTTTCTCTTTATTGTGTCGAGTTGATCTTAAGAGAGTGTGTGTAAAATGTAAACTCATGCTGAGTTACAGCACTTTTTTTTTTTTTTAGCAATATTCAGTGAATTCAGTCAGTGTTGACAGTGAGTTTATATGTCAGGTCCAGAGTTAACATTCCCTTTTTTTAAATTTTTATTTTTTATCCTAACTGGGAGGCTGAACAGAATTAATTAGTTGGCTCAGTCATTTACTTTGACTATGTACTCCGTTGTTTGTAACATTCTGTTAGTTGCAGAACTTTAAACTAGTTAAGCTTAGGGGGGTGGGAGGGAGGGGAGGGTGGGTGATGGGTATTGAGGAGGGCACCTTTGGGGATGAGCACTGGGTGTTGTATGGAAACCAATTTGACAATAAACTTCATAAAAAATAAAAAAAATAAAATAAAAAAAAAGAATAGGTAAAAAAAAAAAACAAACTAGTTAAGCTTATAGAGATTCTTTCCTCAATAGTAAAATGAGCTTAATACCTGTCTCACAGGGTTTTGATAAGGATGAAATGGATCATTTGATATGTTACCTGCCTAGCACAGTTTATGAGGAAGTTACTGGACCAGTAACTAGTCATTTCTTCCTCATTTACCTTCTTTTCTATTATGTTACTACATTGTAGGACAAAATGGAAACAATTGAGTTGGTTGTTTCCAGTGCTTTTAATATGCCCTTTATTACTTCTAGAGTTGCCAGATAATGTATAGGACAACTAGTTAAACTTGTATCTCTAATAAACAATGAATAATTTTTTAATATAAATAGCTTATCTCAAATAGTACATGGGACGTATTTGCACTAAAAATTATTTGTATTTACCTGAAATTCGGATTTAACTGAGTATCTTGTATTTTTATTTGCTATATCTGGCAACTTGATTACTACATGTTGAATTTTGCTTTATTAGCAATTGATACTCCTTTTCCTTGTTACATTAAGGACATTACTATTAAGTAACTTTGTAATGAATAGTAAATGTGGAGTTGCTAGTTATTTGTGCATTACAATGTTATATAAGTCATGTATATTAAAATAATCAGATTTGATATAAAAATTTGGTATGCACTTTATTATAAATGCCTGTGTCTTAAGGTGAGACTCCAAATAGAAATCGTGAATGTACTTTTGTTCATAATTAAGTAATGAAACAAATCACACTTAGATAATTAAGAATAATTTAATTTGACTTCAAGGAGTGAAATGTGGTAATAGCAAATCCCTGGAACATGGTAACCATACCTGGGACATTGTGACTGGAGAGAATAACATATGATGTTTTGTAATATGTGGAGAATAGAAAGTAAATTCACTCTATAGCTACCATTATGTTCAATGGATTTTTGTATATTACTTCAGCATTTGAATAGTAAATAATACAGAAAACTTAAATTCTTTCATTGCAATCTTGTACTAATAACATTTGTTATTTTCTATTTTGTGGTAATTCGTGATTGTTGCTTTGTAGCATTTCTAAAGTTAAGTGAACCTCATACTCATTCCCAGTGCTATTTTAAAAGTTTTTGCATTTTGTTTCCTATACAAACATTATATATAATCAATATTAAAAACTTGGAATTCAAAGAAAATTAGACTCCTTACCCAAAGAAAACTATTGGCATCTTTTTGGTATTTTAGTCTTCACCTTTTTCTGTATATATATTCTAGATGAGTCATGATTATTATATTATTTTCTAATATGGCAACAGTACATAATTATAATTAAAATTTTTTATAACATTTATTTATTTTTGAGAGACAGAGAGAGACAGTGAGCAGGGGAGGGGCAGAGGGAGGGGAAGGCACAGAATCTGAAGCAGGCTCCAGGCTCTGAGCTGTCAGCACAGAGCCTGATGTGGGTCTTGAACCCACATAATTATAATTTTAGTGGCAACTTAATGTTATATCCTGTTGGTGTGCCGCAGTTTACTCAGCCAGTCTGGTACTTTGAGACATTTACTTTAATCGCAACTTTTAATTAGAAGTAACGTCGAGATGAGCAGTTTTGGCATATGGCTTTTTATATAGTCATTTTGCTTTGGGCTTTTTACTAAAGGTAGAATTTCAATAATCCAAAGGAATACATACACTATACATTATAAGATCCTAGGTAGATATTTTCAAAATTACTGTCTGAAAGGGTTGTGCTTACTTTTGTCGACACTGGCACTGAGAGTTCCTGTTTTGTTCCACCATTTCAGAAGTTTTTGCTTATTTGATAATTTAAAAAATGTGAAGTTTTACATTTCTTTGGTTACTACTCTGGTTGAAACTTTATAAATGCATTTGGCCACTGACTTCTTTTGTTCATTTTACGTTTTATCACATTTTTAAATAAAATTTTAGAGTAGCAGTCTGCTGTCGGCTCGTGAGAAGAGCTTAATAGATGCTTGTTGCTTGAGCATATAGGTAGAACATCATATAAAACTGTCCTTGTTAAACACTTTCCGGTTTCCCCTTTGCACCATTATAATTTTTAAAAACCCTACAAGTTCGTGTGTAATGAGGTTACTATTACCCTGTGAAGTGTACGGCCCATCAGTTCTTTCATAATGTATAAGCTTCAAGTGATCTCCCTTTCACGTCTCCAAGGATCGTGCTAACTGTAGTCCGAGTGCAGACAACAAATACCCAATACAACTGTTCTCTTCTCTGGTACTAAATATTCTCAAGTGCTTTTCCCCATTCGTGTATTTCCTTCTCTTTTGTGTACACACTGCACAGTTCCTCTCTGCCAAAATGTAGAAAAGGGAAACAGTATTTTGCCTGAATAATTTTATCCTTCTCTCTCTGAAACAAATTTGTTTTACTCTTCAGAAACCTGGCCACAAATCTGAAGGACTCAAGAACACCAGTGGAAATGAGTTTATGCATAATGCTAAATACCCATCTGGTCCCTGCCAATGGCCAAGATTTGAGGCAAAAGTATAGCTAACGTTTGTTTACCCATAAAGACAGGGAGAGACTCAGGTAGCAGTTGTTTATTTTACTCTAGAACCTGAATTCTTGAACTTTGTGTGTCTGTGTCACCTCTCAGTTCTCTTGCAGTTGTGTAAAACCACACAGGAGCAGGTGAATTTGTAGCTGCTTTGACCTTGGAACAGATTGGCAGTGGACTAAGATCCCAATGGACAGTCTTTTCTGTCTTCTGTGCCTTTAAAATAAAACTCTCAAGGAATAAAGAGAGAGAATTATGTAGGCTGTTGCTATCTATTGACTCTCAAGAAATAGAGCTTTTTGAGCCGTGTCCTCTTGTCATTCTACATGTTGGCATTTATTTGATTCTAAGCCAAAGTATTTTTACTGCTTTGTGTTAAAGAACTGCTATAATTTTTTCAACAGTTGTTGGGCACATACTGTCTTTAATGAGGACCATATTAACTTGATTATATTCAGAATGCTAAGCAATACATGGAAATTTGAAAAACATGTTAACTTACAACACTATATATAGGTATATAACCAAATACTGCCAGTAGTTGAAGAAGTCATTTTGTTCCTGTCTCTTGGAGTAAAGTAGTATCTGGTTCCGAGATTAGCACATGAGCATAAGGGGAGGAAGTATAAATTTGGTGTGTGAATGGGAACTAGCAGTAAATTGTGTTGTGTTATTGTCCCAAGGTCAGGAATACAGCAAGATTGGGACGCAAACCTACATCACACATTTCATCACAGGGACAAAGCAAATGCAATTTGATTTGTATTTTATATGAGATGTAGAGCCAAATTAAAAAAAAAAAGCCTATTCTCAAAATGTATATAGTGTACTTCACAACTAAATCTCTTCTATAAAGATAGAACCTAAACTGTGTGTCTTGAAACTGTTGATGGCATATTTCTTCTCTGGTTTTACTTGCAAAATATGCAATCCTACCGAGGGGGCATTGTGTCCTTTTTACCCTTGTGTGTTGGGTGGCTACCTCAGTGCCAGGCACATAGTAGGGTAGTTAACTGCTGCTAATTGAATTAGTTTGGCATGATTCTTTCAAGCAGGGGTCAAATTATATTTATTAGCATACAGTTATGTTTCTTTTATAAATTGTATATAAACTGTGTTTTATAGGCTTTATATATTTTTATATGCTTTACGTATTTATATATAAAGCAGGGATCAAATATCTTACGTATAAAAATTATGTATATAATGTATATGTGAAATCCTTTTGGAGTGCATAATATAGTGTTAGGAAAATTGGGTTGATTATAGTTACAAGGAAAAATCAGATGTTTATATGATTATGAAATGAGAAAAAGAGATCATAATAGAGATGGTTGAATACTTATTAAAGTTCTCAATTTGTTAATTTTCAGGCTCAGTGAGGGTAGTTAGATATGATAATGCTAACTTTGCATAACAATGTTCTCTCCAAATGGATAGTGCTTAACCATTAGAAGAGATGTAAGTTTTTCTTACTCACATAAAGTCCCAGACAGGTTTGGTGACCAGCGGATGCCTCTGTAATTAGTGTTTCAACAACCCATGCTGATCTCATTGCATGGCTCCATCATTTGTCATGTATAGCTTTCGTGGTGCTTATGTGTGCCAAGCCAGCGGAAGGGAGAGAGCAGGGGGATTGCAGCACGTTGGAGGATCTCATGGGTCAGGCCTGGAGGTGCTGCTCTTACTTCTGTTCACAGCCCATTGGCTGGGACTTGTGCCTAGGTCCTCACCTACCTGCAAGGGTTGAGGATACTCTGTAGTCTGTGCCAGACTACAGATAATTACCTACACACACCCTCGTTTTCTTAAATCACTGTTTGTTTTCGTTTGTGAATAAAATGACTTTAATATGATTATGGTACTTATTATTCCAGGCTGATTATTAAAAGAATTGATGGCTTTTTAGAAGATAAGACTTTTACTGAATATTGGAGTACAGAATTCCTAAATTCAAGAACTGCTTAGCTTTGATACCTTGGTCACGACAACTTTCTCCAGTGCCAAGGAGGGAACCTTTGAATCCAAATATTTTTTCTGTATAAAAGGCCCACCCACAATAGCATTCATTTGCAGAAGGAAATGATTTATTGCTCCCTGTGAATGAGTGCCAAAAAAAGTTTTCGACTGAAATACGGTGCCAGTGTTTCCATATAAACACAATTTTACCATATTCAGAGATGTGGAAATTTATTTTTTTCCATAGAATTTATAGGTTTTGAGAGGTAAAGGGTCCTCATAAAGTTCTTGTACAGTTTGAAATCTTGGAAGTTATTTAATTTTTAAAGTTCAAAAATTAATGTAGAAATGATAGAAACATTATCTAGAGGACATTTAAAGCTCTTTTCTTCCAGGTATGTGGTAATAATCAAAATATTTGCTTGCTGGAGGATATTGTTTTATACTATCATTCATTAAACATTTAATGGGCACCAACTGTGTGCTGTGTGATGGGCACACACTGAGTCCCTAGTCCTTAAGAATTTAAAGTCAGTGAGGGGAGAGAAGCTGTGACTCCATAAACTCTAACATGTGATCCATTCTGTTAGAGAGGAATTGGTGAAGGAGCAGGAGACTCATGTTTTTGACGAGAGTTTGTAAAGTTTTCACAGAGAAGATACCATCTTGGCTTTGGGTAATCAATTGGTATTTGCGTAGAATGGAAAGGAACTAGAGTATTTCAGGCAAAGAATGGCATGGCCAAAATGATGAAAGTTTTGAAGATTCATGATATGCTTAGGATGCTGGGATTAGTTCCAAAATGCTAGAAATTGGGCAGTTTGGGGAGGGATTGTGGGTGTGTGCCTTTCCCAGTAGGTTTGACTGGTATTACAGATCATACTGAGGCTTCTGCTTTTCTTTCAGTGGTATTGGGTCGGTATGCAAGTTTTAATTTGGGCAATAATATAATCAGATGTCTATTTTAGACAGATAGCTCTGTTGGCTCTGCAAATGATGTGTTAACGTTAAGAAGACCAGAGGCAGTGGAGAGAGAATGAGGGCAGTCATTGGGAGTGGAGAGGCCAGCACAGCAAGGAGAGATGGTCCACAGGTAGAATTGCCAGAAGCTTGTCATCAGGTAGTTTTTGAAAGTGGTGGTTTGGCTGGTCATGAAAAATGGCAAAGATAATGATAGGTAGAACTGAGTGGCATATTCAACCCAAACTTTAATAAATTTCTTGCAAATGCAGTTTATAGACTTTGTGTCGTATGTCACATCCAGGGAAACAAAAGTAAACAAAAAGTTGAAGACAACCTTTATTGCTTCTTATTGGGACAATATCTGATGATTTATTCTAAGGCTTCCTCCCTTGCTTCATCTCACATAAGGATTTAAAAAAAAATTTTTTTAACGTTTATTTTTGAGACAGAGAGAGACAGAGCATGAACGGGGGAGGGTCAGAGAGAGGGAGACACAGAATATGAAACAGGATCCAGGTTCTGAGCTGTCAGCACAGAGCCCGACGCGGGGCTCGAACTCACGGACCGCGAGATTATGACCTGAGCTGAACTTGGCCGCTTAACCGACTGAGCCACGCAGGTGCCCCAAGGATTTTAACCATCATTCTAATTTTATTAACTGATTTGTTAATTACACACATATTTAGGGAGCACCTACATGTGCTCAGAGATGATCTTGGTTGTGAAGATAAATTATAGAACTCCTGCCTATGTGAGATTTAAATTCTGTTAAGGGAGACAGATAATATGTTAAATAAACAAGAAAATATGTACAATGACATGTGATCATAATAGCTGTTGAGAAAAAATAAAGCAGGAGAAGGGATGTGGTAGCAGTTGAAGGGTCTCTTATTTACCGGGGGTAGTCAAGGAGGGCCGCTCAGAGAAGGTAACACGAGGAAGCAAGCTATCTGGATTCCCAGGGGGAAGATTTCCAAGTAGTGGGAGCAGCCAGTGCTAAGACTGAGCTGAAAACCCACCAGGCCTACAGCTGGGAAACACTGGGCTTGGCAGTGTGGCTGGAGGAGTTTGACACGGGGAAAGAGATGAGGTCTGAGAGGGAGGCGGACGCCAGATCCCTGGAAACTTGTAGGCTCTTGTTGGGATTTTGCCATTTTCTCAGAATTAAACAGGATGGAGAATTTTGAGTAGAGATGTGGCATCATCTGCCTCAAGTTTTAAAGGGATAGTGTATCGGGTGTTTTGTTGAGAGTAGACTGTAGTGAGGCAAGGTGGGGGACAGTGAGGAGATAGTTCCGTGGTATGGTGAAGACAGAAGCAGTGGCTTAGACTAGGGGTGGAGGAGGTGGAAGTGAGAAGTCACATGCAAAGCATGCATGCTGACAGATTGTATGTGTGGGATGAGAGAGAGGAGTCAAGGGGGATGCCAGAGTTTTTGGCCTTTACAACGGGAAGAATGGAGTTGGTGACGCCAAGATGAGGAAAGCAACAATGTGGGGTGTAAATATGAGGAGTTTAATTTGGGAGATTTGTAAGTGCTGTGTCTGTATATATACATGCAGGTGGAAATGCCAAAAAGGGAATTGCCAAGTATAGATTACCGTGGACGTCTGAGGGTCAGGGTAGAAGTAAGGGTAGAATATATTGTGATTATATCTGGAGCAGAAATAGTTCATTTGAAACTGGTTGCAGATAGGGGCGCCTGGGTAGCTCAGTTGGTTAAGTGTCTGACTTTGGCTCAGGTCATGATCTTGTGGTCTGTGAGCTCGAGCCATGCTTTGGGCTTTGTGCTGACAGCTCAGAGCCTGGAGCCTGCTTCAGATTCTGTGTCTCCCTTTCTGTCTGCCCCTCCCCCACTCATGCTCTGTCCTCTGTCTCTTTTTCTCAAGAATAAATAAATATTAAAAAAAATAAAACTGCAAATAATCCAAATACCTGTTCGTAAATATTTAAAAAGAGTATAGCATTAAAAAATGAATAAATATGTTCTGAGAAGAAAAAATAGATTGTTTTTATGAGAATGTATTTCTCGGTGACCTTTTTCTGTTTTATTCATAGTATCTTAAAATTATTTTTTAACAGATTTTCACGTTTATAAGTCCACAATTTGTAAAAGAGAACTTAAGAGATGGTTTACCTTTAATTTGGGTTCAGAAAGTAAGGTTTCCTAAATCCACAGCGTGTTACTGCCATACATAAACATTATGCTTACAAATTGTTTACCTATGTCCTTATTCTGCTTTCCAGTAATAAGAGTTTTTGACAGGATCACACAGTGAGTGCCAAAGAGCAGAATTGCTTCGTTGTTAAGAGCATGGGCTCTGGAACACATTTTGGCTCTGCACTTTATTAGCTGGCTGGGCTTAGGCAAATTACTTACTACCCCTCTGCCTTGTTTTCCTTATTAGTAAACGGGAGATAACACAAGTAAAGGATTATTATGAGGATTAAAGATGTTAATACATATAAAGTCCTTGGAACAGTTTGAGGTATATAGTAAGTGCATAATGCTGGCTGTTATTATCTGCTATTAATTAAATGATTACTATAAGCTAGTATTTATACGGGGCATTCCATATATTGTATATATTTAAACTCTATTTTCTGCATGGGTTGTATTTACTGAACGAAATAATAGCATTAGTGGGAAACTAAATTAAAACAATTCATGTGAACTCTGCCACCTCAAATTAATGAGGTGTCTTCATTTCTGTTTTACTTCTTTTCAATCTGTCACCTTGCATACCTACCATACCCTCTTGTCATTTTTCCATGTTGTAATATGTGGTCATAATGATTATACATTTTGATGTAACAGAAGTACTTGGTTATACCTCTTATTGATGGATATTTGACTGTTATAATCATAAATACTCTTATAATATGAATTCTGCATATTTTCCAGCAAATACTTCTCCTTTATTTGACTTATTTCACTTAATTTTACATATTTCCTGAGGTTATATTCCTAAAACTGGGAATTACTAGGAAAAGGAACATATGCTTTCTGGTTTAGAAACATGTTGCTAAATTTCTTTCAATACTGTACATCCTATCCTATTAATGATGCATAGTCAATATTGCTAATATAATTTTTAATTAAAAAAAGTGTTTTTAATATTTATTTATTTTTGAGAGAGAGACAGACAGACTGAGTGTGAGCGGGGGAGGGGCAGAGAGAAAGGGAGACACAGAAGCTGAAGCAGCCTCCAGGCTCCGAGATGTCAGCACAGATCCCAACGCAGGGTCTGAACCTACAAACCGTAAGGTCATGACCTGAACCAAAGTCGGATGCTTAACTGACTGAGCCACCCAGGTGCCCCTTGCAAATATTTTTTATTTTTCTAATTTGGTGGTTATTGGTACTTTTGGCGATATGATTTTTCACTCTGCTAATTTGAGGGAACCTTGTGGTAAAGAACATGGGTGCTGCAAATAGTTCATATCCTGGAATCACACTTGACTAGATGTGCGAGCTTGGAAAAGTTACTTATTCTAAGCATCAGTGTACTGGTCTGCAAAGTGTGAAAAATGCCTGCTTAATGTGGTTATTGTAAAGAATAAGTTACAATGGATAAAAAGATGATGTGGATAAAAAGAGCATCGTGCCTGATATTTTATAAGGTTATTAATATTACACTGAATTTTCTTCTTGCAGTACTTTTGACTGCTGGCATGATCAGTTATGTTAAAAAGTTTTTTTTTTTTTTAAACTTTCTTTTGGTGGGGGGGGTGCCTGGGTGGCTCAGTCGGTTAAGCGTCCGACTTCGGCTCAGGTCATGATCTCGCGGTCCGTGAGTTCGAGCCCCGCGTCGGGCTCTCTGCTGACAGCTCGGAGCCTGGAGCCTGTTTCAGATTCTGTGTCTCCCTCTCTCTCTGACCCTCCCCCGTTCATGCTCTGTCTCTCTCTGTCTCAAAAATAAAAATAAATATTTAAAAAAATTAAAAGAACTTTTTAAAAAAACTTTATTTTTGAGAGACAGAGAAAGAGATAGCACAGAGCCCAACGCAGGGCTTGAACCCATGAACTGCAAGATCATGACCTGAGCCAAAGTTGTATGTTCAACCAACTGAGCCACCCAGACGCCCCATGTTAAGCAGTTTTAATGTTTATTTACGTGTGTGTGCATGCACACTTGCACATGTGTATTGTCTTTTCAGAGGCCTTAGCCTGTTTTATCCTAAACCATTAGTATGTTTTTCATAGAGTGTAGTATATGTGTTGTCATATTTTCTGTTCTTTTGGCATTGTATAGTTTTCTTTGGTGTATTGGTTTTCCTTTCTTTTACTTACATATTATTTAACAATAAATATGTCATTGCAGCTTCTCATATATCTGATAAATAGTTCCAGTTGATGATGGTATTTATATAATTTGAACTGTATTATAGAACTCTTCTGTTTGGACCTTGGTATAAAATGTGAAATATGGATCTAAATTAATATTCCTAAATTTTGGATCATTATTCTTCACTCTGTCATCATTTTTCAATAGCTCAATCTATTTTCTGTGGAAATAAAAAAAAGATAATTTGAAGTGCCTCTTTTTAAAAAAAAAATTTTTTTTAATGTTTATTTATTTTTGAGACAGAGAGAGACAGAGCATGAATGGGGGAGGGGCAGAGAGAGAGGGAGACACAGAATCGGAAGCAGGCTCCAGGCTCTGAGCCATCAGCCCAGAGCCTGACGCGGGGCTCGAACTCACAAACCGTGATGTCGGACGCTCAACCGACTGAGCCACCCAGGCGCCCCTGAAGTGCCTCTTAATAAAAATAGTTATCGCATTGCTTGCTGTATAGTTAATCTTCTAAAAGGTGAATTTTGTGGAAGTTAACAGTTATGTAGCTTTGAAGACTCTGTTTTTAAGGAAAACAAAGTAGTTCAGGCTCATTCCGTTCTTAAAGTCTTTAGTTTGAAAAGAGAAAAAAGTGGAGGTAATTTTCTTTCTCCGTGTGTGTGTGTGTCTGTGTAAAGATAGCACTTTCACACTTGTAAAGCCTTTTCGAGTGACTGGCTGATAGGGAAGAAAACAATTTAATTCTGAGAAGAATGTACCACAAAATCCCCAGAAAATTTGTTTTCAGATACTGAACTTTTCAAATATCACGTGTCACTTTCATTCACTGTTTCAGAAATTTCCTCTTTTCGTTCTTTGATGAGTTCAGATTCTGACTCCACCGTTTGTTAGGTTTGTGGCCTTTGAGATATTGGCCTTAACGCCTCAGGTTCTGTTCCTGGTCTGCAGAATGGGAATAGGAATGTCTGCCTTGTAGGTAGGGCTGTTAATTAGCCATAAACTTTTGCTGCATTCAGCTGGTCTTCATTCTGATTGATCAATGCCTACTTGGTTGCCAACATTTGAAAAACCTTCCAGTTTCTAGGGTTACTGTGAGGATGAGAGATTGTGTCTGCTGTATGTTCCCGGGTCAGGGGGATGGTGATGGGAGATAGATGCCCCTCAAGAGAAGGTATCAGGTTCATACAGAAAAACTTCTCGGATGGATCCACCTGTTTCCCTCTTCTAACTCCTTCCACTGGGGAGCTTCTCCTACTGATGGAATGTGTTATATGCCTCAAATGCATTGAGATGGAAAAGACTGAAGCCATAATTCTAGGTAGGTGGTTCTTTTTAAATTTTTTTTCTTTAATGTTTATTTTTTTTTGAGAGAGAGAGTGTGAGCTGTGAGCAGGGTAGGGGCAGGACGGAGGGAGACACAGTATCTGAAGCAGGCTCCAGGCTCTGAGCTGTCAGTATGGAGCCTGATGCGGGGCTCGAACTCAGGAACCATGATATCATGCCCTGAGCTGAAGCTGGAGGCTTAACTGACTGAGCCACCCAGGTGCCCCTAGGTAGGTGGTTCTTAACTCTTCTCAGGATCACTTGAGAAACTTTAAAAATTAAATCAGAAACTGAAATGGGTCCTAGGCATTAGCTTTTTCAATATTAAAAAAAAAAATTTTTTTTTAATGTTTATTTTTGAGAGGGACAGAGAGAGTGAGCAAGCAGGGGAGAGGCAGAGAGAGAGAGAGACATAGAATCAATCCAAAGCACGTTCCAGCTCTGGACTGTCAGCACAGAGCCTGATGTGGGGCTCAAACTCACAAACCGCGAGATCATGACCCGAATTGAAACCAAGAGTCAGACGCTTGACTGACTGAGCCACCCAGGCATCCCCAGGCATTAACTTTTTCAAAAGCTCCGCTGATGATTCTATTGTTAACCTAGGTTTGAAGACAAATACTCTGGATTATTTCTCTGTAATAAAACCAGTACTGTTCTTTGTATTCATAGTCTTTTCTGTTTATAAGGACTTTTATGTCTATCCCTGTGGTTGCTTCATTGAAGTACCTTTGTCGGGTTTTTTTTATTTATACTCTTAAGTTTTTAGGTTAGTCTTCTAGGCCTCCTCATTTATTCAACAAATAACAATATCTAATAGTTAATATACTGCTGACCTGTGCCAGGCACTGCTCTAAGTCCTTTATGTATGTAACTCATTTGATTACTATGACAACTACTGGGATAGGTATGGTTATCACCCCCATTTTACACATGAGGAACTGGAGGCACAGAGATGCTAAATAGTTTTCCCAGCACTATATGGCTAGTTAGAGGAAGAGCTTGATTTCATTGATGGAGTCTAAGCTTTTGGCTTCTAGGCCATTGTGTCTCTGTAGTTTAACACTTGTTACATACCAGAGACTTGCTATGACTAAAGCAGTGAACAGAACAGATAGAAATCTTATTCTTGGTGGAACATACATTGAGGTGGAAATTCATAAGTGTGCTCTTAACTTTAGTCAGGGTCATGTTTTAGGAAATGCTTTACCACGAAGCTGTTTCCCTCATCTTATATAATTACTGATAACTGTATAGTTGTTGAAATAATTGAAATACATAGTTGGAATACATAGCATAATTGAAAATACATAGTATCCTTACTTCAAGAAATGTTTTATTAATCTTGACTGATCTGAATAAGTGGACGTTTATTGAAGAAAAATATCATGCCCATTCTCTAGCCTTTCTTAGGTCTATTTAATTTTTTCTAGTTTTCTCTTAAATCGAGTTGGCCTTGGGCCAGAGGGTAAAATCTTACAGGTTGAGCTCTCTGAGTTCTCTCAGAGTAAGGGGTCCTTATATATTTTTGCCTCTTTTCCCCCTCATTAGAAAATCTCCAGTATCCAGAATGTTATTAGCATTCCTTCACCTTTACGACTTCTCATTGTGGCCATCTCATTCTGTCTGAGCCCTGTGAAATGATACAAGTGGCTGAAGAACGAAGCTAATTTGAGCTAAAATACTGCCGACTAGTAATAGCCAAGGAGCTGCCCGTTTTGATACCAGCTGCATTTGGCAGGAGTTTCCGTGTGAGCTCCACAGAAGGAACGATGTGGGAATCCCGGGCTCCGTGGCACAGCCACTGCGAGTATTTTTAGCCCGGGGGCCCTTTCATCACCCCCTCCAGTCATGCCACTTAAACAGCTGCTTACTCCATGTGTGTGTAAACAAGTTCTTCTCCCTCCTCCCCAAGGACCTTGATTTGAGACCCTTATTCAGTCCTTCACAAATATAGCATCGGTTGTGACCTTTTACTCTAATCTGGATGCTCTTGAGATTCTCAAGTACATGCTGACAGAGATTTTATGGGAATATATCAGTATCTGGTTCATGGTGAGAATCAAACCTTTTAACAAGGAGGTCACCCAGTACTGTTCCTTTGGACACAGTTGGTAGTACCCTAACAGTGGAAGAGAATTCACCTCATAAAATTGTGTTTTTTGAAAGGTTGTCTTGAAAACATTTCATTCAGTTGTAGTTAGAGGGGCGCTTTTCTGCCAAAAGGAACAGTTCCTGAAAGAGTCTGGCATTCTGACCTTTTACTCTTTCCTGCTCATTCTCCTAGTTCTCATTCATGAGTAGTGGGTAGTTAAATCTAAATTGCCTAGATTTATTATCGGTCTTTACTACAAAACTGTAAGATCCTTGCAGCCAGGGAAGCCCACCCTGTTCAGTGTATTTTTCCATACCTGCCACAGTGAGTCCATCCAGACCCTCATTATATACCTGTGGAAAGGTAAGAGAAGCCAGAAAGGATTTTCCTGGGGTGTTGTTAGACCTTGCCCGTGTGGAACAGGAATTTTAACCCAGGTGGTTCTATTCAAAGTTTATAGTTCAACTTTATCAAAAAATCAAAATGTTTATAATGATTCAGTAATTGTATACATAACTCAGTGCTCATTGTGATAAGTGTACTCTGAATCCCCTTCACCTGTTTCACTCATCCCCCCTCCAACCTCCCCTCTGGTAACCATCTGTTTTTTCTCTACACTTAAGAGTCTGTTTTTTGGTTTGTCTACTTTTTTCCTTTTGTTTTCTTAAATTCCACATGAATAATGATATATGGTGTTTGTCTTTCTCTGACTTATACCCCCTAGATCCCTACATGTTGCAAATGGCAATATTTCATTTTTTTTATGGCCAAGTAATATTCCATTGTGTGTGTATGTGTATCACACATCTTTTTCACCAAAAACTCAGTTATTAAATGAATTAAAAGCCACTGGAATAAATACCACCCACAAAAACCCTTTGTTTTCTTAGGGAGCATTATAGAGCTTATGACCTGTGAGTGACTGACGAGTTTCTGTAACCTGATTGCTGTCTTTCCAGTGGGACTGTAAGCTTCCCAGGGGCAGGGAGAGGTGCTTTGTTTATTCATTGTCAGGACTATGCAGAGTGTTCCATGAACAGATGTTTTAAATCACTTAATGCCTTATGATTAAAACATTTTTTCTTATAAAGGTATAGTAATGATTTGCATCAACAACAGAAGCCTTTTCTCTCAGTACTTGAAAGGAGGTCCAAACCTTTTGAAAGGATACTAACTTACTCTTAAGGAGCAGTGGTACATAGGATTCTTAACTCATGTTGTAGAATACAAATAAGAGAGTCACAAATCTAGTAGATGTATTTTCAGTTCTTATAGGTGTTGACAAAATCACAGAGATACCTAATCCAAGTTATACTCAGAAATTTTATGAATTAAAAGAGTTACATGTGAACAGACTAGAAAAAGGAACCTGATTGATTGTACTTTTAGCACTAACTTCAACCAAGTTACATATGCTGCTAAAATTGGAGTGTTAAAAAAATGTGGTATTCACAATAATTAGAATAATGGATTCTAAGAGACATCATTAGAGCTCACAATGTGCTTTAACTCTTACCAGCTGTGACAGGGCAGGCCCTTGCTATTCCTCAGATTTTGCCTAGCAGCTTTAAAAGAATCTGTTTATAAACTGGAACCAATACTTAAGTGTCACTGGATTAACACTTCAGAATTTCATGTTTACACATATATTTCACAACTCTCTTTAATATGCTTTAAAGCTGTCTGAGACTTATTTATGTGTTACACAGCTATAGTGGGTTCCATAATCTATAGCTACTTTCTTT
The DNA here is from genome assembly GCF_027475565.1 of Acinonyx jubatus. NCBI lineage: Eukaryota > Metazoa > Chordata > Mammalia > Carnivora > Felidae > Acinonyx > Acinonyx jubatus. The sequence goes on along the minus strand of NC_069382.1, from coordinate 123,762,619 downwards.
TGAAATTAAATTTATTGCCACAGAAAATTGTGGCGAAAATAAAGCCAAAAGGTGTTGCAATCTTCTAATTGAAAACATGTATTCTGTAACTAGTAAGCATTAGTAAGCACTAAAGAGGTAGGCATTATTTAGCATTTTTGAAGTTTAATACAAAAGTGATTTAAAAATATTATTGGCAAGTTTTCTCAGAATAATTTTATTTAGAATATATACGTATATAACAATTTTTTAAACTTAAAACAAATCTAAGTTCTAATCTCAAACAGAACTCATGCGAAAGAGTGAAGGTATGGTTTCAGATAATGTTGGATGGGGTTGCTTCCTGTAAGGATCTTAAAACAGTCAAAATTAATGAGAATTCAGTAAAATAGTAGTATACATAAGCTGTTGAAGTCAATTATGTAAAACATTCGAGTACTTACTATGTGCTAGGCATTGTGCGAGGCTGGGCATTATGGATATAGGAATGACTAAGACATATGTGCTAAATTGTACAAATTTAGTTAGAAGTGTAATAAGGACAAGGCTTATAAATGTTTTCTTCTTGTGGCCTGGGTGGAACTGTGTATCAGCAGCTAGTTAAAAACAAAACCAAACCCAAAAACCCATCTGGGTTGCTTTTGGTAGACTCATGTCACACGCATCTATTTAGGTGTTAGGTAAGTGGATCTTCAACCCTCTCTCCTCCCCCTCTCCAACTGATGAGCTACTCCTTTCTGCGTGCTGGTGCGGAGCTCTGTGGTAGCACCTATTTGACTGTGTGGTGATTGCTTATCTGTCTACATTTTTTACTGGACTGTGAGCTCCAAGAGAGCAGAGACCACTTTTATATTTCCAGTTTAGAACTCCCCACCACATTGAGCATATTCAACTGTGTTTGGATACATGGGTAAATTTATAAGTTGGAAGGAAAGGGGGAAATGAGAGAAGAGACAGGAAAGAGTAAGGAGGAAAATGGATACGGTAGAAGAGAATGAGAAGAGGAAATGTAAGAGAGAATAGGAGATGGCTGGCCACCTCTCTCCAGTCCTCCTCAGATGAGACTAGCTGGAGTCACAGGCAGTGACACATCTGTCCCTGGGGCAGAGGGGAGGGCATGATGGCAGTGGCATTAGAGCCTGCTTTGGGCTGAGGTGAGTTTCTAAGACTTACAGAAATGTCACTTACTGTAGATTCGTACCTAGATGACTAGTGTGGGTGCATTTCAGGAATGGACTTCAAGGTAGGCAGGTAGGGGACCTGTTTTTCCTTTACTTAATGTCCTGAACAGCAGCGTTACCTCATCAGCTACTGAGCCAGTGTGAAGGATACTAATACTTTCTAGACCAGTGTTCTTTCCACAATGCCATGATGACTTCCCTCTCAGCTCAGCTTTGGATGATGATTGCCTTTGGATGGGAAATGATATTCCTAAGATGCGTGCTTTAGATGAAATTATATTTTTGCCTCCTAGTTAAAAAGCATTTGTGTCAAAAAAAAAATGTTTTCCAGTTAATTTCTGGTATCAACGTTGGCAAACTTTTCCACAGGCAGCCCCTGTTTATGCCAAACCGCAGGCTTTCCTGTTAACCAGGAACTGTTTGAAATGCTTAGTTCAAATATTTGGAAGTTATATGGTTATTGAGGTTGTGGTGCCCTTTCTCACTCAGCTCGCATCCTAAATTCGCCTCACTGAAGAGCAACATAAGGCCTTAAAGAATTCGGAGACAAAGCTACTTTTCAAAATTTGGTTAGAACTGGAGTGGAGTGGGCAAAGGGAAGGGGTCCCTTCCTGCTGACGGGCTGATGGGAGAACTGACATAATGGAAAATCAGCTTTGGTTCCCTTCACGTCCGTGCTTCTCTGCTGAAGGGCTGCCGGGTTCTGGGGTGGATGTATGTGAGCTGTGGGGAAAAGTTGGGGGCTGGTTTTTAGACCTGTGCTTTGGGGAGCCAGTGGCCGGAAAGTGATTCGTAGAGCAGCTAGGAGAGGAGAAAGAAATGGCGGTCACAGATGATGAAGGAAAAAATAAAAAGACCTGAGGCTACATACCAAGAGCCCTTTACTGCGTGCACACCGCCCCACTTCTCCTTATGGCAGAGTACTGGCCCTACGTTTATTTCCTGCAGTTGGTTTCTGCCTCAGATATGGAACAGAGAAAAGGTTAGATTTGCATATCTGAGCAGCCTGTAGATTGAAGGACAGTGTATCTTAATGTCCTTTTAGTTTTTAAAGTCTCATGTGGTGTTTAAATTTCTTTCAGAATTATAGTGAAGTAAAATCAAATGTATAATTGAGCTCTGAATTCAAGGGTTTAACAGTTTAAACCATTTTTGTTTGGACTTTGATGCATTAATTTAGCACGTACTTAGCCTGATCCTCGCCAGCGTTTTGCCCTGCCTCTGTTCAGGAGGAAACTAAGGAAACCTTCCTCACTACCATTTTTTCCGTCCTCATGAACTTCTCAGTGAGGTTCCTCCCTCCTCTGTGCTGGTATACTGCTCTGGAGTAGCACTTACTTTATTATGTGCAATGCTAAATTACTCTCCAGTTTCCGTTTTCTACAAAATTTTAGTCATTGAATGTTGTAGGTAGGAGTCCTTGAGTCAGCTAAACTAATGTAAATTGACATTTTATTTCATTGGCTTATCAGAGTAATTTTGCATACAAATGGAAAATTCCAGTTCAAACTGACTTGAACAAGAAATGAGTTTATAATCTCTCTCTCTCTCTCTCTCTCTCTCTCTCTTTTATCAGCAAAAATGAGTTTATTCGAGAATTGTAGAAACTTACAAGGCAGGATAAGCAGGCTACGGCAAAATCCTAGGCCAGTCTTGGGCATACAATCTCTGAGGTGGATGTCTAGGTAGGGTGGTGTCAAAGCTGACTGATTCAGACTAGAGGCTCAGTGTCATCACAGAGTTTTTGTTTGTTTGTTTTTGTTTTTTGTTTGCTGTTGTTTGTCTGCAGTGTCTGACATTCTGTGTTGGCCTCATCCTCTGACTCTTAGCACCACACTCCACCTTCAGATATGAGAACATTTCCAGAAGAATAGATACCGTCTTTTATTATGTCTCTTTCCTAGTATGGAAGGAAGAAACCTTCTCCAGAGGCCCCGCAGCAGTCTTGCCTTGTCTTCTCATTGGCAAGAATTAGGCCACTTGCCTGTTCCTAAACCACCGTTGACAAGGGAAATGGACGATAATGACTGGTTTAGACTTATTTGTGTTGAAATCAGAGCTGCTACCATAATACATAAATCTGTGTACAAATGTCAGAGTGCTTTGCTGAATATGGAAGCAAAATGGATTTCGTTGCATGTGAATGAAAATAGTTCTGTGGGAAAATAAAAAAAAAACAATGGTCAAAAAGACACATTACATTTGTGGAGAATTCAAAAAGAAATACCACAACAAAGGAATTTTTTTCTGGTTTTCTAAACTTCGAAGCCAGGCATGTGATAACATTTCTTATTTGTTTCAGGCCTTTGCATTACGGATATTATTTTTTCCCATGCCATTGGTTACTGGGACAGGATTTAAAAGTTTATTTTTAGTTGTGTAAAAATGAGTTTTAAAATTAGTTACATGAAAAAAAATGAAATCATATTTTATTTCTTATTTTCTTTGATAAATGAATTGACAGGAAGGAGTACTGAATGTAGAACTTAGGTTTTTGAAGGTACGTTGTGAGGCATAAATGCAATGTCAGTTAAGTAGTTGTGGACTAACTAGAAGTCTTACATTGGATTTTTGGCTGCAGTCTGTTGGTGGTGTAGTTCATAGTTCGGGAGGAATGTTAAGGTTAACTAAGGGTTGAAGGAATATTGCAGATGTTACTCCTCTCAGTCAAGGGCAATCATTTGCACACCTGCGGCACTGGGCTCTTCTTTCAACATGCATAAAAACTCACTAGGGGCCAGACTGCTTCCAGATTTACTTCCTGCTTACTTTGTTCTCTTTCCCACTGTGCTTTTCTGCCGTGTCCTTGCTCTCATTTGTTTAAACCTTTTTTGGAGGGAAAGTTGGTCTTGTGGATTTCAGATTTTCTTGTTATATAAAAATTATGGAATCATAGAGATTCCTATGAACATATTTTTTCTTTTTCTATTCAATTGCTGTTACCATTAGTAAGGTGATTATAAAGGGAACCTAGTAAATGTATTCTTCGGGGACTTACCAATGGAGAAACATCTGGAAAGTTCTGTACAATAATAAAAATGGAAACAGATGCATAATTGCTACCCTGACTTCTGTCAGAAGTCTCTGTTATTAGTAATTTAGGAAAAATTTTATTCTACCTACCCCCAAGGAAAGGTAAATATATACTCATAATATTGTTGAAACTGAAATGAATAATTTTATTTAGTCTTAAGAGATTTCAGTGAAAGATGTTATATTTCCAAGAGTAACAATTTTGCCAATAAAATAGAGGAATTAAAATACAGTAACTTTGATACGACTTGCCAAACAGATGTAAATTCTTTAACTAAAATAATTTATGGGATTAAAATGTAGCATATTACTGTTTTGAAAATGATATAATTATAAAAATAAGCCCAAAATATTGAATTCTAAAGAAATCTGTGAGTTTTTTAGGAAGTTATTTTTCTGGCATGAAATATGATCTAGTTTAGCTCATTAAATGAGTACTATTCCTCAAATGGCATTCTGTGTAATAGGTGTTCTCTTTACCCTATCCGCAGTCTCCTGCTGTGTGTCTCCGAGTAGCAAAAGCATCTCCTTTGGTAGGGAAAGTTTTAAGTGGTAGAACCTCTGTTCTTGATATAACACATTATGATTATGTTATATAAGGTTTATATTACCCTTTGGAAATATTGGTGATCCTTTTAAATTAAAGTTTGTATAAAGGATTAAACTCTTTTATTGTTAAAAAATATTGTTTAATGTTTGTTTTTTGAGAGAGAGAGAGAGAGCACGCACGCAGGGCAGAGAGAGAAGGAGACACAGAATCCGAAGCAGGTTCCAGCCTCTGAGCTGTCAGCCCAGAGCCCGACACGGGGCTCAAACTCACCGACTGTGAGATCATGACCTGAGCCAAGGTCCTGAATGAGCCACCCAGGTGCCCCAAGGATTGAACTCTTTTAAACATACTGTTTGTTTCTGTGCTGTTTTCAAATTGCTGCCTCTCAGTCGCTGATCCACTAGTTCAGTAAATACACGTGGAACACCTACGCGGTGCCAATTACTGGGTTAGGTACCAGAACTGCCAAAAATCTTTTTCCTGATGGCCCTTAAATTCTTTAAATCCTATTAAACATTCACTGATATGTTCATTTAGAATGTACTCTTTTCTTTCATTTTATTTTTCTAGTAATTCATTTTATCAGTTCTCATGGCAGCCAGCAGTGCTTGGCTTCTAACATAGCAGTATTTGAATGTACCCATCTGTACTATAACGTGGAAGATTTAAAATATGTATTTCCCATGCAATTTTTGGGATGAAAAGGAGAAAGAGAAAAGTTCCTCCCTAAAGTGAACAGGATGAGTATGAAAGTTACAGCAAGGCGGTGCAGTGTAATGAGAGACGACTGGAACGTTAGTCAAAAGACATGTCATCACCCAGTTCCACGAATCGGTGACTCACTTTGCTGCTCCTTTTCTCAGTAAGACAACAGGGTAAGAGTGAAATGCCTCCCGTATCAGCTCCACTCAAGGTGTTTCTAAACACCAGATAAGATCGTGTGTGAGAGGATATTTTGACCTGAACATACTTAAAGTCTTTTATTCCATTGTTTTAAGCATTTTATTAGTAAATGTGAACAGATAAGTTGCATTTGTGGCTTTCAGTAATTCAGATTCAGAATGATGTTAAATTATGCATTATATGTAGTTAATTGGATTAATGGTTGAAGCATGGTGTGATCTTGATATTTACTTCACACCAAGAGCTACAAAAGTAGTACGGCCAGAAATGGTGCACGTGATTGGTTGAACTGCCTGATCTGAGATTGAGAGACTGTTTTATTTGGATAGGGATCCTTAGTAAGAAGTTGGATTATTTCCAAGGGCAAAATTATTTTCTGCTAAAATATATTTTAAGGAAACAGCTAAAAAGAGTCAAATGAAGATTTTTTTCAGTGTATTCTACAGAGTATAGTGAGATGTTAATGATTTCTCTCTGATTAAAAGATTCCAGGTTTAAATAGTTTTTTTGTTAAAGTAAAAACAGTTAATTTATTGCAGAACTTTTCAGAGATTTTAATATGCTAATGTGTATAGTGAAATCTTTTAAAAAATGTATTAATTTGAGAGAGAGAGGGAGAAAGAAAGAAAGAGAGAGAATCTCAGGCAGGCTCCATGCTGACGCAGGGCTCCATCCTGTGACCCTGGGATCATGACCTGAACCAAAATCAAGAGTTGGATGCTCAACCAACTAAGCCACCCAAGTGCCCTGGTATAGTGAGATCTTAAGAGGTATACAGAATGTGTAGCATTTTCCAACAGTATTTGAGAATGGATATTTCCCCTCATGAAACATCTCTTCACAGCACACTAGGGCGTTAGATGTTGTGTGGTCCCAAGATCAGCAGCATCACCATCACCCGGGCCCCACCCCAAACCTTTTGAAAAAATCAGATTCACTGATGGTGGGGCCCAGCAGTCTGTAGTTTAACAAGCCTTCCAGGTGATTTTGATGCATGTTAGAATGGCTGAACTGAGTTCCTGGAACATACTCTGGGAAGTAAAAGCTAATGAACTTAAAATACTCATGCTTTTTCAAGAAAGTCACTATTCTTTTCTGAGTAGTGATGTTTAGGTCTCAGGTTGTCATGCAAGGGTGTGTGTGTGTGTGTGTATGTGAAAGAATTCATCAAAGAAAAAAAAAGTAAGTGCATTCTTGCCAAGTAGAATAGGTGTGGTAGAATGTAAAAGGTGTTGAAAGTTAATGATTCAGGATTTAGTAAAAGTGGAGTTGGATTAGCTTTAGATTATGTATCTGACTTTATATACCACACCCTGACTGCTTCAGATTTATGCTTCTGTAAGTTGAAGAAGTGCATACTTGCACATCGTGGATTAGAAAGTACAGTTCCTCAGGATTTTCATTTTCATGAGGTGCTATGCCTTTATTATTATTTTTTTTTTAATAAAGCATCATCATGTTTCTCTCAGTTTATTCTAGCAGGTCGTTATGTTGCTTTTGATTTCCTTATGATTCTGCTCTTAGGAAATTACCTCGACAGTTACTTCTTGGCTGGATAGTAGGGGCTTGGTAGGCACTGTGCTAAGTGCCGAACTTACATAGGTACATGCAGTGCTGATCATCACAGAGCTTCTAATGTATGGGAAGGTAGAGGCAAGGAAGTAAGTACTGCCTAAAGAGTGAAGTGCTCTGGTAAGGAAGTTCAAGATGCTGAGGAAAAGGAGGGGCACACATTCTGGGCCTTGGGAATTAAGGAAAGTTTTTCAGAGGAAATGTAGAATAAAACATTGTGATGTGATAGATGCAGTTTATTATACTGCATGGTGATTAACTTGAAAAATAGTGCAGGAATATTCTATGAATATATTTCTTAAAATGTTTATTTTTGAGAGAGTGCAAGTAGGGGAGGGGCAGAGAGAGAGAGCGACAGAGGATCTGAAGTGGGCTCTGAGCTGTCAGCACAGAGCCCAACACGGGACTCGAGCTCACAAACTGTGAGATCATGACCTGAGCCGAGGTCAAGTGTCAGGTGCTTAACCCACTGAGCCACCCAGGCACCTCTGTTTTTAAATATTTCTAAATTTTGGAGGAGAAAACAGTACTCAGTTTGGAAGCATCTCTTTAAGCTGTAGGCAGTTCATCATGTAGCGTAAAATTCAGTGCATTTATCTTTTGTGCATTGAGTTGTAGAAAAAAACAAAGACTGTAATTATCCTGAATTTTAAAATGCTAAGAAGTGAAACTTAATTAAATATGTATGTCATGATGGACTTGTCCAGTCCTGTTCTGATAAATAATATGTTTAGACTATCATAAGAAAATATTTCTATTAAATAAATTTGCATATTTTTGAGTTACCGTGAATTTCCTTAGAAACCAATAATAAATTATTTGAACATCTTTAAAAGGGAAAATTCCAAATTTAAAGAAAATAGTATTACACATATTTATGACTTCAAACCCTTTTCAGAAATGTTAGTGTGTAAAAACCATGTGTGACTCTACAATTCTATCCATATATGTGCTTACATCTATGTGCTTCAGTACATTTTGTATTTGTGAATATAATTATGTCTCTTCAGATGAATAAGCTATTCATACTGTGTCAAAAAAGCTAGACTTGATTTTAAAATTCTAATGTTTAAAATATTTTTGAGTCACTATTAATTACCTATTAATTATCAGCATCATAGGTAGGATTTGATTCTGTATAGTTTATAATTTTAGATTCTTCTTCCTTTCCTTTTAAAAACTTTTTCAGGTACTGTTATTACTGGGGCTTCCTTTTGGAGAATTTACCTCTATATAGAGATTGCCATAGTGTCTAAAATAATAGAGGTGGATATTAATGATGTCAATAGAAGTGTGAATTACTTTTTTTTTTTTTTTTATTTACTACTGGAGGTAAATGATCATCTACTCCAGGCACTATTATTATTCCAATTAACTTGAGTCCCTTGAGTCAATAGAGGAAGGTTTATCTGCACCATGGAGCAGAGGACTTATTTATTTGATTAGGTTGGTCTCAAAAATAAAGGAAGTATAAAAGTCATACTGTATGGGTCACATCCTACTCTGCACTTACACTGAGCCCATCATTTAACTTTTCTTTGTGTTAATAGCGGTTTGTCATCTTTAAATGTAGGTACCAGTAGCACCTGCTTCATAGTTTTTTATGAGGATTAAAAAAATTAATACGAAGTCCTTGGGATAGTTCCTAACACATAGCAGATGATCAGTAAATACTAGTAATTATCATGCTTCATTTGACTGTCAGTAACCTTTCTCAGGATATAGAAAATATCCTTAACAAGGTCCATAAAATAGTCTTGTTACCTGGCCGCTATCCATTCTCCACGCTTTTGGCCCCTACACTTTCCAAGCTCCTTATCAAATTTAGGGGATTTTGTACCTGCTTGTTATTTGCTCTCCTAGAATGCTTTCTTCGTCATCTTCCCTTGGCCAACTGATTGTTTTCTCATGCTTCCAGTTTGAATTCAAAAGGCACATCCTTAGCCTAACCTTTGCTGATATTCCCACCAGCCCTCCACACCCCAGGTTACCTGCTGTCCCCTGTTACTAGCTATGTTCCGTATAGAATTTTACACTTTATAATGATATATCTGGGTTATTTGTTGTCTATTCTGTAGCATGTTATGGACCCAGAAGTGTTCTTTAGGCACAGAAAAAATATGGGGAGTGTGCATGTGAGGGAGTGAGTGAATTATGAATGAATACATTGCCCTGTATACACTTGGGAACTAAGCATATTTGGGTATTATAAACACAGGCACCACATAATCCTGATCCATGAGATTAGACATCTGTCATTGTTCTTGAAAGTTGAGAAAGTAAATGCTTCACTGTATGCAAGTGTACTTGAGAACTTCCCGTACAGAGTATAATGTTTGGTTTTGGGATGTAAATCTCACCGGCTAGCTGCTTATGGGGCTGCAAGAGGCACAGTTGTGTCCCTGGCTGTGCATCTGCAGGTGAGCACCCCGAGGCAGTTGCTTGCAGGAAGTCATTGAGAATCAGAACAGGTTGGACTCCAAGGCTCCCGCATGAGTCTTACAAGTACAGATTTGTTTCAGGGGACAGACCAGTTCCTTAGGTTGTAATCAAGGTCTGTGTGGCTCTTCCTTTTCTCCTGTCGCTGTTTTTCCTTATACTTGTCCTACTGTCTCCCTGCTCTTAGTATGTTTCTCCTTTCTTTTTCCCGCCTTCCTGCAGCTTCCCTGCAACATTGCACACTGGAAAACCTTTCTTTTTTCTCCCCTTTACCTCCTCTTTGAAAAGCTGAGGGTAACCAACCACCTACCTTTGCAGCTCCCAAGATTTTGTGTGAATCTCTGAAGGCCTCTACAGTGAAGGCCTTGGCGGTGAAAACCTGATCAAAATTAAACCCATTTAAAGACGTTAAACTTCTGTTTCACCTGGAGCTTAAGGTTTAGTGTAGGACGTGAAATTCTATCATGTAGAACCTTATGAACCAGAACCAATAAAATGGCTCACCAGAATGGGTGTGTTTTATACTTTCCAGATCACTGATTATCCAGTACAGAGCGTTCAGCATCACCAGCAGTTTGCAGCCCTTCCACATCTTAACTCAGAAGGGGAAGGGGCAGTGCCTACTTCAGATAGTTTGATGGTAAGGGGAGCTCGTCTTCCCACCTGACTGAACCCAACATTTCTTAAGAATGAGGCTGTCATTAAAATCACAGAGGACTCTGTGCTGTTTGTTAGGGTTTTTTGTTTGTTTTGTTTTTTGTTTTTTGAAAATGGGATATAGGGAATAGGGAATAGCTTTTTCTCACCTTGATGAGGCATTGTCTATTTGACAGGCATTCACTTTTGCAGTTTCCCGGCCTGTTTTGGAAGACATGTGGATTTTATTGGTTGTCTGAGTCCCCTTTGATTATGTAGATACTTGCAAAGATCTTTTTGTAGAGCATTTTAATGTTCCATAGAACAGTGGGAGTTATCTTTACAGCAGTTTTTAAAATGTAAGACATACTTTGTTGACATTTTTTTTCGCAGCAGTATGCACACAAGATGTTCAACTACAAAGTTATTCCCTATGCATGCTGACACTTTGCCTGAAATTATTTTCTAAAAGAAATGACTTTTAAAAGTGGAATGATCTTCTAGTGATGTTAAGAAGTTTTCAGAATTGCAGTAAATTACATCAGTTGGCAAAATATTTTACATTGTCATAGTGATAATGTCTTTGGTGATTACGGTCAGAAAGATGCAGTAACCTTCTTTTAGATGCCAAGTTATATTGAAGATATTCAAGTATAACTTTTGTAAAACTGTACTATTTCAAGATTTTATCTCCTAATACCTACTAATTATTTAAAAAGCAAGACTACCAACCACTTAAAAGCTATCATGGTTCCTATTGTTGGTAGTTAATTGGGTGGTGATGGAACTAACTATACATGAAGTCATTTTCATTAATGTTTCTTGGTATACGTTCTGATCTTTGTGGAAATCTTCCGTAATGAGTCACTTAAAGGAGATGACCGCTGGAAAAATTGAAGGAGATTATCACCTACATGTGGTCCTTGAGCATGGATAGATGCTTTTTTAGGGGCTTAGTACAACAGAATATAAAAAATATTTAGCAACTTGATTTAAAATAAAACGATTTAATTTACTGGGTGAATAGGATTTTTAGGTTTTTGTACTTGGTGCAAAACTGAAAAGCTGCGAAACTAAGCTTTCTCCTTGTTCCTGTCTCCCAACCACTCAGGTGCCCTTCCCAGAGACAATTGCTGTGACCAGATTCTTGTTCTTCTTCCAGAGTGTATGTGTATTTATGTATATTATATATGTGCATGCATATACACATATCCGTGTATATGTGTATACACAGTGTATATACACATATACAGTGTATAGAGCATACATACCACATGTAACATACGTGTCTTTTAAATACAACTTAGAGTAGCTGTATACACTTTGCTTTCAGTTGACAGTAAGTGTTGTCGGGTATTTCATATTAATACATACAAAGCTGCATAATTCCTTTATTTATTTTTTCTATTAAAAATATTTTTTGAGTGTTCATTTTTTGAAAGAGAGAGAGAGAGACAGAGTGCGAGTCGGGGAGGGGTAGAGAAGGAGACACAGAATCCGAAGCAGGCTCCAGGCTCTGAGCTGTCAGCACAGAGCCCAACACGGGGCTGGAACCCACGAACCGTGAGATCATGACCCGAGCCGAAGTCAGATGCTTAAGCCACCCAGGTGCCCTGATTTTTTAATATTTATTTATTTTTGAGGGGGGGGGAGGGAGAGAGAGAGAGAGAGAGAGAGAGAGAAAGAGAGAGAAAGAAAGAAAGAATGAGCAGGGGAGGGGCAGAGAGAGAGGAAGACAGAAGATCTCTAGCAGGCTCTGAGCTGTCAGCACAGAGCCTGCTGCGGGGCCCAAACTCACGAACTGCCAGATCGTGACCTGAGCCCCTGAGCTGAAGTGGGATGCTTAACAGACTGAGCCACCTTGGCACCCCTGCATAATTCCTTTAAATGCTGCATATAGTTCTTTTAAGTGCACTGTATGGATATAAAGTGTTTGGGTTTTCCGGTAATTTTTATTTACAGACGACATGTGCATAGAACGGCGGGAACGTCTTGTGGGGCATGGAGACTTTGTACGCCACAGGGCTTGTGCTGATTTCCACGCTCAGTACAGCATGTGGTCACGTCTGTGTCCATAGATGCCACCGGTGGCTGTCTCAGCAAGCTCTTAGACTTTTACAAAGCTGGCAAAGAAAAGATTCTGTCTCTCTGATGTTTGTTTTGTATTTTTCTTAGGAGAGTTCGGTATCTTTTCATATAGAAACTATTTATGTTTGATTTGATTTGATTTTTATTTTTTGGTCAAATCTTCATTTGTGTTGACTGTGACTAGTTTTCATCAGTTGTTCGTCTTTGCTCTTGTTTAATTTTTAGGAGCTTATTATATATTGGGGGAAAATAGCCACCTGTGAGGATTTGAGAATACTTACCAAATTTGTATTTTAATTTGATATATGAGGTTTTTCTTTTGACATAGAAGCATAGGTAACTTTTTCTTTCTTTTTTTTTTTGCCATTTACTCTGTGCCAAGCACTCTTTAAAACCCTTTAATTTGTTCTCATTAATTTATTTAATCCTCAAAAATTAAAAGTAAAAACCATGAGGACTTAAGTGCTCAAAATCTCATAGCTAAGTTGAGCTTAGGTAGTCTGAACCGAAGCCCACGTTCTAAACAATTATACTGCTAAAATCTGTTTTTCTTAAAGGCCAAAAATGTAATGTTTGTGATAACTTTTCAAAAAATTCTAACTTACACGATTTCTTCTTTTTGAAATGGGACACTGATGATTAGTAGGTATCAATTTTAATTATAGTTTTTTTCCCAAATAGAAATACTGATTTAATACTGTAAAGTAAAATCAACAATTATATGTTCTTACGGTTAGAAAAACATTGTATACTTCAGTTTATATATTTGATGAAAGGAATATTAGGCATGAAAGAAAATGATACTGGGTCACTTGGCTAGCTCGGTCAGAAAAGCATGCAACTCTTGATCTCAGGGTTGTGAGTTTGAGCCTCATGTTGGGTATAAATATTACTAAAAAATAATAAATAAAAACTTAAAAAAAGAAACTGATATCCGAAAGGTGATGTTTACAAACAGTACATTTTGATTTATCTTTTTCTGTCTGAAAAAAATAGGAATACTTATTGTGATTGGATTTTAGGTGAGGTGTAAATGGACTATTAGGAATATTTTTGGCATAGCAGAACCCTACAGCAGAATGCAACATACAGATGTGGAATCATGTTTTTATGGGGTTCCCAACTTCAGAAAGATGGGCAAGAAGGCCACAGGCTATTAAATACCTTAGATCTCTATTATTTTTTTCTGGATAAGCCTATTATTATTATTGTTATTATTATTGTTATTTTAATGTTTATTTATTTTGAGAGAGAGAGAATGTTGGCGAGGGGAGGGGCAGAGAGAGAGGGAGACACAGAATCCGAAGCAGGCTCCATGCTCTGAGCTGTCAGCACAGAGCCCAACGCGGGGCTTGAACCCATGAACCGTGAGATCATGACGTGAGCCGAAGTTGGACGCTTAACCGACTGAGCCGCCCAGGTGCCCTGGGATAATCTTGTTATTGACCAAAAGACCTTTTGTGAACAGTTAGTTGTTTTCTGTCTTAAATGTAAAAAAAACATGTTTAAAAAAAAAACACCTGCTTTTTTTTTTAACATGCTTGCACTTAAAAAATTTTTTGCTGTCTCAAAAACAGTATCATTTGCTGTAGGCAAGTTTTCTACTGCGATAGAAATCAGGAAATTGTGTGGGGAGTCACAGAGGCAGGTGGGAAAAGGCTTTGTGGATGAAACGGTACCTGTGCTAAATCTTGAAAGACGAGGAGGAAGCGGCATGACACAAATAAGGAGACACACACAGAAGCTATGCATGATGTGTCTGAGAGGCTGTGCTGGGGTTTGGTGTGGCCAAAGGGCAGAGAAACACAAGTAAGAGGTGAAATTGGTTGCCTTGGAACAAGGTCGTGAAATAGAAACATAATGTGAGCGGTGTATATGATTTCAAACTTTTAGTGGAATATTACAAAAGGTTAAAAAAAAGACACAAAGTTAATTTTATTTTATACAGAAAAGAAAAATTAGATGGGCTTTGGGGCAGAGGTTGTATGATGTGGTTTTATGTATTTATTTTTGATTTGGGAAAGAAGAGACTTAAAAATGCTTTAAGCTATAAGGAAAGATACGGAAGAACAAAATAATTCAAAATGTAGCAGACCAACTGGGGGAGTGTAGAGAGAGAGATTGGTCTTGATGGGCAGAAAGGAGAACATTTCCTACGAAACTAGCAGGAGGAGGAGGAGAAGGGCAGATAAAGATCTGTGTCTTGTTGAAAGTTTGGAAGTGTAGGAAGATTAACAACGCATTTTCAAGTATACCTTTTCAGTAACAAAAATGAAACTTTATGTATGAATGGATACCTCTATTCACTTTCCCCCATTTATAATAATAATTAGTTTTTCATACTGAAGAAATGGGCTAGGGTTCTCAGGTTCATAGTATATAGATGTCAAAAATGGCCTGAAAGAAACCAGTGCAGATTCATTTAAATTTTGGTTTGATGATTCAGGACTGACTGCCATAGACAGGGGCTTGGAAGTTTAAGCGAATTCATAAAGAAAGGGATAGACACAGATTGATGGAAATTCTTAACGTCAAGTACAAAGGAATAGTGAGGGAGAGGAGAAAGAATAGTATGTGGGGTGAGACAGAGGCATTGACTTGAGTAATAGAAAAGATCAATGGGTAATAAAATCTCTGCTCTTTTTTTCTCAATGTTTTTTCAACTTTTACACAAAAAAATACTATGTTATAGAAAGTGCATCTCAGACTCTCTTAAACAGTGGAAGAAATGTACTGGCTCACAAAATAAAAAAAGGTTCAGGGATATCAGCTTCAGGCAAGGTTTGATCCAGAGGCTCAGGATGTCATTGAGATCCAACTTTGTTTCCTAAAATACTCTGGCCTCTGCCCTGCTCCACATTTGTACCATCCCCAGGTGGGATGTCCTCATTGCTTCACATCTTCATTCCGTGTTGTCCAGAGTTACAGCCATGTGCATTTACTCCAGAAATTCTAGTGAGAATGCTAAGACTTGCTCTGATTAGACTGCAGCTAGATTGCAAATTCCATCCCTGGTCCCGCGATTACATGTAGCCCCGTTGGAAACTAGCCCTTACTGGGAAGTAAGAAAACAGACTGATGATACAGTCAGGAGTTCCCACTGGCTAATGGGAAGGGAGAGCAAACACACACCCCTGGGGCCTTGGACAAGTAGCCTGAAGCACAACTTTTAATGTCTCCTGTTTTATATTAAATATTAATTATAAGTTTACATTGTCTTCCATAACATGCTTTAGTAGAAATCAAAAATTTTCTTAAAATCCTTGAGTAAAATGAATGATTCTAAGCTATTGTTTGACCTGTGTTCAAACCTCCTTTGGTATCAGTAGGTATTTGTAAACAAGTCTTACATAATCCTAAGCTAACAGTCTTCAATGTAAACACACATTTGATGTGGAAAGAGAACACTGAAAGATATTAAATACCGTATTCTAGATCTATTTTAAGCCGTGAAAATATTGTCCATTTTAAGGATAAGTTTTCCACAATTCATCTTTATGTACAACTACATATAATCACTGGAATTAACTCCTTCTTAGGTATTAATGACCATAGTAAAAATATGAGGATACTTATTTTAAAAACATGCTTTGTCCTCTGGGTCATTAAGCTTAGTCTCTGAATGTGTTTTGTAGCTATAATTGTGCTGTAGGACATTTTAAAAACCAGAATTGAACTCTTCACCCCAGTTTTCTCTGAGGTAATTATAGGATGAAAAATAACTAAGAAAAAAAAATCTATTTATCATCATTAATGAAAGTGTCTCACGGTACTGTTCAATACCTTTTAAATTTAATGATACTTGCATTTTACGCACACACACATACACAAACATAAATACACACTTGTGCTGATCTATTTTTAGGAAATAGAGTTATCCATTTACTCTGATACCTGGATCTTGTATGAGACTTGGATAGTAAAGAAAAACTCTTAATTATTTTCAGGCAGGAATAGGACTTACTATGTGCCAGCCACCGTTTTAATGTTTAAAATATAACCACATTTACTGCTTACATTAACCCTGAGAAAGTCAAGTTCTAGGGTGATTAAATAACTTGCCCAGCCTTATGCATGCAGCTAGTAAAGAGTCAAGCAGGAGAACCCAGGGAACTAGATTCTAGGGATCATGATCTTTACAGTGTTGAATTCTAGTTTTTTTAAATTAATTAAAAAGGAAACTTTTCCAGTTGAATCTAGGGAAGTTTACTGTGAAAGCAGTTTGTGGTGATACCATTCAGAATCTTTCGTAGTTTGAAAGTGAAGGCCAACCCTGTGTTTGAGTTCTGGCCTCAGAGTGGGCTGTTTCCTGGAAGTTCACATCTGTGCAATACCTTTTGAAGTCATGCTTCACTGGGTCTTTGATGTGTTTCTTCTTCCAGGTTGCTTTCAGGTGTCTAACTTCAAATGAATGGTTAATGGGGCCATTCTTTACCAATAAAATAGGACTAGGGTTCTTTTATCCTTGTTGTTATGTGGGTCATAATATGGTGTATTGTTAGAGAAGTTTATTTTAACTAATCAGAATATGGAATTATAAGGTTCATCTTTTGGTTATTATTTTATGTGCCTGTCCGTTCAGTGATAAATTGGAAACTTCCAAAAAATGTTTTTGGAAACACCAGCTGCTGTTCAAAAGAAGTGTGGTGAATGAGTTTCATTTTTGTGTTGGTAATCAACAACTGGGTGAAAGCTTTAAGAATTATTTTCTCTCTCAGCCTCATTGAGATGCATGCAACTTACCTTCACCCTTTTTATTTTGGGGACTTACTTTATGTTTCTGTCAGTTCCATGATGGATTTCCAGTCTTGTTGGGATAGTGAAGAAGGAGCTGGGATCGTAACCCTAAGACCAGAAACTTTGAAGAAATATTAAATATAAACATACCTTTCCATTTTGAATCATTAGTATGATTTGAATAATCACAAATTATTTGAATAATTTCATTGTGGATTGTTTAATTCCACTCATCTTCCTTTGTGGCTTTTTCTTGCCCTGTCCCATGTCACCCCAGCCCAGCCACCTGTGCTACAGTTATAGGAAACATAAGCTAATCGTAAGGAAAATAGGCTTAGTGAGAGGATTTGGGGGTGGTCCAAAGAAAGAATTGAACAGCAAGGCTTTAGAGTTGGAGCCACTTGCCAGTTGACCTATGTCTAGACATACTTCAAGTGGATGACTTCTCTCTGGCCACATTCTCTGTTCACAATTACAGTGTCTGGGAGAAAGTGTGGGAGAGGACCCAAGTTAGTTCCCCACCTGACCCATCTCTGGGACAGAGGGATGGGGTGTACTGTATAGAAGAGCTTGCCTCAAAAGACTGTGGGGATGGGGGTGTTGGCCAGGTCTCTCCCTCTCTGCTGTCCCCTGTCTCTCTCCCTCTGGATTCTCTGCACACTCGCAGACATAGGCAGTCTAATTTGATACAGGATTTTGCTCTAGGGAAGAAGGATGTGCTGAAAAAAGGAAGAAGTAATGGCTCTGGATTCCAAATCAATTTCATATTGATCGCTGGATAATTCTCAGTGAGACATGTTTTTCAGTAATCAGGAGTGCAAATTGATAAGATTAATGCCTGTGGCTGAGATAATAGTGGGCCAGAATTTAGAAGGCACGTACTTCACCTATGCCCTTCTTTAGAGAAGATCAAGAGAGGAAGAAAGAGGAAGAATTAGATTAGTAATTGTACTATTCTTTTGGTTTAGCTTCTTGCAAGACTTCTCTGCTGTCACCAATTAAAATATAGCAAAATAGAATGTTAGCACTAAGGGATGAGAGAGAGAAAATCATTGCAGAATGTTGATAATTAGAAATTTTATAAAATAATTTATCACAAATGGCAAATTTTTTTAGGGGATTTAACTACATAATTTAAGGAGTAAATGGGTAGAAAGTTATGGGGGAATATTTTTTCTAGGCTCGTTCGCTCTTTCTTTCTCTCTCTCTCTACTTTTTTTTCTTCTTCCCTGAGTGGTTACATGGATTAACTGATATAGTTCATGTCTCCTGCCCTACTCAGTGCTTGGCACATGATAGTTTGAGACAAATATTTGGTCCCTTTCATTTCCTTTTAATTCCTGGCTAGATTATAAAATCTTGGAGGGCAGAAAATTGCCTCACTTAACTTTATATCCTGTTCAGAATCTGGAGGTAATTAAGTACCTTGTGAATACTTACAAGTAGTTGTTTATTGATTTTTATTGAAGTATAATTAACATACAGTGTTATATTAGTTTCAGGTGTACAATATAATGATTCAGTTATTCTATACGTTACTCAGTGCTCATCATGGTAATTGTACTCTTAACCCCTTTCTCTGTTTCCCCCCACCCACCCTCCCTCTGGCAGCCATCAGTTTGTTCTCTGTATTTAAGAGTCTGTTTTTTGTTTGCTCATTTGTTTTGTTTCTTGCATCGGCATATGACTGAAGTCATAGGGTATTTGTTTTTCTCTGACTTACTTCACTTAGCGTTATACCCTCTAGTTCCATTCATGTTATTGCAAATGACAAGATCTCATGT
Source organism: Acinonyx jubatus (assembly GCF_027475565.1). Classification (NCBI taxonomy): domain Eukaryota; kingdom Metazoa; phylum Chordata; class Mammalia; order Carnivora; family Felidae; genus Acinonyx; species Acinonyx jubatus. The sequence goes on along the minus strand of NC_069382.1, from coordinate 123,743,717 downwards.
TTTTTATGGCTCAGTAATATTTCATGTATATGTGCCTCCTCTTTACTCATTCATCTACTAATGGACCCTTGAATTATCTCCATGTCTTGGCTATTTAATATATTTAAACTTACATCTTTTAATAATTTCACTTCAGTCTCAGAAAGTTGTTGAATTTTAAGGCAGTTCATCATAAATTGTTAAGTTAGAAAAGGTGAGACTGAAAATAAGTAGGAAGTTCTTATTTTAGGAAAGGCTATTTCAAAACTTAGAGGCAGACTCTTATTTGTTTCAATAACAGTCTAAAGTTTCTACTTTATATCCTCTGTTTAAGCTTTGTAAAACCAATTTCTTAAAGTTTATTTGTTTTGAGGGGGAGAGAGAGGTGCAGAGAGAGAGAGAGAGGGAGAGAGAGAGAGAGAGAGAGGGAGAGAGAATCCCAAGCACGCTCTGCACTAATGGTGTGGAGCCCCGAACCCACGAACTGTGCGATCATGACCTGAGCTGACATCAAGAGTCAAACACTTAACTGACTGAGCCACCCAGATGCCTCTATAAAAACAATTTTTAATAAAATTCTACTTAGGTATAAGCAAAAAGTTGGGATCTAGTCCATTTACATGAAATTGTAAGAAGAAATACTGAGTGTTATTATCTGGATTTAATAGAAGCCCAGGATATAGGCAAGGGATTTGGAAGAATTATTTCCCTCTAGGAATCTGTGCTTAAATATTGGTTACTTTATGAAGTATATTAGAAAGTGTCTTGCAAATTGCAGGGGAAATAAGAATAAAAATATTTAATATAGTTGAAGTAAAAAATATATATATATAGGTGAAGTATTTGGTAAATAAATACACTTCTAGTCTATCTGTCCAAACCTTTCAGGAATTCAAAGAAATGTGAAGATAAATTTCAGTTAAACTCTTTCAGCGAGTCTATGAAAGCCATTTTATTATTTTTTATTTAAAAAAAATTTAATGTTTATTTATTTTTGACAGAGAGAGACAGAGACAGAGCATGAGCGGGGGAGGGGCAGAGAGAGAGGGAAACACAGAATCTGAAGCAGGCTCCAGGCTCCGAGCTGTCTGCACGGAGCCTGATGCCGGGGCTCGAACTCACAGACCGCGAGATCATGACCTGAGCCGAAGTTGGATGCTCAACCGACTGAGCCACCCAGGCTCCCCTGAAAGCCATTTTAAAGGGGGAATTAAAATTAATTGAACTTCTGTATATAACAATTCTTCATGATTAATTCCCCAAAGGTACCCAATGGGGACAGTTTTCAGTAATGGAAGTACAAAAAAGGGGGAAGATGTTATTTTAAAGAAATAATCACTGAAGTGATTTTCATATATTAAGAGTGAGGTACGTTTTATTTTATTTTGGGAGAAGACAGTCCTGACAGAGTGAAGAACAAAGGGCAGATAACTCAAGGCAGCAATGTGACCAGTGTGCTTGAAGACCAGTGAGGAAGCCAGTGAGCCTGGAGTGGACTGATCCAAAGGGAGGGTCCTAAGTGGGTATTCAGAGAGGTGTAACAGATCATGTTCGGGCTTGCAGGCATTCGTAAGGACTTTAGCTTGTATTTTTAGTGATATGGAAAGTCATTGGAATGTTTTAATCAAGTAAGTAACATGAGTTGTCATTGGCTTTAAAAAGATCGTTCTGGCTGCTGCATGGAGAGTAATGTTAGGACAAAAGATAGGACAAGACAGAGACTTGTGGAGTCTATTACAGCAACCCCAGGTGAGCCAGGGTGGCAGTGGTGGAACTGATGAGAAAAAGTAAAATTCAGAATGTATAATAAAGGGAGAAGTGGAAGAATTTGAATTATGTGTGGGAGATAAATAGACATCAAGAGAAAGTACAAGGATTTTCCCAGATTAAAAGGATGAAGTTCCCATTTATGGGGCCGAGGGAGACTGACATGTGAAAGTGTGGGTGAAACCAGAAGTTCATCTTTGGACATGTTGAGATTTCGATTAAAATGGGTATGTGAGGTGGGGGAGCTCGGGAAGGGACCTGGCTGGAGATAGAAATTTTGGGTTTCATTAACATAGAGGTTTTGCCTAAAACCAATAGACAGAACGAGACATTTAGAGATTGAGTGTGCATAGAAAAGAAACTTGAAGACTGATCCTAGAGCACTCTGACGTTTAGAAGTTGGGGATGTGAAGAGAGGAACCAGCAAAAGGAGGATTGGGAAATAGTGAGGTAGAAGGGCATTCAGGAGATTATGTGTACCAGGCAGCCATGTGATGAAAATATTTCAAGGAGAAGGAGTTGATAACCTTATTAAATCCTGTTTAAAGTTCAGCAACATATGGGGTGGTCAAGTGATGACCTTGACAGAAGCAGGCGGGAGTTGATGGAAAGCCTGAAGGGTTGGAATTGGAGGTAGCAAGTGTAGACAGTTCTCTTGAGGAAAAAACGAGCTGAGAAATGAATGGTATTTGAAGTAGGAAATGAGTCCAGGAGAAGTTCTTGCTTTTGATTTTTTTTTTTTTTTTAATGAAAGTAATTCAAGCCTGGGAGTGCTTTAGTGGAGAGATACAAGGCAGGGGATGGGGTGGGGTGAGGTGGGGAATGGCTGTAGTGCTCTTACTGAGTTAGCCACACAAGATGGGATCTGGTGCCAAGATGGGACTGTGGGGCAGGGAGATGGGTGCTTACGTGAGTGCACAGACTGTTTATTCAGATTGGAGGAAAGGCGGTGGAGCATTGGGGCACAGATGGAGTGGGCAGTTAGGTGTGGTGGTGCATAATAAAGTTTTTAGTTATTTAGTTTCTGTGGGCTATGCTAGATAAAAGATTGAAAGGTATAGGAATGAGAAGTGAGGAAGGGATGGAGAGAGAAAGCAGTCCTAGAAACATAGTAAAAGGTCTTCGGTCACTGGAGTTTTACAGCAGCTGTTGCCTGTCTCAGGGTATATTGTGTTTGTTCTCTTTGTGTTTGTTCTAACCCTTCAGTCAAAACCTATAGTACATAGAGGATTGTCCCCTGGGTTGCTGCTTTTCCTTCCTCTTAGTTCTTGATAACCGTTCCTTCAGGGTCGCCCAGCATCATGAACACAAGGGCTCTTCTGTGCTGCAGACTTTGACCAAAGAGTTGAGGCAATGGAAGGAAATGACAACATAATTCGTCCCATCTTTATTTTGTCTCTTATGCTTCAGAGTGGTTGCTCTTCCTTTTCTGGGCCGTGGATCTCTTTGGTTAATGAGATAGTTTTCAAAATATAAAAAACACTTCTGATATTACATGTGAGTGTTTATTGTGCATGAAATAAGCTCCAGTGGGAGGTCATGTGACTACCTTAATTTCAAAGTAGTTAGTAATGTAAACAGCATTTTTACAGATGTCTGTAATAACTGAGATATGATATGAAAATGTTTGTGATTTCCACTGGTGACAAGGTTACCGATATTGGCACTGTGATTTGTTGCCTACCTTCATAATGAAAGGAAATGCTAAATATCCTTTTGCTAGAGGTTTATAGACACAGAGATGAAATCTCTTCCCCATCCAAGTTGTAGCCTGCATTCTGTGTGTTCACCCTCCATGGGTCTGAGGAAGGGTGCAGGAAGTAGTGCTTCTCTTCTGTCTAAGGCTGACCCCACCATCCACAATCTAGCCTTTTACCCCCATTTTCTCTGAGACTTACTCCAAACAGATATCCCAGATTGCTTTTATATCCTCATCTCTTTTTCTGCTCATGGGTGTTTCCCTTTTTTCTTGGAATATACTTGCCTTTCCTCTTTCATTTCCTGTGAGAGTAATAGATAGACTTACCTTCCTGGGTGTGGCCAACCCAGTGACTAGCATACTCTCTTTATTTTTTATTTTATTTTTTTTAATGTTTATTTATTTATTTTGAGGGGAGAGAGAGAGAGAGAGAGAGAGAGAGAAAGAGAGAAAGAGAGAGAGAAGCAGAGAGAGAGAAGGAGACAGAATCCCAAGCCAACTCTGCGCTCAGCACAGAGCCCGACGTGGGCCTTGAACCCATGAACTGGGACATCATGACCTGAGCTGAAATGAAGATTCAGACACTTAACCAACTGAGCCACCCAGGCGCCCCTAGGACACTCTCTTTAAATATTAACTGCTGTAGCACTCTCAACAATAGCCAAATTATGGAAAGAGCCTAAATGTCCATCAACTGATGAATGGATAAAGAAATTGTGGTTTACATACACAATGTGTGTTTATATACACAATGGAGTACTACATGGCAATGAGAAGGAATGAAATATGGCCCTTGGTAGCAACGTGGATGGAACTGGAGAGTGTTATGCTAAGTGAAATAAGCCATACAGAGAAAGACAGATACCATGTGTGTTCACTCTTATGTGGATCCTGAGAAACTTAACAGGATCCCATGGGGGAGGGGAAGGAAAAAAGAAAAAAAAGGTTAGAGTGGGAGAGAGCCAAAGCATAAGAGACTCTTAAAAACTGAGAACAAACTGAGGGCTGATGGGGGGTGGGAGGGAGGGGAGGGTGGGTGATGGGTATTGAGGAGGGCACCTGTTGGGATGAGCACTGGGTGTTGTATGGAAACCAATTTGACAATAAATTTCCTATATTTAAAAAAAAAATAAAAACAATTTTGAGGATAATATTAAAAAATATTAACTGCTGTAGAAGGTGATCACTAAAAGTTTGTTAAATAAATAGATGCTTCTGTTTGGAAATTCACAGACTTTTGTATTAGCAAATATTACAGCTGTCTCTGGCTGGTGAAAGGATGATCCTCATAGGACTAATGAACATAGCGCAAACCCCATTGGTAAACTGGTAGAGTAAAAAAATTCATCTGGCAGTCCATGCAAAAGTTAACATCCTCATAGAGGGATATGCTAGGTTTCCATATTTAGATAATTTTGATAAGGACGGTTCAGATTGGCACTTGGTCAAACAAGTTCATTGGTTTCCATGAAGTCTGATAAGGATGATAATTTAAAATGATTTATAGGGGTGTCTGAGTGGCTCAGTTAAGCATCCAACTCTTGATTTTGGCTCAGGTCATGATCTCACTGTTGGTGAGTTTGAGCCCCGAGTTGGGCTCTGCGTTGATAGCTCAGAGCCTGCTTGGGAGTCTCTCTCTCTCCCCCTCTCTCTGCCCCTTTCCCACTTGTGCTCATGTGCATCCTCTCTCTCAAAAATAAATAAATCTTAAAAAGAAATGATTTATAATTTGCTGAACTTTACTATTTAGTAATATGGTTAACATAAATTCTTTAAGTTGCATGTTTAAAAATACACTTCTGGTTTGAATTTTGCATTAGATTAACATGGACACACAGTATTTTAGATTAAAAGGATAGAATTGAGTGACAATAGAATTTAGTTTTGGGGAAGTATTCAATATTAGTATTAGAACATATTTCTTATATTTAATCTGAATTTACTTTTATTCTGTCATTTCCTGAATTAATTTATTTTCCTCATGCAGTAACTGATATTCTTTGGACACATAACTCTAATTTATATAGCTGTTCATCATATTTTATCTTTTAATGTTTATTCTTTTGTTATTTTTTTCATTAATGAATGGTTACTTGAATTTTTATGTGTGTGTTTATGCAGATACTGAGCCAATTGAGGTAACCTAAAGCTGTCACATTAGTGCTTGGCATATAATAAGCACTCTACAATAAAAGAAGGAGCCACAAACATACATAAACACAAACATTTATTTTCTCCAACTAGATTATAAACTTTGTGTTAATAACTCTGTGAACATGGGATCTTGTTTGTCTTGTACATCTTCTCCCCAGTGCCTAGCACAGCGTCTGGCCTATAGTAGGTTATTAATAAAAATTTGTTGCAGTGGGTCATATAGATTGGGGACAAAGATGAAGAAAGTAGAGATTATTTCACTAACTTGTGCTAAGAGTGAACGCATTTCCCCCCTCTTACCTATTTATGCACGGTGACATTAGCATTTCTTACAAATACCAAGGGAGTATGGTTCTTACAGGTAGATCAAGTGTAGGGAGGTACAGAATTTAGTCCAGATGCACTGGCATGGCTGTCTTGGTTCTTTTTGGCCATTTTCCATTCTTCCTGGGTATGTGCAGGCCACATCAGTTGGACAGTGTTTTAAATATCATCTGTGGTCTTCAGTGAGTGTCTGGAAGAAAAGTAATTCAAATTAAGCTGTATAGACAAAAATATGTACACACACAGATATATATATATATATATATATATATATATATATATATATATATGAACATTACTATGTCTAATTTTAAGCAATGATGGAAATTTTAGCATATATTCAATATAAACCATTCACATGTTGAAGAACTTACATAAATCAGTAAGCTATGTTTTAACATTACTAAAAATAAGATATCTTAACATTTAAGATGTTGCTTTTTCTAGTTTCAAATGATAGGTGTGGTAATGAAAGTACATTATTTGGCTTTATGATATTTATGCACTTGCAAGTTTAGTTGGTAATTCAAATATTTTACAGGGTCATGAAAATCAGTAGTATTTTCCTCTTGTAATGACAGGCACCATATTAAAATTATCACGTTCCACATGCCTTATTTTTTTGATCATTGTTGTATTTGTCCTCCTTAAAAGAAAGGGCATAGCAGCTACTACACTATATAAAGGTAATTTTATACTTGCCAATTGATCTTCCCTTGGGGGCTACTGTACTTTTTATAAATAGCTTGCTGACTTCGAAGAAACATACTTCTGTTCTTAGGAACTCATCTGGAAAGGGCATTTCTTTGGGGATATGGAGACCATGTGTGGAATTTCAGCTACAGGGAAAATTCTGGGTTTTAGACAAAGAAATATTGGGTGGTTTAAAATTGAGAGTCCATTTGTGAAAAATCGGTTTGCTTTTAATAGTTCTATTTTGTTTTTAGAGCTTAATACATTATAGACTCATGGTCCCCAGTCTGGAGTTTTCAGACTCCTAGGGACCTGCAACGCAGATTGGTACCAACAGTCATATTACCCTGGTCATAAGTACTGATTTAAAGTAGTGTATGATTGATTTATTAAAAACGAGCAAATGTTTGTTACCTAAAAAGGGTAATTTGTTTACTTTACCAAACTTGGAATTCATGGAGTAAAAGTAACAGAAAGTCCCCTTCGGAGAGATTCATGCCAGCTTGAAGCCTCACTGATACAACTGTCACATATGTGAGATTGTTAACTCCAGAGATTTTTATTGATTGAATTAATAAATTCAGTTGTAAATCTAAGAATTCAAAATACTTAATAGCTGAATTTTACCTTATGGTGAATATTAAAGTTTGGTAAACTACTTTTCATCCCACATTACATTTTTGGATGAAAGGTGCAAGTGGTTTTATGATACTTCTGTGAGGAGAATATTTGTGGGGGCTGGTGTAGCTTACATATATATGGATGTGTGATGCTGAATCCGTATTTCTTAAAGTAACTTTCATTGTATTTAGATTAAGAGGTACGCAAAATAAGCTTTGCTGTTTTCAGTGCCAGTGTTATTTTTTTCTTTTTTTCCTGTTTTTCTCCCCGACTTTGGATGGTGTGGGGAGGAGAGGTCATGGTTAGACTAGCAGCACAGGCCGCCATCAGACTTGAAACATTCTGAACAGATAGCACACCCTGCCCACCATTTGTTTCACATCGCTGTAAACGCTCCCAAGTTGTTACTTGAAGACTGAATTTTGTACAAGTTCATTTTGAAACATTTTGAACCATTAAAGTATTAAATGAATTACTATAGAATTGCCACAGTTTATGGTACAACTTAGTTTTTAACAAAGCTTTTGTTTATCACATTCTTAAATGGCTGAAGTATGCTGATAAGAAATTTCTCAGTCATTGTGGCAATTTACAGCCCTTTTTTGCGGGATGGTGTTTAAAATACCTAACCTAAATTTTTCTTAATGCAAGTTCAAGTTACTCTTTCTTATTCATTGTGTACTTGAAGGAAAGTAACTGCGTTACTTCCGTTTCCTCTGGGCTGCATTCATATGTTTGAGGTCATGTGTGAAGTTCTTTTCCTGCTAGTGCTGTCTTCCTTCAAACCCCATGCTGCCTCGTCTATAACAGTCCTTGAGTATCCTGAAATGATTAAAAAAAAAATTATGTTACCCTACTGTAAGTCTCTTATGAAGGAGAAATTATATGAAAGTTTTTTATGAAAGACTTTAACAACTACATTTTCAAAAATAACAATTTCAATATGGAAATGCTTAGGCATGACTGTACCAGGAATAATGAAATGGTAGATTCTTGTACAGACATGTGGCATCACTAGGAAGACCACAGCTACAAATACAAGTTAAAAATATTTGTATTAGCAATTCAAAAACAAGTGCTTTTAAGATAATGCGTGTGACTGTTTTAAAAAAGTTCTTATTTATCTATTTAAGAGAGATAGCAGGGGGAAGGGCAGAGAGAGATGAAGAGAATCTCAAGTAGGCTCCATGCTGTCAGCGTGGGGCTTGACGTGGGGCCCGATGTGGAGCTCGAACTCATGAACTGCGAGATCATAGCTTGAGCTGAAACCAAGAGTCAGACGCTTAACCAACTGAACCACTCATGTACCCTATGTGTCTTAACATGTTAATTGCTTTTGACAAAGCTTTGTTTTGCTTGGAGCTTTGTCAGAAGCAATCAACATGTTAACATAGTTGTGTGTTCTTGAAGAATTCATTGCATATTAAATTTTTTCCTAAAATGGTATGTACTTATGTAAAATGGAGTAAGGTTCTAGACTCATATAATTATAAATGTGTACTTCACCCTCATGAGTCTCTAGTCATTCATTCAAAAGGTGTGAGGGACCCAGGGAAATGCTTTGTTTGGAACTCTCCTTTGTGTTGCAGTTGACATAAGTTTCTCAGCCCATAAAAAGCATGTGCAAGCCAAAAATGTGATCACTTATTTTGAAAAGGAGGACAGTCCTAGGTGCTTTTCTTGAGAACCTTTGCTCCAAGCTAAGCTTTTTTTTTTTTTAACGTTTATTCATTTTTTGAGACAGAGAGAGACAGAGTATGAATGGGGGAAGGTCAGAGAGAGAGGGAGACACAGAATCCGAAACAGGCTCCAGGCTCTGAGCTGTCAGCACAGAGCCTGACACGGGGCTCGAACTCACAGACCGCGAGATCATGACCTGAGCCAAAGTCAGATGCCCAACCGACTGAGCCACCCAGGTGCCCCTAAGCTAAGCTTTTAAATATAGGGCCTGTTTTCTGATGAATCAGTAGTTTTTGTGTGTGTGGTTTTTTTTTGTTTGTTTGCTTTGTTTTTGTTGTTGTTTTTTTCCTCTGTCTATTCAGTTTTTCTTATACTTTAATGTAATTGATAAGGACAAGCGATTCAGTTGTTTCTCAGAATCCATCTAAGGTATCTTGAATGGTGCAAGCTAAAATAATGTCAGTGCAAAAATAAATCTAAGCAAATTATCCATTGCTAGCAAATCATTGTGGGTGACTACCAAAGACATCCTTTCTTCATCTTCTTTAAGTGGAATCCCATATCATGTAAAGATTGTGTTATTTTAGAATACATGGCGGGGGGGGGGGGGCGGTGATCATGCCAAACATTTATAGAGCACTTATCTAGCAGTTATGTTACTTGCCTTATCTTTTATTTTTAAGTCTTTTAACCATCTGAGGAAGCACACATTATTCATACCTTTATTTTACAAAACAGAAATCAGAGCCATAGAGAGGTTAATTACCTTGCTTACGGTCACACAACGATTAGGTAGTAGAGCCCGGATTTTATATCAGGTTTCTTTGACTTTACAGCAATTGCTGTTAAGTTTCACTGGTGTTCACATGAATCTTTTCAAAGGTGGATTATAACCATTAAAATGTGTCCAGGACAGACCTTCAGAGAAGCTCTCCCTATCTCTTTTCTAATAACATATTTATCTGCATTTCCTCTTTATTTTCCATTCTTTAGAGTTAGCTAGATGTGTGGGATGTGAAAGTGAGCCATATGTAGAATCTCTACTTGGTGTTATTTAAATGTCAACATGGTAATGAGATATTGATGGGGCCAAGTACTTCAGACTTGCCAGTATCATGATGTTCATCAGTAATAAGCAAATGAGCGTGGTTAGCCTGTGTGCTCTAGAATGATAGAAAATACAAAAACACTGTCATGTACTTAGCAAAAACTATATGAGTAATAACACCCAGAAAGTAGAGGATAATGCTAATTATTTTGGTAACCACCTTCAACTTCAACTAACAGGAAAGTCTACTTTTATTCTTCGGGTGCCAGTTACCAGTGAAGAAGAGGAATTTGCATTTCTGCATTGGTGATACTTGTGACTTTGAGAGCAACATTGCCTTCTGGTCTCCTGTGTGTTGTTCTTTTCAGCATTAATAAATTTATTTAAAATAAAGTTATGTTAATGGACCAAATGAGTTCTTGTGCTTGGCAGTGAAATAATCAGATTCGAACTTATATTTAAAATTTAGAGAGGCTTCCCATTAAAAATAGCATTTGGTTGCATTTGCTGACATAGCCTCTTCTAATTTTCTGCTAAGAGATTAATGAAGACCTAGAAACAAACTCAGTAATGGGGGGGAAAAAGACTGATACTCAATTGCTAGAAATTTTGATGCATTTCCCCCATCTACAAGGAACTAGACTAGGAAAAACAGGATTATCTAATGAAACTAATCAGTATAAAGTAGGAAATGTAGTTTGCTTCTTTTGTAACATCATCTGCTTGCTCAGACACCCACGATCTTGAAACATCGAGGAAATGGGGCAGCTCTCCATCTGCTGCAAGGGCGGCTGTTTTTCTGAGGAAGCTATAATATTACCATCATTTATGCTTCTGTTCTCATAGTTTTTCTGTCTGTCCAGCAGCTTTAAGAACAAAGAAAACAGCAAGGACATTCAAGATTAGGTTAGTTGGAGCTGCAGACCACTGCATCCTGAAAGGAAGATGTCTCCCAGGTAATGGACTCAAAGTGGGAGTGGAGAACCGAACGGTAGGCCTTTTAGATTTCAGGTGATCCTTTTTCAGATCGGCAATCTGTTAGGAGAAGGTTCCTTTGCCATCCAGGAGACAAGCCTTACATTAATGCCCGATGGCCACTGAGAATTGGACTTTTGACTCTTCCTATGAATCTGTATCTCTGCTACAGCACTGTGAAGGGATTTCTATAACCATCCAAGAGCACAGTGAGCCAGGCCAAGCCTTCTTTGGATGGTGGATGTTGTCACCAGCACAGGAAAAGGCAACAGAAAACCTGAGCACCATTTGATTTGTTAACCGATACTGTACTTCAGGGTAAGGGCCTACCTTTCTGAAAATGCACGAGAAAAGCACATTTTAGGGAGTATTTACAAAACTAGAACATTTAGAAAACAGTTTAACATAACATAAGGTAGTAGGTAGGGTATCTGTGAACCTGCTGCAGACAGCTGCAAGGAGAGAACTAACTCCTATTTCAGGCAAGATTGCAGGAAACAAAAAAACTGGGAAAGTGGGATTCAACTCTGCAGAGGAGGCAAGAAGGAAGAATTCATGTTTTGAAGAACTAAATCAATGATGTGAAGAACCAGCTTCAGGAACTTAGATTTCAAAGAAAGATCAAGAATAAAAAACAGATAAAAGATAATAAATATGGGGAAGGAGAACTGAAGTCCAGTCTAGGAAAGATAAATACAAGTGGCTGATAAAAATAAGAAAAAAAAATCAGCCTGTTTTGCAAAGAAACGGAAATAAAAATGAGTTTTCACTTTATGCCAATCAAATTAACTAACATATATTAAACAAGTGACCCCCCCCTTTTTTTTAAGTTTACTTAATTGATTTTGAGAGAGAGAAAGAGGGCACATGTGAGCAGCAGACAGAGAGGGAGAGAGAGAATCAATCCCAAGCAGGCTCCACACTCAGTACGGAGTGCAACATGGGTCTTGATCCCACAACTGTGAGATCATGACCTAAGCCAAAATCAAGAGCTGGACGTTCAACTGACTGAGCCACCCAGGCATGCCCAAAATACCCTTTTGATAGAAGCTCAGTGGAAAAGTCCTGTTTGAAATGTATACTCATTTCGATAGTTTGGTAACATTTTCTTAAAAACGTTAGTGCTTTATCTAAAGGTTACAATCATGGATATGTGATAAGATTTGCTTATAAGGATAACAAATGGGAAAAATTTTGATAAACTGTGAGACAGTTAGTGATAATTTATAGCCCTAAAATCATGGTTTTGAAACTAATGGTATGGAAATATCCTTCCAATATAATGTAGTTTCAGTGTATCCCAAGCTGAGAGCTAATAATGAAGAAGGAAGATGTATTTCGTGGGAAGTAAATGTGGAAATATGTTTGCTCTCCAGATGACTTACTTCCCAAGTCATTTCTTATGAGTTAAGTCCTAGTAAACGTTAGTACCTTATAGGTCTGAGAAAGCTGCCATAGATTTCTGCTAACATTGCCTAAACCTTTTTATACTGTTTTAAATACCACAGAACATTGCTTTTAGTGGAACAGATATTAACATTATATTATCATCTACCAGAAAAATGTTATTTCAATACCAGTTTGGGAAACAACATGTTAAATAAAAAAAAATATGTGAAATTGAAGTAAATACACCAGATAATTTAAAATGATCTCTGAATGGTGAAATTGTTATATACTTACATGTCACTCCTAAATTTTTCTTCAACAGGAATTTCTTTAATAAGAATGCAATACCTTTTTTTTAATAGAACGTACAGCAAATGTATTTAAAAAGGAGAAATTTGAAGAATTCTGCCTATAAAATTCAATAGTCATTAGAGGGCATAAAATAGAGTCATTGTAATGGAATTCATGTCGTGATTGTATGCTGTTACAGGATTTTAGAATAGACATTTATTTTTATGTATGTATATATTTTAATGTTTATTTATATTTGAGAGAGTACGAGTGTGGGAGAGGCATAGAGAGAGGAGGGAGGACACAGGATCTGAAAGCAGGCTCCAGGTTCTGAGCTGTCAGCACAGAGCCCTATGCAGCACTCGAACCCATGAACTGCAAGATCACAGTCTGAGCTGAAGTTGGACGTCTAACTGACTGAGCCACCCAGGCACCCCGGCATTTAGTTTTTAAGGTGTAAGGAGATATTTTGACCAAGTATTCCATCTTGCACAGAATTAGTTCCTCCTTTATTGTGAATGAGTTCCAGTAGACCAAAAAAAACTAAGTTATCCTGAACCAAAGTAGAGTGAAAATAGTTGTTTCTTTATTTTGTTTTAATCAAAGAACTGAATACAACCCTTATCTTACTTGTCATTAACCCCAACCAAGTGAAAAATGGGACAGGGAGGTTAGTCCCTGTGATGGTTGAAAGTGTGTGTGTGTGCGAGCCTGTATGCATGCACACACATGTATGTGTGTTTAATCTTTCTTCCTCCTCATTTTCTTCATTTTTTAATACATCAAAGTAAAAGACACTGTAATCCTATCTCTTCAGAATCTTTCTTCCACCTCTCCCAAATCAACCTAAATTCTTCTAATTATTCACAGATGAGATTAAGTCCAAAAGAATTTTTGTTCATTGTTGTTCTGTTTCTCTTCTTTGTTTTTCTTATAGAGATGACTACCTTTCTTTTTGTGGCTATGTTAATAGATAAGCATGTTCACATAGTTGGCTATTGCCATAATCATATTATTTTATTAATGCAAGAATTTTAGACTAACAGAAGCAAATCTGGAAGTGATTTAGTTCATGGCCTTTTTGAAGAATTTGAATTGTGCCCCCATCAGACTGTCTAGAGCAAGTTACATTGGGAGGTGTGAGAAGTAAGCATCAAGAGGCTATACTTTGTTGGAATGGGTAGTATTCACTGTAAGTTGTAAAGTTGAAAGAAATGCATGTTCTGGTTAATCTTTTTATAAAAAAAAAACGGCTTTTATATTTCTCAAATATTCAGGTTCACTGTTTTGATTTAAACTGAAGACCATAGCACACCCTGTTAATGCCCTTCCCATGAGGGATGCTTTTATACTGACAAGTCCATAAAGCAGCCTTATTTTATGGGCTGTCGTGTGTTTAAGGGCACCCCCACATTAATTTGCTAGGTGAGACATAATTTCAGAATACCTTGTACACGTTTATTTGTGGAACATTCAAAGATAGAAAGTACTGGAATACTCATATGGTCAACTCCTGCATTCTTGATTTGGTGAACACTTTGATCAGTGTAGTGTGGCAGTTTTGCAGACGCATCTCAAACCAGGTGGCATAAAGATGATATACCTTAAAACAACTGGGTTCAGTATACATTTTTTTTTAGAGTTGATATGCAGCAATACTCAGTACTAATACTTAAGATATCTGTGAAAATAACAAAACATTTTTTACTTATTTTGGCCCAGTCTGTGAGCAGATTATTTAATAAGGGTGTTGTGGTTAGGATTTCAAAAGCAAATCATTTCCATTTTATCATGAAAAATCCTTCTCTTTCTGGGTTTCCAGGCTCTTGGTTAATGATTTGTATTGTGATCAGGGTGGTTTTGGGGATTTTCATCTGTAACTAATTAGAATTTGGTTTTTTGATTTGAAATTCCACCTCCTTGGTTAAACTTCCTAATTGGGCTAAGAGAAGCACGTTTTTTTTTTTGTTTTGCCCCTTTTCTCCCTTTACAAATGATTCCCTAACACTTCCTAAACTAGGTGGAAGTACTTCTGATGAAGGTAGAAACTGAAGGTTGAAAGAATTTAATTAACGAGGCAGTTATTTCATTTTGTATGTGGATGTTTTTCACCACGGGGAAATCTTTGGTTTCTTTTGGGTACAGAGGAAATAAAGTACGGTCTGAGAATTAGCTGATAAATGCTACAAACTTGAAGAGCCAAAGCTGTATATTTAGAAGCATTTGGAGATCCAGAAATATTCAGATGATGAGCAAATATTATTTCCAAAATAGTCATCAGATATTATAGAATGAGATATACATAATCTCAGGGCAGTTCTTGAGGGCAAGGGCCATTTCTTATTTATTGTTTTAATTCCTAGCTTTTGAATATCAGGTTCACATAATAGGTTTGCTTTAATATAGATCAAGAAAATTTAAAAACTGAGGCATAAGTATTGATTTGATTAATTGAATTGTTTATATCTATCAGTCTCAGTGTAACCAGGCATATGCCTTTTTTTTTTTTAATTTAAGAAGTCTGCTACTTATCGATCTTACTTTCTTTTTTTAATTTTCAGAGGAGTTTGCTCTTCTTCCTGTTAAGCATTTAGGTTACAGCAAATTTGGTTTTATAATAGTATAATAGTTCAAACCAACTTTGGAATTTGACAGACCTGGATCTTCTTGATTCTAGGCATTTCTGGTGCCATTCCATGCAACAAGAAGTTCTTGGACCAAGTCTACCTAAAGTCCAAGTTCATACGTCTGTTTCATAGATCCCATTCTGTTTCATTCCATTCTGTTCTTTCTTCCTTCACATAAGTGTTTGTTTTTCACTTCTGGCTTGAGAGTTATAGATAGTATGGTGCAGTGATTATGGGAAAAGGTGCTGCAAATAAAGTGGGTTCAAATCCTGGTTCTGCTCTTTACTAGCTGGATGATCTAGGGTTAAGTTGTTTAATACCTCTGTGTCTCAGTTTCCTGATGTGTAAAGTTGGGATAACAGAATAACTTACCTCTCAGAGCCGTTAGACGATTAAATGTGATAACACATACGAGGTGCTTAAACCAGTGTGTGGTGCGTAACTGGATTCTTTGTCTATCTTTGAAGGCTGATTTGAACTTGATATTACCTGCTTCACCCCAGAGTATTTTCTGACCCAATTTGGTGTTCGTATTTCACTTCAACCAAGGTTGAACTTCTCCTGTGGTATGCCTCACCTGCGCCCTTTGAAGTCTTGGGCACTCTCCACACAACTACCTGAATTCTGTCTACCTTGTCTATTACCAAGGTTCTACCTTTTTCTTATTACCAAAGTAAAGACATGGTGCTTGAACTCACAAAACACATATCACCAACCTAGATTGCAAACTTTGTGACTATAGACAAATAATGATTTTTGATATTCCATAAGTATTCTTTGTTACTGCACAGAGCAAAAAAGTTAACCCGGTAAACCCATGCCACTTATAAAATTGCAGCTAATCTGTTTTCTGAATGAGAAATTTAGAAATGATCTAAATTGATATAAGTGAGCAGACTTCAGCGATTTACAGTTTCATTCGTGTATTAGGAGTAATCCAAGGTCGTTTCACATCGTATATTCCCTGAACCTGTTGTTTGAATAAAATAGGATTATCTTAAGCCAAGTGTCAGGCAGGTAGGTAAACAGTTTGTGTTTACTGCTTGTTAGACTTTAGTTATGAGGAAACTATATATTTCAGTGGAGATAGTAATAGTGGTAACTGTGTAGTGCCTGTGTCCACGTAGTACCTGTCGACCAGTACCTCATCATGGCTGAAAAAGGCTTAAAAAAAAAAAAAAAAAAAAAAAAGAGGACTTAGAAAATTGCAAATTTCAGACACATTTTTTTAATGCAAGATTTTAGTGTAGAAATGGTGCTTCTAGATAGTTGACCGACTCTCTCAGGCTCTGGAGGATATTATTTGGTGGTGGTGACCACAAGAAGTGAAGCGGGACAGTGAAGGACCCTGTTCTTGGCAACATGGAATGGTGAATAACAGTATTAGGATTTTCTTTTCCACAAACATTCTAGGATGTTCAGGCTATTCACAGTGAAAGGTGAAGAAAATAGTAGTACTCAGAATTTACTTTGCAGTTGCTATTTGGTTTCTAGTTTAGGTTGTGTATTCTCCTTTAATGTTTCATTTTGACATAATATATTTTAACATGGACTTTTCTTGCAGATAAACATTTTATGATATAATTTTTCTCAAGTTCTAGGAGACAATGTGGCTGTGTTTTATTTACTCGGATCATTTGTGATGAGAACCAGACTCAAACTTATTTCAGAAATATTGTTAATTATACAAATAAAAGGGGCAGATATCTTTTTGATTCATCTACACATTTCAGAGTTGCTCCATATTACATTCATGAAACCATTTCTAAATAATCATACAGCATCTTCTAACATTGGTATGTATTTCATACTTGCCCATTAGAAGTTGTATTTAATTACACGACTACACAGTAATGGGTGGTTGTCAGGCAGAATGAGATTTCAGTGCATGGTAATGAGGTTAAAGGTAATGGAAGGTAGATTCAAATATACATGATGAATTGTATATTTGAATTGTTTCTTTACATATTATAGATTTTAGTTAATATCCTATTGGTATTTATAAAACAAAGAAAAGTAAAAAAAGATAGTAGGTAAGGTTATGTTTTTAGTTTTCAACATTTTTAATGGGCAAAATTCAAGGAATATGTGTTGCAGTAGCAATACTGCAAAGAAACAATTGTCTGTGGTTCAGGTACCTACCACTGTAATTACTGGAATCCAATTTTCAGAAGACCTTCTCCCATTTTGCATCTCCTTATGGCAGATTGAGAATAAATGGTGGCAGGTGGGAGGATGTCAGAATAAAAATCAGAATTAAGGAAGATTGCAATTATTTAAAAAAAAGTCAACAGCAAGGTACCCTTTAAAGGATTTGAGGTGTGGGGAAGAATAGAGGTAGAGGGAGGATTGGGAAATCATTTTGGATATTAAGGTGACCTGAATCCCATAGGAAGGAAGTGCTTATTAGCTACTGTTTCTGAGCCATTTTAGTTTTGTTTTGTGTGTTTTTTAGAAATGGATCCTTTATTAAGAGTCAGAGTCTTATTAAAGGACTTAAATTGCACTTATGCAGATAATTTCTTAGAATTTCTTCAAGGTATATTAGGGACTTGACTTCTCTATTATTGCATTTGACAAAAGAGGTATAAGCTCAAGGTGCCTTTTTGTTATGAAAATATTAGGGCAAGAGGATAAATGTCAACAAAAACTCAAACTTGCCTGATTCCCTTTTAGCCAGTTTACTTAAATCATGCTTAAAATTATAAATAAGGTCAACATGTAAGAAATCAACTTACTACTTTTTTCTATTTAAATACATATTTTTACATTATACATGAGAAAATAGTTTAGTGGTATTTGAGGTTTGTTTTATGATTTACAAACAGTACATTTGAATACAATGTGGAGTTTTATTTTTTAAAATTTTTTTTAATGTTCATTTTTGAGAGAGACAGAGTGTGAGTGGGGGAGGGGCAGAGAGAGGGGGAGTCACAGAATCTGAAGCAAGCTCCAGGTTCTGAGGTCCGCACAGAGCCCATCACGGGGCTTGAACCCGCAACTGTGAGATCGTGACCTGAGCTGAAGTCGGACGCTTAACCGACTGAGCAACCCAGGCACCCCCTACAGTGGGGAATTTTAAAGAATGATCAGGTTTTATGGGTATATTCTCTATCAATTCAGAAAAATGTAGATTTTTATTTGTTAAAGCTAGTATAAACATGCAGCATATAGTTCAACACATGAATCTGCTCATGCTGTTTTCTTAAAATCTTTCAATGGTTCCCATTGTCTTCAAGATGACATCCAGTATCTGTCTTCGAA
Source organism: Acinonyx jubatus (assembly GCF_027475565.1). NCBI lineage: Eukaryota > Metazoa > Chordata > Mammalia > Carnivora > Felidae > Acinonyx > Acinonyx jubatus. The sequence continues at coordinate 123,725,206 of NC_069382.1, read as the reverse complement.
GCCTCATCTTCATTCATTTACAGAGCTTGTGTTTTCCCCTTGTCTGCTCCCTCTCCCATTTCTAATAAGGATTACGTCACTCTATCAACTCAAGCTCTCTACATCTGAATATCCTTGTAGCTTTTCAAAGGCTGACCATTTCTTTTCTTCAACTGCATGAATACAGGTCATGGGCCACCAGCTTTCTGCTTCATATTAACATCCACCTATATTCCCATATACTCATATTGCCTTCCCTTCTTTCTGAGTATAAGCCTCCTCTCCAAATTGAAATAATATTCAATGATTTTCTACTTTCACTCTCCCTTTCCCTCTTTCTCTGCTAATTCCTTTTTTTTTTTTTATAAACTCTTTTAGCAAAACCCTTCTTTGACCCATTGTCAGCTTCTAACTGCTGCTCTAACACTCCTTCTGGAAAGAACTTGTGTGTGTTCCTGACCACCCATTCATTGTTTATTTCACTGTCTGAAGCTGGAATTGCTTTCACCAAATCAGTAATGACTACTGATTTGCCAGATTCCCCAAACACTTGTTTCAGGTGCTGGCATATTCCCTGTATCCAATGAAAATGACAGTTTTTATTAATATTATCCTCTCCTCATTTATTTATATGGCTTCCCCTTTGCTAGGTTCTTTTCCTGGCTCTTCCACATGCCTTGTAAATGTGTTCACTGAGGTTCAGAGAAACTGCTTTATCTCTTACTCCAGCATGATTTACTCTTTGGACTGATGCCCCATTCACAAGCACGCCTCAAAACACAGAACAGGTCTCCCACCTTAAGTCTTGACCCTCATTAAAGGCTTCAGTCTTTTTGTTTATTTCATAATACCTCCCAGACTCACTATGCCCAATTTGAACTCATGATCAGTTCCGTAAAATTTAGTCTTTTTTTGTTGTTGTTGTTCTTTGTTACCTATAAGTGACATCCCTACACAGGACATTACCAGATATACAAACACTGAAACCAGGAATCTGGGAACAAATCTCTAATTCTTGCTGCCTGTAGTATCTTAATCTTGAGTCTTCTCTTTATTCCTACATTTTATGTCTTGCTTAAATATCGTCTCAGTTTTCACCAAGAATGGCCTTAGTGTAGCCTCCCTGCCTGCCTCTCGGGCTTTGGCTATCTATATTTTGTTATTTTTTTGTTTTGTTTTGGGGCAAATGGAAAATACTTGTTTATGAACCCTTTGGAACACAAAATTTTTCATAACTTTCAGAAAGTGATTGACACATTGCTCAATACATGTTTATGGTTTAGGTATAGTTATTGTAGTTTTGACGACTAGTTCTAGTTGCATATTGAGACCATAATTTAACAGGATCATGATCTAACAGGATCATGTTTCCTTGGAAGGGACCAAGAAGTATTCTTTGTTTTCAGTGTTGAAGGATAAGCATGACTTTAACAGTTGTACTTGAGAGAAAGACCATTCTAGGCAGAGGGAAGACCAAAAACAAAAACAGAAACAAAAACAAAAACAAAAAACCCAACAACAATAACCGAAAAAACCCCACAAAAACCCAAAAAACAAACAACAACAAAAAACCCACAATGCTTAATGCCATGATAGTAAGCAGGGTAAAAATATTCTTGGAGCATGAGAATCAGTGTTTGAATTTATGAGAATACATTTGACTTATTATTAACCAAAAGTATTGGATAAGAAGGTATTTATGTTCAACTAGTGACTTTATAATTTATTCAGACAAATATTTCATTTTAGGGATTCCTGATTTGGCAGACTAGACATGATGGATTGAATGCTGGACTTGAATTTCTTCTGTAACTTCTAATTTCTTGTTCTGCTTGTTTACATAGTGGTATGATTTGCCATGGAGTGATTATTTAAAAGTTAAATGTTAGAGCACTCTGAGGAGTATGCTAAAAATCAGAGACTGTATCTTAAATTTCTCTAGAACCTCTTTTAATTAAAAAAGCTGTAATTTGTCTAAGTTAATTTCTTACTATCTTAGAAACTGGGAATGATAATTTGTGAATTTAATTTTATTTTTTCCATAATGTAAAAGATAAAACCTCCACAGCTTTTCTTTTAAAGTCTGGATTCATTATTCATATATTGTATGAAAACAATTTTACACTTTTTTTTCTTCAAACCTTTTTCCTTTATATAACTAAGCACCAGAAGAAAGTCAAACTTTTCCTGTGATGCTAAAATTTCTTCCAGATCACATGTTGAAGTACCCTTTCCTTTTTTCTCTGAGGCCTTTCTTAAGTGATCAGATGTAGACTTTTAAGTATATATGGCCAGCTCTTTAATCTGAACTACTTTGTCTAAATCTGTGCTGTTCAGATAGCATGTATCTTCAGTGTTCAGCTTTGCATCTGGGCTATACTTCAACCAGGTAGTATCTACTTTTCTTCCTCTTTTAGATTTGACTGAAATTAGAAGCGTGTTCCACATATATTGTGTGGGTTCAAAAGGCCCATTTGATTTTGAAATACTCACTTTTACTCATTATAAAATAAATTGTGACTGTTTTTCTAAGTACAAAACCTTTCCCTAACAAGTAACATTTTAATTTGTTATTTTCCTTGACCTCATGTAAGCATTTCTTTTAAAAGTTTAGTTTTTAGGGGTGCCTGGGTGGCTCAGTGAGTTGAGCATTCGACTCTTGATTTTGACTCAGGTCATGATCTCACACTTCATGGGTTCGAGCCCTGGGTTGGACTCTGTGTGCTGACAGTGCAGAGCCTGATTGCCTGCTTGGGATTCTCTCTCTCCCTCTCTCTCTGCCCCTCCCCTGCTTTCACTCTCTCTGATTCTCTAAATAACTTAAAAAAAAAAAAGTTTAGTTTTTATAGAATGGTACATGTTTTATATATTGTCAGCCTTTATTTTTTCTAAAGGTGCAAAGCCAAATGAGTGATTGTAAAGAATAGTAGCACCTCTTTCTCTTTGAGTTCTGATCAGTATTTGTGTAAAGCAGAATATCTTTCAGATTGAATAAATTATTAGTAGTACTTTAAGTGATATTTAGCAAGCCTTGTGAGTCATAGGGTTGCAAACATGCATCGTGTGTTTCAAAAGTTACGTTACTTATAGAAGCTACAGAGAAATTTAGATTTTAAGGAAAATAAATTTATCTTATTGTCCTTAATAGCCTTTTAAAATTCTATTTTTATAAACTATGACCAGTCTTAACTAAATTTTTCTTTTAAACCTTTGGATAAAAATTCATGTTATGTGGATTCCTGCAGCATGAACTTAGTGCCGTATTTGGGCTTGTTTTTGTGATTTTCTTCCACTAAACTTGGAATGCTGTCTTGAGGAATAGGTTTTTGGCTTTCAAGGGCCATCATAGTCAAACACTAGTTCTTAATCACTGTGTCTGTGTAGTGTCTTGCTGATGTTGCTCTCAGTGTATCGACTTCCTTTTCTCTCTGTTTCCAGCCAAGATGTTTTGAAATGTTTCAACCAAACAAAAAACTACAGTGTTACCATTTTGTGATAGAGAACATCTTTACTTGGTTATGCTATTTGCTGCTTGATGATTATGGAATTATTGTTATAATAGGAACCGTTAACTTTAAGCTTGTGCATGTTTTGGATTAATAGCATCCTTAGTATTTTTTTCTCTTCTCAGTGCCTTGGCTTGTCTTGTTAGGGAAGGGAAAGAAATGATTTAATGTTTTATCATTTAATTAAACTTTTCTTGAGTATGTGAGAGTAAATTTAAGTTTTTGTTACAATGAGACTTGTGTTACCTTTGCATTTGATATTCTTCCGGCAAACATTATCCTCTGTTAGCACAGCAAGTTGATAATTGTTCTACCATACTTAAAGGTCTTGCATTGGATTCTGACCTTACTCTGGGAACTTTTTCTTCTGAAACTGAGATGATGCAAAGAAGGGTAACATGACTCAGTTTGGGATTTCCCATGTCAGCGCTGGAAGGTGTCCTGTGGTAGGCTCTTGAAGAGCAGTTAGGGACAGTGGAAATAGCCTTAGATGAGGGGATGGATAGCCACAGTCCTCAAGGAGACTCTAGTTTACAAGGAGTTTCAGACGCTTATCTGTAACTAGTGATGATCTGTGTGTGTGTGACAGAGGTATTCTGTTATCTATTTATTACAGTACATATGAGCTAGGTATTATTATCCCCATTTTACAAATGAGGAAACCAAGGCTTGGAGAAGTAAGCACCTTGCCCAAGATCATAAGGTCAGTAAATACAGAGCTGGCATTCATACCTGGGGACTCTTTTGACTACAAGACTTGGTTCTTCACTGGCCTGCACTGTGTTCCATGTAAAGGACCATGTGCTTATTGTGAAGATTAAATAAATTAATGTGTATGTCTTTGTAAAGCTGTTATCCCTATCAGGAATAACAGACATATTATATTAAAATATATTAAATTTAATATATATATTAAATATATATATAAATATATATAAATTTATAAATACATAAAAATTATATTTATTATATATTATTATATATATAAATATAAATTATATATATTATAAATATATATAAATATATAAATTTATATATAAATATAAATATATTTAATAAAATATATTAAATTTAATATATATATTAAAATATATATTAAAAATATATATTTTTAAATATATATAAATATATATACTTATATATATATTTTTATATATTTAAAAATTAAAAAAATTTTAATGTTTATTTTTATTTTTGAGAGAGAGAGACAGAGAATAAGCAGGACAGGGGCAGAGAGAGAGGGAGACACAGAATCAGAATATATATATATATATATATATATATATATATATATATATGGAACTTGGAACTGTTGGTCTTTTCTGCTATTTCAAGGATTGGCATTGACTTCATAATTTTATATGTAAATATTTTCATCTTCAAGATTATTAATATTTGTCAGTGTTCTGCTTGTTGATTTATGATGTATATATATTATTCATATATGTAAACATATACAAATATATATGTATACACACACACACGCACTTCTAAAAAGGGAAGAGAATCTATGTTTTTACCTTTGTGCTCTGTGGATTTGTTTTTTTCTGAAAAAAAAAAAGTTTTACCTCAGAGTCTTCTTTTTAGGATTTTCTGGACTTCAGGATTTAATAATTTATTATATTACTCACTTATAATTGCATGCTGGAGAATAGGATCTTTAACACTCCACTGTTTTAAAAAAAATAGTACAAGGTAAACACATATAAAAAAAGATTGATTGCTTTAGTAAGGACACTGAATAGTCAAAACCTTTTCAAACAACTTGGTTTACTGTATACACACGCTATTTTGAGTGTTGTGAATTACTGAAATACTTTAAGACCTTCTCTAGTTTGTATGCATTACTGAAATACCCAAAGGTTTGATTCTGGAATACTTGAAAAACTTTAAATTGCAAGGAGAAAACCAATGAGTACTTACTCATGTTGTAACACTTTTCTGTAATTTCCCTCAATTTCTGAGGTTGTCCTCTGGTACCTTTTATTCACGTTAGGGATAGATTTTAAGTACTCTTGATTCCAAGTAATTTGTTTAATTGTCTTAATGCTGTCTTTATAATGATTTTAAGCTGTGGCACTCTGTGAGCGAGTGCCCAGGGGCTGGATAATTGACATTCAGGCAGTGAGGTCTGCTTTCTCTTACTGGCCTCTTGGCAGCCTCTGTGACCTCACAAGGGCATTTAAAAAAATCTTTTAACCTCTAGTAGCTTTGAAGGCAAAGCTGTAGGTTATGGTTTGGGAATTCAAAACTGATAATTTAAGTAAAACTGAATGTAAATATTTGTAGACAAAGCCTTCAGGTCTAAGCTAGTTGAAATATCTTCTAAAAGTATCAAGAGTTTTTTCAAAATTATTATTTACAACTAACATCAGTATAGTATGAAAAGTCTCTGTCAATATCACACATTTAGTAATGGTTATAAGTGTTTGTTTGAAATATAAGTTTTGAAATTCTATTTTTTGATTAAAGTTGAAGTATGTCACAGTATTAACCTTACTTTTCAGATGGGAAATACAGAAATTTCTCCTTTGTCTTTCATAATTAGTATGAATTTATGAATCTGCTTTTTTATCATATTTAAGATTTATCTTGTATTAACAGTTAAGTGTTTCGCATAGCCTCATGTAAATATTCAGCAATAAATGATGATTATTGGTTGCCTAGATAATAACTTATATATGCTTTCTGTGAGCAAAAAACTGAACTTTGGAGGAAGGATGTAAGAGATAATTTTCTTTAAAAATTTTTTTTAATGTTTATTTTTATTTTTGAGAGAGAGAGACAGAGAATAAGCAGGACAGGGGCAAAGAGAGAGGGAGACACAGAATCAGAAGCAGGCTCCAGGATCTGAGCGGTCAGCACAGAGCCTGACACGGGGCTTGAACTCACAAACTGGGAGATCATGACCTGGGCCAAAGTCAGACACTCAACTGACTGAACCACCCAGGAGTCCCAAGAGATAATTTCTAATTTCTCTTCCTAAAACATTTGGAGTGAAAAAATTTTTCCTTGATACAATTCAAAGGTAATGTAAGTCCATACTGGCCTTTCTAGGTTATATCTTCATTTTCTAGGTTTTCTAGGTCAAAGGTTTTCTAGGATATGTCTTCATTTATGGGAACCTCAACTGATTAGGTCGCCCATGGGCTCCCTTTGACCCACCTCACGTGTGCCTAGACTGTGTCTAGAAATACTCTATGTGCATTTTATTTGCTTTAAGCCAGACTTCTGTGGTTAGCATTGAGCAGTCTTGTAACAGTTGTTCCTGATGATATCCTGTCACCTCTGGTCAGTCCAGCCAGAGCTTTATTCTGTTACCAGAGACTTGTCCTTGAGTTCTGACCACCTTACCAAATGATCCTCAATCTACCTTTCTAGTTTCATCTGGGCCACTCTACCCTTCTTTGCCTTTTCACCTGAGTATTTTCTATTCTCCAAACACCTTTGAATAGGTTGGATCTTCTACCTGACCTTTCTTCTCTTTTGCTTTTCTGAATCTGATCTGTACTTCATGACTATGAATTCTGACTTCATAACCTCATGTATGTCACTTATTGTCTATGCCTTATTGCCTTAAAAATTGTAATAGAAAACACAACATAAAATTTACCATTGTAACCATTTTTAAGTGTACCGTTCAGTAGTGTTAAGTATATTTACGTTGTTTTGCAGCAGATCGTCACAACTTTGTCATGTTGCACAACTGACACTGTACTTACTAAACAGCGCCCATCTCTGCCCTGCCGCGCGCTAACAACCACCGTTCGATTTTATGCGTTTGACTACTTTAAATAACTCATCTAAGTGGAACCATACAGGATTTGTCTTTTTGTGACTGGCTTATGTCACTTTGTATAATATCTTTGAGGTTCACCCATGTTGTAGCACGTGACAGCATTTCCTTCTTTTTTAAGGCTGAAAATATTCCATTGTCGGTATATACCAAATTTCATTTATCCCTTCATTTTTCTGTGGGCATTTGGGTTGCTTTCACTTACATGGCTATTGTGGAAAATGCTGCTATTGTGAACATGCATTTGCAGATAATTCTTTGAGATCCTGCTTTCAGTTCTTTTGAATATACACCCAGAAGTAAGATTGCTGCTCATATGGCAGTTCTGTTCTATTTTAATTTTTAATGTTTTATTTATTTATTTTGAGGCAGAGAAAGAGAGACAGAGAGGAGGGGGAGAGAGAATCCCAAGTAGGCTCTACAACTGTCAGCTTAGAGCCTGATGGCGGGACTTGATCTCATGAATCATGAGATCAAAACCTAAGGCAAAATCAAGAGGTTGGATGCTCAATTGGGGCACCTGCATGGTTCAGTCAGTTAAGTGGCCAGCCAGCTCAGGTCATGATCTCACAGTTCATGAGTTCGAGTCCTGTGTCAGGCCCTGTGCTGACATCTTAGAGCCTGGAGCCTGCTTTGGATTCTGTGTCTCCCTCTCTCTCTGCCCCTCCCCAGCTGGCCCTCTGTCTCTGTCTCTCTCAAAAATAAATAAACATTAAAAAAGAAAAAAAAAGACTTGGACATTTAACCGACTGAACCACCCAGGCACCCCTGGTAACTCAATATTAAATTTTGGGGGGACCTGCCATATTGTTTTCTATAGTGGCTGGACTATTTTGTATCAGGTGTTCAAATTTCTCCACATCCTCTCTAACATTTGGTTTTTGTTTTTTTTTAATTGAAGTATAATTGACATATTACATTATATTAGTTTCAGGTGTACAGTGATGATTTGATATTTGTATATGCTATGAAATGATGACAAGAAGCCTAGTTACTATCCATCACCATACAAAGTTACACAAGTTTTTTTTTTTTTCCCCCTAGTGATGAGAACCTTTAAGATTTACTCTTTTGGCAACTTTCAGAAATACACTATGACATTATTGACTAGAGTCACCATGCTGTATATTACGTCCCCATGACTTACTTATTTTATACCTGGAAGTTTGTACCTTTTCGCCTCTTCATCCATTTCATCCATCTCCCCCATTCGCCCTTCCTGCTGGCAACCACCATTCTATCACCTCTATCTATAAGGTTTTTTTTAATGTTTATTTTTTATTTTTGAGAAAGGGAGCATGAGTGGGGGAGAGGCAGAGAGAGAGGGAGACAGAGGATCTGAAGTGGGCTCTACACTGAGAGCAGAGAGCCAGACATGGGGCTCCAACTCACAAACCATGAGATCATGACCTGAGCTGAAGTCAAATGCTTAACTGACTGAGCCACTCAGATGCCCATGTTTTGTTTGTTTTTTTTTAAAATTCTACATATAGGTTAAATCATATGGTCTTTGACTTGCTCTGTCTTATTTCACTTAGCATAATATCCTCAAGGTTCATACATATTGCTGCAAATGGGAAGATTTCATTCATTTTTTAAGGCTGAATAGTATTTCACTGTGTGTGTGTGTGTGTGTGTGTATGTGTGTGTGTGACATGGGTGTGTATGATATATAATGTATATTATGTAATGTACATTGCATCTTCTTTGTCCATTTATCTGTAGATGAATACTTAGGTTGCTTCCATATCTTGGCTGTTGTAGATAATGCTGCAGGGAACAAAGGGGTACATATATGTTTTATAAGTAGTGTTTTTGTTTTTTTGTTTTGTTTTTTTAATTTTTTTAATATTTATTTTTGAGATTAGAGAAAGAGAGAGAGACAGTGTGTGAGCATGGGAGGGGCAAGAGAGAGGGAGACACAGAATCCAAAGCAGGCTTCAGCCTCGAGCTGTCAGCACAGAGTCCAACACGGGGCTTGAACTCATGAACCATGAGATCATGACCTGAGTCATAGTCAGAGGTTCAACCAACTGAGCCACCCAGGTGTCCCATGTTTTCTTTGTATAACTCAAGAGTGGAATTTGCCGGGTCATATAATAGTTCTATTTTTAATTCTTCAGGAACCCCTATGCTGTTTGACATAATGGCTATATCAATTTACATTCTACTTTTTGGTGGAGTCTTTAGGGTTTTCTATATATGAAACCATGTTGTTCACAAACAGTGATAGATTTACTTCTTTTTGATTTTGGTGCCTTTTATTTCTTTTTCTTGCCTAATTGTTTTGGCCAGGACTTCTGATTCTATATTGAACAGTAGTGGTGAGAGTGGGCATCCTTGGCTCGTTTCTGATCTTAGAGGAAAGACTTATCTTGTTGAATATGATGTTAGCTGTGGGCTTATTAGATGGCTTTTATTATGTTGAGGTATGTACCCTCTATACCCACTGTGATGAGAGTTTTTGTCATAAATGGATGTTCGGTTTTGTCAGTGCTTTTTCTGCATTTGTTGATATGATCATGTGATTTTTATCCTTTATTTTGTTAATGTAGTATATCACTTAGTGTAGTATGTATAGTTAATGTATTAATAGATTTGCAGATGTTGAACCATCCTTGTGTCCCTGAATGAATCCCACTGGATTATCGTGTATTGTTGAATCTTCTTTAATGTATTGTGGAGTTTGGTTTGCTAATATTTTGTTAGGAATTTTTTACATCTGTGTTCATCAGGTATATTGGCTTGTGTTTTTGTTGTTGTTGTTGTTGTTGTTGTTGTTGTTGTGTGTGTGTGTGTGTGTGTGTTTTGGTGGGGGGTGTCCTTGTCTGGTTTGGGTCCTAGGGTAATGCTAGTCTTATAACATGAGTTTGGAAGCATTCCCTCCTCTTCTGTTTTTGGAAGAGTTTGAGAAGGATAGATATTACATTTTCTTTGAATGTTCAGTAGACTTCATCAGGGAATTGTCTGGTTCTGGACTTCTGTATGTTGGGAGGTTGGGAGGTTTTTGATTTACTGATTCAGTCTCCTGGATAGTCTCTATTCCACTTAGTTTCACTCTGATCTTTGTTATTTCCTATCTTTTACTAACTTTTGATTTCATTTGTTGTTTTTATAGTTTCTTTAGTGGAAAGTTAGATTGTTTATTTGAGATGTTTGTTTCTTGATATAGGCTTGTATTGCTATGAACTTCCCTCTCAGAACTATTTTTACTGCTTTCCATAGAGTTTGGTATGTTGTATTTCCATTTTCATTCATCTCAAGGTATTTTTTAATTTCTCCTTTTGATTTCTTTATTGACTCATTTGTTGTTCAGGAGTATGTTGTTTAACCTCCACATATTTGTGACTTCTCATTTTTCCTATCGTAATTGATTTCTAGTTTCACAACATTGTGGTTGGAAAACATGCTTGATATAAGTTCAGTCTTAAATTTATTGAGACTTGTTTTGTGGCCTAACATATGATCTGTCTTGGAAATTATTCCACATGTACTTGAGACGAATGTTTATTCTGTTGCTTTTGGTTGGAACATGCTGTACATATTAAGTTTATCTGGTATCGTGTTGTTTAAGGCCAATTTTTCCTTATTGATTTTCTGTCTGGGTGATTTATTCAATGATTTAAGTGGGTATTAATTCCCTTACTATTGTATGGCTGTCAATTTCTTTCTCTAGGTCTGTTAATATTTGCTATATATGTTTAGGTACTCCTATGTTGGGTGCATAAGTATTTATAAATATTATATCCTTTTGTGGGGTTGGGCACTTCATCATTAACTAATACCCTTCTTTGTCTTTCATTGTAGTTTTTTTTTTTTTTTTTTTAAATAGACTTCACGCCTAGCATGGAGCCCAATGTGGGGCTTGAACTCATGACTGTGAGATCAAGACCTGAGCTGAGATTAAGAGTCGGAACCTTAACTGACTAAACCACTGAGGTGCTCCCACAGTCTTTATTTTAAAGCCTATTTTTTCTGTTATAAGTAAGATACCTCAGCTTTCTTCTGGTTTCTATTTGCATTAAATTTTTTTTCTATTACTTTGCTTTCAGTCTGTATGTGTCCTTATCTCTGAAGTGAGTCTCTTATAGTTCATTTATCTTTAATGTGATTATTGATAGGTATGCACTTATAGCCATTTTGGGAATAGTTTTCTTGTTTTGTAGGTCTTCTCTGTTCCTTTCTTTTCCCCTTGCTCTCTTTCCTTGTAATTTGGTGACTCTTTAGTGTTACGTTTAGATTCCTTTCTCATTATCTTTTGTACTATCTACTATAAGTTTTTGCTTAGTGGTTACCATGCAGCTCACATATAACAGCTATTTATATAGTCGTCTATTTTAAGTTGATAGCAACTTAAGTTTGAATTCATTCTGAAACTCTGCATTTTTACTCCTCCTTCCACCACATTTTATGTTTTTGTGTCACATTTTACAGTTTTTGATTTTGTGTAACCCTTAACTTCGTATAGGTATTTTTACCACTTTTCATCTTTTAACTTTCATACTGGCTTTATAAGTGATTAATCTACTACTTTTGCTAGTGAGGTTTATACTTTCATGTTTTCTGGTTACTAATTAATGCCTTTTTCCTATCTTAAAGACGTCCCTTTAACATCTCTTATAAGGCCAGTTTAGTGGTGATAAACTCTTTTATCTTTTGCTTATCTGGAAAACTCTTTTATCTGTCCTTTAAACCTGAATGATAACCTTGTCAGGTAGAGTATTATTGTTTGGGAGTTTTTTCCTTTTAGTACTTTGAATATATCGTGCCACTTCCTTCTGGACTGTAAAGTTTCTGCTTAAAAATCTGTTGATGATTTTACGGGGGTTCCCTTATCTATAACAAGTTGTTTTTCTCTAGCTGCTTTTAGGATTCTCTCTTTAACTTTTGACATTTTAATTATAATGTATGTTGGTGTGGATCTGTTTGGATTCATCTCTTTTGGAACTTTATGAGATTCTTGGATCTGGATGTCTGTTTCCATCCTCAGGATAGGGAAGTTTTCAGCCATTATTTATTCAAATAAGTTTTCTGTTCTTTCTCCATTCTCCTTCTTGGACCCCTGTAATGTGAATGTTATTCTGCTTAATGTCTCATAGGTCCCTTAGGATAGTTTCACTTTTGAAGTTACCTTTCCTTTTGTTGCCCTGTTTGGGTGAGTTCTACTGCCCTGTCTTCTAGGTCTCTGATCCTTTTCTGTGCTTCATCTGGTCTGTTGTTGAACCCCTCTAGTTTATTTTTCATTTCAGTTATTGTATTCTTCAGTCTATGATTTTTGTCTGGTACTTTCTTATATTTTCTATCTCTTTAAGTTCTCACTGTGTTAATCTATTCTTCTCTCCAGTTTGGTGAGCATTTTTATGATCATTGTTTTGAACTTTTTATCAGGTAAATTGCTTATGTCTGTTTTGTTAAGATTTTCTTCTGAGGTTTTTATCTTGTTCTTTTGTTTGGAACATATTTCTCTGTTGCCTCATTTTGCTTGACGCTCTGTGTTTGCTTCTATGTATTCAGTGAAATAGCTACCTCCCCCAGTGTTGAAGGGGTTGCCTTGTGTAGATTAACATTGTCATTCAACTTTGCCCTGACTTGGTGATTGTCACAGCAGCCAGATTTATTCTTGATAGGTCCCAGTTGTTGAGTGACCTGTCAGTTTTCCAAAGTTCAGGATCTCAGTCACTTTTAAGCTGATTAGAAGCCAGACCCCCTCAGCTAGCAGCTTTTAAAGTGTTCAAATACATAAAGTCCTGTGGGGCCACAGTTGCGAACCCTACTGTCTTCCAGACCAGGTGATGTGGAGATGTCTGCTGAGCAACAGTTGGAAAAATCAGGGCATCGGATGAGTGTGTAAGCTCCTTTCTGGGAGATACTGATGACATATAGTGAAACTAAGGGAAAACACAGACAGTGTCTCCTGGCCTACTTTTCCTGAGAGCATCTTCATAGTCTCTAGATGTCTGGCAAAACTGAGGCCTGCTCCTTAGGCTGAAATTCCAGGATGAGTAAGTAGTCCTTTTTCACAGATACACTGGGGATGTGTGTCAGTCTGCCATCTGTGCACTGCCCTGGGGGTGGAAGCCTGCAAAGAACTGTCTCTATGATTGTTACAGTCCCAGGGAATCCAGCCCTCCTGGCCACTAGAGCCAGGTGATCAGAGTGTCCCTCGTACGGGCTATGTGTGCCCTGCTGGCTTTAGCAAGGCAGAGGAAGAACACTAGATTAGAATGTGCCTGCTGGCTTTAACAGGGCAATGGAAGGGTGCAGGGACTGTGTGTGCCCCCAGCACTAACAAGGTAGATGGAGAGAGCAGAAATGGCACCCACCAGTGCTTCTGGCATATGCTTTAAGATTAGCAAATGAATTTCCTTCACATATGGTCCAGGTGATTTTCAAACTGCTGCCTTTATCCTGGGCCCTACGGCAAGTGAGTCTGTGTGTGAGCTCTTTAAGAGCAGGATCTTAGTTCGCTATAGTCTTCTGGGCATAAGCCTTGTTGATTTTCAGAGAGAGTCATTTTGAGGGCTGATGTCCCCAGTGAAGGTCCCAAGGGTTGGGGTTCCTGATGTAGAGCACAAACCCCTCACTCCATAGGGAGAAACTCTGGATATGTGAGATCCTTCTCAATTGTGGGTTGCTCTGCTGGTGTTGGGGTTTTTGTGAGACTGCATCTCTGCTTCTCCTACCTTTCTCAGTGTAGCCCTTTTATTGTTTTTTGTGAAGGAGCTGTAGCTAGTTTTCAGGTGTTTTTCAGAGGGAATTTTTCCACATATAGATATAGATTCAGTGTATCTGTAGGAGGAGGTAAATTCAGGATCTTCCTATGCCTCCATCTTGGGACACCTCTCTTTCCCCCACCCCTGCTTTGTTTTAATAGCAACCATCCCAATGAGTGTGAGGTGATCTATCAATGTGGTTTCAACTTGCATTTCCCTAATGATTAGTGATGTTGAACATCTTTTCATGTGCTTGTTGGCCAAGTCTTACTATCTTTGGGGAAATGGCTATTCAAGTCTTCTGCCCATCTTTTAATTGTTTTTTTTATTTTTTATTGCTGACATGTAGGAATTTTTTTTAATATTCTGAATATTAAACCCTTGTCAGATAAATAATTTGCAAATATTTCCTCCCATTTCAGTGTCTTTCCACAATGTTGATTGTGTTATATCTTGTGCAAAGGATTTATAATTTTGGTATGGTTCGATTTGTCTATGCTTTTGTTGCCTGTGCTTTTGGTATCATATCAAAAAATTCATTGCCAAATCTAGTATCATGAAGCTTTGCCCCTATATTTTTTCCAGGATTTCTTGTTTTTCTTACATTTAGGCCTTTAATCCATTTTGAGTTAATTTTTGTGTAAAGTAAAGGTCCCACTTCATTCTTTCACGTGCACATACCCAGTTTCCTCAGCACCATTTGAAGAGACTGTCTTTTCCTTACTGAGTAGTGTTGGATCCTTTGTTGAAGATCGTTTGACTATATATGTGAAGGTTTATTTCTGAGCTCTTTATTCTTTTTTTTTTTTTTTAATTTTACTTATTTTGTGAGAGAGAGCAAGCAAGTGTGAACATGAGTGGGGTGGGGCAGACAGAGGAAGAGAGAAAGAGAATCCCAAGCAGGCTTAGTGCTCTGCTCTGCACAGAGCCTGATGCTGGGCTCAATCTTACGATGAGATCATGACCTGCTGAGCTCTTCATTCTGTTCCATTAGTTGATATGTCTGTCTGTGTACATTTGTAGTATTGTATTGTGTTTATTAAAAAAAAATTCACATGTACGTGGACCCGCACAGTTCAAACTTGTGTTGTTCAGAGACCAACTGTACTTACTATCAAGAGGCTCAGCTGGCTGATATTCTGGGATAGTTGAATCCTACAAAATCTATATTCTGTCTGTGTTGGAATTAAAGGAATATAGCTGAATAGTGAAAATGAATTTTCACTACCAAATAAGCAAGTGAAGAAAACTAATTCAAGCAAGTCAGAAAACTTGTCATAATAAAAATACAAAATAAAAATTCTTAGAGATTTTTCTCTAAGAATATAAATAAAGATTCCTTAAAGAGGATAAGACCTATTCAGATATGGTATGAATTAAGATGTTTAACCAATTTCACACAAGCTTTTCTTTGATGAATTTTTAAAAAAAATTAGTGATCTAGATTCTAAAATGTAAGAACATAGCATATTTTTAAGGCCTTACTCAGTAAAAGATGTGTTTTTCAACATTTCTGAAAACCCTGCTGAATGGAAGGAAATACGAATATTTTGTTTTGGCTGTCCATGAATTCAGTTCTCTAAGCAAGGGGACTATTTCATGTTTTAAATCATTTCAAGGTAAATAGGTAAGTTAATGAATGAATGGTTGACATTCACTTTCTTCAAATTGCATACCTGTAGTGCTCCTTGTCATTGTTTGTCAATTCTAGATCATTGGTGTTGTATAGTGGTTTAAAATTCCTGAAATTGACATTGGTTGCTATTAGATATATTCTTATAATATAGTCACAGACATTTCCATCTGGAGACTTGGTTTTTGTTCTCGTGTCCGTCACTGGGTCATGAGCATTCTGTTCCTAGAGAGTCAGGGCAGATTACCATTTGGGACTAAGGCATGGAGTTTCTCTGAAGACTCAGTGTTGATGGTGGGAGCTGTCACTCCATCACATTACTAAAACTGAAAAGTTCCTGGAATCAAGCATGCAGTCTTTAGCCTAACAGTTTTGTTTGATCAGAACTGCTATTCTTTTGATTTACTGTTACTGTTTAGCCTCCATGCTTTGATGAGGTTTAGGTTTATATGAAAATGGCTGGGGGTACCTGGGTGGCTCAGTTGGTTAATTGTCCCCCTCTTGGTTTCTGCTCAGGTCATGATCTCAAGGTTTGTGGGTTCGAGCCCTGCATCTGGCTCTGTGCTGGCAGGGTGGAGCCTGCTTGAGATTCTCAATCTCTCTTTCTCTCTCTGCCCCTCCCCACCCTCTCAAAAATAAATAAATAAACATTAAAAAAAAAAAAGGGAAAATGTCTGAAAGACACTGGGCACTCTAATCTAAGCCGTGTTCTCTTCCTTTCAATTTCAGGGAAGGTAACTAGTTTTTCACAGTCAAAAATGATTTTTTCCTGGATTCTCTTTTTAGGGGGAGAGAGAAAAAAAAAAAGCATCTTATGATTTGGATATTTGTGCTTGATTTTAAGGCTTTGAAAAATTAAATATACTACTTGTATTCTTTCACAGACACAAGGGACAGTGTGCTTTTTAGAAAAAGGGATTATTGTGGGAAGATACAAATGAAAGGAAATAATAATTTGCTTTTTGGAAGTTGTAAGATTGGGTAATCCACTCCAAATCAAAATTCCTGGCATATAGTAGGCACTCAGTATTTGTTTGTACAACAAATACATTTTAAATGTAAATTAGACCTTGAGAATTATCTAATCTGCTTCATTAATCACACTGAGGCTAACATTCATCATTGAGTATTAGGCATTTTTGAAACACTCTGACTTTTTACAAGTGAGGGGCTTGAAGTGCAGAGGAAATTACGTAAGTCATCTAAGGCCAGGATGAAACCTGTTTATCAGTTCATCAGTTACCAGTTACTTACAAAGTTTACTGTGTACTAAAAATATGTTTCTAGGTGAACTGGTCTCACGTAGGCATTTCAGGCAAGACTGCCTACTGTATGTCAGCGTTTCAATTTGATGTTCTTTCTGGAGTCATGTGATTTATGTTGATTGTGCCATTTATTAATGAGTTTCTTATGTGATTTGAGTGTTCTTAAACTTGCGGTAACTTTAAAACACAGGGTTAGTAGAAAGTAAATCAGCTAATTTTGTATATGGCATCATCATCTCATATGATTTTGTTTTCAAACTATTAAAATGTACTATTTTGTGAATGTAAATCAAGGTCTCATGATTTTGACTTAAACATAGTTGTATTCTAATAAAATTGTATGGTAACTTTATGTATGAAATGGGTTTTATTTTGCTTTGGGATTATGGGAATCTGGTACTAATTCTGGCGGTCAAGTCACTTTGTTAATTTAATTTATATATTAATTTGTTTGCCTACATAATCTGATAACATTAGAATGGAAGATACTGTTATCTTATTTTTGACCTTATTGGACCACGCAAACATTTTGCTTCTAGTCATCTTTCTTGTTCTGTGTCTCTCTTGTTTATGTGGTTTAGCTGAAAAAACATGTTTCATACATAACTAGTCTAATTGTAGTTTATACAGTTTTTCCTAGAATGGTATATTGGTAATATAAATACTCACAAAAGACTATGAAAATCTGGCTGTTTTTTAGAAAATGAACTTGGTTAGAAAAATGTTATGGTTCGTGCAGCTTTTATATTTACTCTTAGAAATCTGTGGCTACCCTTTTATTTAAGTAAAATTTTTGCTTTAAATAATATCCCCAAACTATAAGCTGACTGAGAGTTAATCGTTGCTTCTTTTTGGAAAGATGTCAGACATACTTCATATGCTGTCTGTAATTCTGTTACATATAGTACTATATTTTCTCCTGTTTATAAACTAAGAGCTCCAAAGTTAGGGTTTTGAGATGTTATAGTACAAATACACTCTACCCCTCCCAATTTTGTTATGTGTTATCATTGACTCTGCATTGAATTGGTAAAAGATCACTCACACTTTTCTCACTTTTCTCAAGCCAGTAGATTAAAACAAAGAGCAAGTCAGTTTTTTCCCCTTTGTTGGCAGGGTGGAATTGAGCTAACTCTTTCTTAGATGTGAAAGCAAGGGAAGGTCATTTCATGCTTTGTTGATAAAAGTAAGGTCATAGTAATTATTAAGGAGTTTGGATGTTTGTTAGGGATCATTTTTACTTTTTGACATTCTGACTTTGTGGTATGCTGAAGTTAACAGAAAGATAATACATTTTATACGATGAATGGAATGTGCAATTGTTCCTTTAATTATCAGTAAAAACACATAAGATAAGGAAACTGGTATAAATCAACATGACAGAGTGGATGTGGATTTGTTATATAATGAGAAAGTAACTTGTGCCTTTCCTTTGAAATGTTGGCTGACACTCTTAGTCTTTTCATCAAACATTTACACATTTGGTAATAACCTTTCCCCAAATATTGCTGATATCATCATGATAACATTTTTCAGGTTAATACAAACTAGATTACAAAATTATGCTGTTTTCCAGCAAATCCAATCCATTATACTTTTGGGCTGATAGTTCTAGTTGGCTTCACTCATTTGAGAGGACAAATGGGAAACAGGTGGTGTGGACTTCAGAGGCCTCAACCCTGAGTAGATTGCCACAGACCTTGGTGACTGTTCACTTGGAAACCCTTTTCTAACCGGTTTGTCCCGTATGCATAGCTACTTCATATAATGTGCTACGGTGTTCAAGCCATGTCACAAATGCTTCGTATATATTTAGTTTATTCTTTAACATGATTCTTTGAGGACTGCTCTGTGAATATTCCCGTTTTATAGATGATAAAACTGAGCACTAGGAGGTTAAGAAAGCTGCCCAAGATTATGTGGCTAGTAGACGGTAGGGCTGCGATTAAATCATGACCCCGTGCTCTTAATCGCTATCCTGTACTGAAGACATACAACACTATTTGGACATTACTCTTTGGCAGTCCCTTGGTTATCACACATCAACTCAGAGCTCTAGCTATAGATTCACATTTGTGGCCAAATCCTACCTTTATGTAAAATTCTGTATTTCACACATATCCCACGATTCTTGACAACCTTTTCAGTCAAAAACAAATACATAAAAATTATGTCTGTGGAAATATCAGTGTAATGACTCTTCTCCAATTTAATGTCCGCAGTTCCGTTCATGTTTGTAGAGATTTAAATTGTTGTAATGAAAGGTAAAGATAATATCCAATAAGAGAATATAATTTTAACCTTTTGATTAATGATTGATCATAGTTCCTTGTTTCCTTTTAAAAAATTGTTCTGGAGAATATTTGTGTCATTACTTCATATTTCCTAGAATATTTGCTCAGTAATATAAGATTAATGGTGAATTCAATGAGGGGAAATCACTGCATATTTCTTTGAAAGTGAAATATTTAGGAACATGAATTAGATACTTGTTGGAGTGATAAAGCTCGTTTTCACAACATGGCTTCTTATACAGGCAGGAAATGTTGGTCCTAAATCTTCTGAATGGAGAATATAGGAGGCCACAGAGCTCTGAAAACCTGCATGTAAGGGCTTTGTAATTTTCAAGATTGCTTTATATTATGCTTCTATTTAAAGGCTCAGGGATGCCAGTAATTGTTTAATTGTTATGTTTTTATAGTTTTCTGTAAAATTATACTCTACTAAAGGTAAGCTCCCTTCTGTCTGCTCTTTCTGTTTCCAAAGATGGCACCATCTATTTGGTGGCAATTAACTGAATGATAGACTGAGTACAGGGAGGAAATAAGGCTCTAAAAGCTTTCAGACCTCTCACCAATTACACCCAAAGTGAAGAAACACCTCTCTAATGTGAGACAAAGTGTTAGATGAGGAAAAAGGACAGTTTAAAATGAATTAACAACTCTTAAGGATCTGGATGTCAGAGAATTTGCAAGGCAGTGTAGAGAAAGTGATATCTTAATGCAACTTGAAAAGAGGAAAATAATTTTTTACTGTGTGCCATAGTGAGATTGAGCCAGTTTATTTTCCGTGTGAAGAAAATAACACCTTAGATCAGAGAGGGTTGTGAACATTGCAAGATAAACTGCTTGATAATAACAATTGAAAGATATACAGTATTTTTCTTAAATCTTTTTACATAACAAATGAGTTGATAGAGTAAAAGTTACACTTTCTAATATGTTTGACTTTAATTTACTTTATCAAACTTTTTAATTCTTTAAATCATTACTAAATATGTTAGTAATGTTTTCAGAAACTTATTTCATATTTGTGAGATTGCATTGCTTGCTTGAAAATGATCATTTTAAAAGACAACATAATTTTAAGTAAGAACGCAGAAACAATGCAGTAGGAGAAGTATTATTATCACTGTTTTTTGTCCTATCGATACAACTTAAGTTTTTCTCCTGGGTTCAGTGTTTTAAGGTTAAATTTGCAACATGGTAAAGTCTAGAACCATACATGATGTCCTGGTACTTCACAACCTTCATTGACTTGGATATCTGAATCATGGGATTTTCCTCATGGGGAGAAATGGTGGGGGAGGAAGTCAGAAACCTGGTCTCGATCTGGTGACTGTCTCTTTCCAGAGGTTAGTATCAGGGGCTTGGGGTATGGTGTCACACATCTGCAGTACCGGAGTGAATAGTCTGGAAATGTTTCATCCATTTTTTGATTCATGCTCACAGTTGTTGACGGATTCAGATTTCAGACCCCAAAGGAGAGGGGTCTTTTACTAGGACTTGGGTTGAGATCAGAGAACTAATCAGATGGATTGACTTCCGGGTTGGAATTTCCTGCTAGTCACTGAAGCAGAATAAATCAGAAAAGCCGGGAGAACCCCACCCTGTGGACTAGGTTCCCATAATTCTGCTGACAGAGAGGGTGCCTATAGGCTTCTTGCCTTAGAAATGAAATATATGATTAATCTAGAACCCACCCCCAGTATGGAATGTTTTTAACTGTCTGGTTTTATCAAGATATGCCAGAACAATCAGAGTGGGTTAGTCTGTAAAAATTGAAGTTTTAACTTCATTCATAAAACTGTGATATCAAGAAAAGTAGAAACTGAAAGGCATACATCTATTTCCAGAGATACCCACTATCAAATGTATTGAATTTCACATATTTTCTAGAAATATAATATTTAATAGGACAAAGCAATATTTTATTAGTGAAAACAATCCATGATTATGGTAGAGTTAGCAGAAGGTAATTCTACCACCTCAATATTAGTATTTTTTTAATGTTTGTTTTATTTTTGAGAGAGAGAAAGAGAGAGCGAGCGAGCAGGGGAGGGGCAGAGAGAGAGGGGAACAGAGGATCTGAAGTGAGCTCTGTGCTGATGGCAGAGAGCCCAATGCAGGGCTTGAACCCAGAAACCAAGAGATGGTGACCTGAGCTGAAGTCGGATGCTTAACAGACTGAGCCACCCAGGTGCCCCTTAAACTATTTTTTTTCAAAGCATGCAAGATGCTGTTAAAGTATGTGTATTTGTCAGTTGCTAAAAAATAGAATTTTCCTAGAAGGAAAGCCTTTCTTTAAAACAGTTGAACCTTGTGTATAGGTGTGATAGGTTCTCATTCAGTAACTGGCAGAATTTCAGACACTACTTAAAAAAATTTTTTTGTAACATTTATTTACTTTTGAGAGACAGAGAGATGGAGCATGAGCAGGGGGGGTGGGTAAGAGAGGGAGACACAGAATCCAAAGCAGGCTCCAGGCTCCGAGCTGTTTATTAACATACAGCCTGATGTGGGGCTCGGACACATGAACTGCGAGACCATGACCCAAGCTAAAGTCGGACACTCAGCTGACTAAGCCACCCAGGCGCTCATCAGAGACTACTTTTTAAATCATGGTCATCTCTATTTAGGCACACCTCTTTTTATTGCATTTTGTGGATATTGTGTTTTTACAAATTGAAGGTTTGTGACAACCCTGTGTGGAGCAAGTCTATCAGTGACATTTTTCCAATAGCATTTGCTCACTTTGTGTCTGTGTCACATTTTGGTACTTGTAGAAGTATTTCCAACTTTTTGACTATTTGTTATGGTGACCTATGGACGGTGTTCTTTGTTATAACTACTGTAGTTGTATCAGGGCATCATGAACTACACCCATATAAGATGGTACAGTAATCTATAAACGTGTGTGTTCTCTCTGTTCCACCTATCGGCCATTTCCTGTCTCTCTTCCTTTCCATGGCCTTCCTATTCTGTGAGACAGAGCAATATAGAAATTAGGCTGCTAAATAACCCTGTAAAGCTTTCTAAGTGTTCAAGTGAAGGGAGGAGTCACAGGTCTCTCACTTTAAATCAAAAGCTAGAAATGATTCATCCTAGGAAGGCATGTCACAAGCCAAGATAGGCTAAAAACTAAGCCTCTTACACCAAAGTTAACCAAGCTGTGAATGCAGAGGTCAAGTTTTTTTTAAAAAAAATTTTTTTTTCAACGTTTATTTATTTTTGGGACAGAGAGGGACAGAGCATGAACGGGGGAGGGGCAGAGAGAGAGGGAGACACAGAATCGGAAACAGGCTCCAGGCTCTGAGCCATCAGCCCAGAGCCCGACGCGGGGCTCGAACTCACGGACCGCGAGATCGTGACCTGGCTGAAGTCGGACGCTTAACCAACTGCACCACCCAGGCGCCCCAGAGAGGTCAAGTTTTTGAAGGAAATTCAAAGTGCTACTCCAGTGAACGCAGTAGTGATACGAAAGCAAAACAGCCTTATTGCTGATACAGAGAAAGTTTTAGTGGTTTGGATAGAAAATCGAACCAGCCCCAACATTCCCTTAAAAACTGAGGCTTGATCCAGGGCAACATCCTAACTCCCTTCAATTCTCTGAAGACTGGAAGAGGTGAGGAAGCTTCAGAAGAAAAGTTGGAAGCTAGCAGAAGTTGGTTCATAAGGTTTAAGGAAAGAAGCTGTCCCTATAACATACAAGTGCACGATGAAGCATCAAGTGCTGATGTAGAAGCCGCAGCAAGTTATCCAGAAGATCTACCTCATTCAGGAATGTGGCTACACAAAAGAACAGATTTTCAGTGTAGACAAAACAGCCTTCATTGGAAGAAGGTGCCATCTAGGACTTTCATAGCTAGAGAGAAGTCAGTACTTGCTTTCAAAGTTTCAAAGACCAGGCTGGCCCTTGTTAGGGGCTAATGCAGCTGATGACCTTAAGGTGAAGCCAGTGTTCATTTACCATTATGAAAATTTTATGGCCCTGAAGAATTATATTAAATCTACTCTACTTGTGTTCTGTGAATGGAACAATAGAACCTGCACATTAGTTTGCAACATGATTTACTGAATATTTTAAGCCTACTGAGGCCTACTGCTCAGAGAAAGAGATTCCTTTCAAAATATTACTGCTTATTGATCATGTAACTGGTTCAAGTGCTCTGATGGAGATGTACAATGAGATGGATGTAGTTTTCATCCCTGGCTAACACAGCATCCGTTCTGTAGGCCATGGATCTAGGAGTCCTTTTGAATTTGGGTCTTAGTATTTAAGAAATACATTTCATAAGGTTATGATTGCCATAGATAGTGATTCCTTTGATGGATCTGAGCAGTGTCCACAGAGTGTTTCTTGAAGGGATTCACCGTTCTCCTAGGGGGGGCATCGGCCTGAGGGATGGCTCCATAGAGCTCATGGTGCACCAAAGGCTTCTGAAAGATGATGGACGATGGACATGGAGTGGGGGTGCTGCTGCTGGAGGAGGGGTTGGGGCTGTGGGTGCAAGGGTACCGCCACCTTGTGCCTCTGGACAAGGTCTAGACCATGGCCACTGGGCACTGGTTTCAGGCAGAGAAAGAGGTCCTGGCCCCACAGGTGGTGCTGGCCCCAGCTGCTGGCACCCCCTACCATCTGGAAGTTACCCCACACCAGCAGTTGTCAGGGCTGCACCGGGAGCTGCTTTCCTCCATATGTCTACTCACATTGGCACACTGGGACCAGAAAATATTGCTGCTTTGCTTAGAGCACCAGTTCTCTGTAGGGGAGGATTCCAGCAACCTGAACTCCTTGGTGACCTTGGATTGGAGGGACCTATTCTCCACCTTCACTGTCACCTATTTGCAGGAGACCATCCTGGCAGCCAACCGGCTCTAGGCCAGTGCCTCCAGGCTTAAGTGGACACCAAACATGGGCCCAGGCCCCACACCTCAGCCTTCTTCCTCTTGGCTGGACCCTCCTGCCATCACACTGGAGCCCATGGAAATCCACATCTTCCTGGTTTCAGTCCAATGGGAAGAGTGTGGCTAGACATGCTGTTGGCAGGCAAATTCTCCCCCTCCTCTTGCTGCTGCTGCCGCCAACAAAAGCTATTAAAATGCTACTACCAAGACTTGGGTCAAGGAAAAAGAAATGGGAGATGGGTAAAAATATCAACATTAAGGAGAATTTGGAAGAAGCTTATTCTAACCCTTATGAATGATTCTGGGGGGTTCAGTACTTGAGTGGAGGAAGTAACTGCCGATGTGGTAGAAATAGCAAGAGAACTAGAATTAGAAGTGGGGCTTGAAGATGGGACTGAATTGCTACAGTCTCATCATAAAGCTTTAATGGATGAGGATTTGCTTGTTACGGATGAGCAAAGAGTGGTTTCTTGAGATGGTACCTACTCCTGGTGAAGATTGTTGAAATGACAACAAAGGATTTAGTATGTTACGTAAACTTAGTTGATAAAGCAGCAGCAGGGTTTGAGAAGATGACTCCACTTTTGAAAGAAGTTTTACTGTGGGTAAGATAGTATCACGTGCTACAGAGAGATTTTTTGCGAAAGGAAGAGTCATTAGATGCAGCACACTTTGTTGTCATCATAAGAAACTGCCATAGCCGTTCCAGCCTTCAACAGCCACCACTCTGATCAGTCAGCTTCCATCAAATTGAGGCAAGATCCTCCACCAGAAAAAAGATTACAGCTCACTGAAAGCTCAGAGGATGGCTACCATATTTTAACAATATTTTTAATTAAGTTAGCACATTTTTAAGAAGTAATGCTGTTGCACACTTAACAGGCTGCAGTATTATGGACACATAGCTTTGATATGCACTGTGGAACCAACAGATTCATCTGGCTTGCTTTATTGTGGTGGTCTAGAGCTGAATCTGCAGTATCTCTGAGATGTGCCTGTAAATTCAAGGCAGAACAGCCAATTTGCTGTCAATACAATGAATCAAAATAATATTTTATTTTTAAATTTTTATTATTAGAGAGAGAGAGAGTGAGTGAGTTGGGGTGGGGAGGATGGGCAGAGGGGGAGAGGGAGAGAGAATC
The DNA here is from genome assembly GCF_027475565.1 of Acinonyx jubatus. Classification (NCBI taxonomy): domain Eukaryota; kingdom Metazoa; phylum Chordata; class Mammalia; order Carnivora; family Felidae; genus Acinonyx; species Acinonyx jubatus. The sequence continues at coordinate 123,699,985 of NC_069382.1, read as the reverse complement.
CCAACCAGGCTCTGTGCTCAGTGTGGAGCCCAGTGTGGGGCTCGATCCCACAACTCTGGGATCATGACTTGAGCCAGAGTCAAGAGTCAGGTGCTCAACCAACTGAGCCACCCAGGTGCCCCTCAAAATGATACTTTAATCAACTTTTGAAGATAGAAGACCACCCTTTTTTCTTTTACAGGCTTGTGGGTGAAAAAGATGCAACACAAGAATTTGGCTGTGAAAGGAGCTGGGTTCTAGTTACAAGCTAAGGCAAATATTTTAATCTCTCTAGGCCTCCTTTTCTTCGGCAGTAACATAAGTCATTTATTTCACCTCAGCAATGGCTGCGGTCCCTTCCAGCACTAAAATAATCTTTGTAAAATAGATTGAGATACCCTGAGTAGTTTGTAAGTGCAGTGAAGGACTCTTAAGGGTAAGAAAGTGTCTCAACCTTGGCTCTGCTCCTGACCAAATTTGTGAGGCTCTGAAAAATGCTCTTCTCTTTTCTAAAAGATTACAGTTCAGAACTCTGGATATTCCAGACTCAAAACTGTGTATTTTTATTTTGTTTTATTGTTTTAAGTTTGTTTTTTTTTATTTTGAGAGAGAGAGAGCACGAGAGAGAGAATGCATGCACATGGGGAAGGGGCAGAGAGAGAGAGGGAGAGAGAATCCCAAGCAGGCTTTGCACCATCATCACAGAGCCCAGTGCAGGGCTGGAACCCACCAACTATGAGATCATGACCTGAGCCAAAGTCGGCCGCTTAACCAACTGAGCCATCCAGGTGTCCATGGACTGTGTATTTTTTATTTAATATATATTTTATTTTTGAGAGAGAGAGCGAGGGACAGGGCATGAGCAGGGGAGGGGCAGAAAGAGAGGGAGACACAGAATCCAAAGCAGGCTGTGCTGATAGCACAGAACCCGATGTGGGGCTCAAACTCATGAACTGTGAGATCATTACCTGAGCTGAAGTCGGATGCCTAACTGACTGAGCCACCCAGGCACCCCTGGACTGTGTATTTTTAAAAAGTTGCTATATGAAGCCATTGGATAGGTTTGAACTGCTGTCATGAAAAGGGTCATGTGTTGCTGTCTCTCACTGTTCTTTCTCCTTTGAAGGATTGAGGAGGAGGACCTCTTTCCATGGAATGTTTAATTTAAAAAAAATTTGTTATAGAGGAAATTTTCTTAATAGCATGCAATGGGAAGTATGATAGTCTTTTCTAACAAGCAAGAACTATTCTATCATCAGATACATGTTTTCATATGGGAACACATATAGCTCTGCTTTATCTTGAAAATAAGTTTAGTTGTCTTCATCAGAGTTTAGTTTCAGGGTGGAGAATGGGAGTAGAGATGTACTAAGATTTAGCTGGAGCTTTGCCAATTTTCCTTTCCCCTTCATTGTTGTTGTTTGTCACAGTTTGCTTTCTACATGTTAGGTAGAACGCACTTAGCATACATTGTTTCATTTTATCTTGTCAACAACTCTTTACAGAAGAGTTGATGTATTTTTTTTAAATGTTTCTTTTTGAGAGAGAGATAGAAAAAGAGAGACAGAACATGAATAGGGGAGAGGCAGAGAGAGAGGGAGACAAAGAATCTGAAGCAGGCTCCAGGCTCCAAGCTGTTAGCACAGAGCCTGATGCAGGACTTGAACCTACAAGCCGTGAGCTAAAGTCGAACGCTTAACAGACTGAACCATCCAGGAGCCCCTGTAGAGTTGATATTTTAATTTGTTCCTTTTACAGATGGGGAAGATCAGAATCAGAGACTTTATTTACCTGTTCCAGGATAACTTTACTAGAATCAGAGTGGGGATATGAATTTAAGTCATTTTGACTTTGAATACTTTAAAAGATATAATGTCTGTGGTTTTCAAAAAGGGATTTTCAGACCACAAACTTCAAGGATTAGAAGTAAAATAAACTGGGGACACCTGGGTGGCTCAGTCAGTTAAGCGTCGGATTCTTGATTTCAGCTCAGGTCATGGTACCTGACCCGACATAAGATCAAGCCCCACATTGGTCTTTGAGCTCTTAGCATGGAACCTGCTTGGGATTCTCTTTCTCCCTCTCTCTCTGCTACTCCCCCACTCAAAATAAATGAACATTTCACAAAATAAACTGGTTTTTTTTAAACAGCACTTATCAGATATGGTAATTATAAATATAGGAATTCATACGTTTAAAAAGTTAACATTTTTGCTGTGATTTGGTTGGCAATGCAGTTTGAGTGTATAGATCCTCACCTTCAGATTTGCTTATAGGTAGAATCACAACTGGCACCAGGCAAAATTGTGAGACACAGTGGGCTCTTTCCTCCTTTTCTTTGACCTCCTTGCCCTTCCTGTCATCCCGCCTTCTTCCCTCCCTGCCCCCTCCCATCTTCTCTTCTTCATCTTTTCCCTCCTCTGTCCTCTTCTCCTCCTTTGTCTTTCTCTTTGCCTTCCTCTTTCCTCCTTTATCCTCCCCATTCTTCCAGTTCCCTTGGGTTTTTAGGCAGCACCCAGTTCCCAGTGCGGGATTCTGTCTTCTGGTCAGCCCTTCCTGGAAGTGTTGCATAGAGATGCTGAAAAACTTGGAAAAGAGACTTAGAAAAGTAAGTGTGTCCTAGTTCACCTCCCTTCTTCCACTGAAGAAGAAGGAACTGTGTCAGCTGGATTCCAGTCCAGAGCTCTTTATTTTATAAGGTGATTGTGAATCTGAGGTAGCTTTTTGGGAGACAGTGTCTGTGAATTCTGAAACTATATGCTCTGTCTGTATATATGTTTTCTGGTCCATAACTCATCAGAGTCTCTAGGGAGTCTGTGTCCAAAAAACAAGACAGAACAAAGTATTCACAAATTCCATCATGTTGACATTCTAGGTAGCCTTATCTCATACTTTCTATCTCTTGCACCTAATCAAATATTACTATGATAGCTCATTCCCCAGGGGTTTCTTGTTCATAGTGACACACATGCTCATTTATTTGTTTACAACTTTCTTCTGTTTTTACAAAGTATTTGGGATTGTTCATGTAAAACATTAACTTACTAGTAATTTTATTTCTATCCAAGTAGAATACACGTAATATGTATTTATGTATTTTCCTAATACATGTAATGTATTCCTTAATACACTTCATAAGAATTTCATTTAATATACTTAAAAATGATTTCCAGATGTAGGATTCTTCATTGCGGTCTAGTCAGTATATATAAAACCCAGAAAATTTAAGGTACAGAACATAGAATACCTATTTACACTGTATTTATTTTCTTTATAAGTTATTTTTGTGTCATTGTCATTACTGTGCCAAGTTTTAATTTGTTACCGTGTTTTGAATCCAGAGGTTAAAACTTTGAATGCCTTGAGGGTGGATGGGAATTGAGTGGGTTGAGGGTAGAACAACAGGAATTAGAAAAACTGTGACAAAACCGAGACTAATTGTACTGCCAAAATATTTGCATTCACATTGTAGGAAAAATTCTGATAAACAGGTATGGACAAGGATAGATATGTGTGACCCCTGTTCTACTCTCTTTGTAGGACTAAACATGTGTCAATAAATTGGATACATTTGCATTTAAACAATGGTAGCAAAAGGGCGCCTGGGTGGCTCAGTCTTTGACTTTGGCTCAGGTCATGATCTCGTGGTTCGTGAGTTCAAGCCCCGCGTCAGGCTCTGTGCTGACAGCTCAGAGCCTGGAGCCTGCTTCGGATTCTGTGTCTCCCTCTCTCTCTGCCCCTCCCCCCTCTCTTTCTCCTCAAAAAAAAAAAAAAAAATAAACATTAAACAAATGAAACTGTGGTAGGAAGAAGCAAATGATTTTTCAGTCATACTTTGAGGAGCATGTGCTTTTTGATCCTTATCTCTGTTCTTCATTGAGCTGAAAGTTCCATGAGTGGATGGGCTAGTGAGTCTCCGGAATCTGTCAGAATATTTTGCATATAGTAGGTGTGTTGAAAACATACTTAGCAGTATAGTCATGCTATAATTATTCCTTAAATCTGACTACTGCTATGTATCTCCACCATTGATACCCAGATGTAGGGCGCTGCCTTTCCTAAACCAGTGCTATAAATTATGACCTATTTTCTTTCTCTAGTCTTATCCATGTCCATCTGTTGTCCATAATGAAGCCAGTGATCCTTCCAAGGATTCAGAACTAGTGATATAACTCCCCCAGTTAAAATAGACTTCCAGTGCCCTTGAGTAGAGTCTTAACTAGCTGCTTACTCTTCTAGCCTCATATAAAAACTGACCTTAAACCAACTAAATAGAGGATCTCCTTAAAACAGATAAGAGTTGTGGCCACTCTAGGTAGGTGTCAGAATTTTACATAACCTTATTCAGGCATAACAGAATTTTTAGACGTTCATAAAATAACATCTCATGAAATATCAACTGCAGACTTAAGTTTTATATGTACAGATTGTGGCTTATTGATGACAAAAATGATCCCAGTCCCTCCCTTCTCCTTGTATCTATATCCTCTGCAATGTGATTTTTCAGTGTTTCCTTTTAAGTAGGTAGAGTCTTTCCCCACCTCTTGAACCTGGGCTGGCCTCGTGATTTGCCTCACCTAATAGAGTGTAGTAGAAATATGGGTGTGCCAATTCCCAGATTAAGTCTCAAGAGCCCTTGCTTGCTTTCTCTTCTCTTTTGGAACTCTGCCACTGCCATGACAGGAGGACCTGGAGTGGTGGAAGATGGACTGCCATGTGGAGCACAGCCAAATTGTTAAAAATTTGAGGCTAGCCCTTCTAGACTAGCCACCAACCAGCTGACCCTGACACATGTAGGGAGAGCCCTGGTAGGAGACAAGCAGAGCCACCTATCCATGTGCCTTGACATGCACTTGAGTGAGTGGTCCAGTGGAGACCTGAAGAATCTCCCAGCTGACCTGTAGACTCATGAGCAGTAATTAGTGTTTGGAGCTACTGAGTTTGAGGGTAGTTTATTTTTTTAGCAATAATGACAGACACACAGATACCAGTGCCTTTTCCATCCAGTCACTGACAAGAAGACTCAGTAAAAAGAATCAAATTGAAAACATTGCATGTTTTTTTTTTAAATTTTTTTTTTTCAACGTTTATTTATTTTTGGGACAGCGAGAGACAGAGCATGAACGGGGGAGGGGCAGAGAGAGAGGGAGACACAGAATCGGAAACAGGCTCCAGGTTCTGAGCTGTCAGCACAGAGCCCGACGCGGGGCTCGAACTCACGGACCGCGAGATCATGACCTGAGCCGAAGTCAGACGCTTAACCGACTGAGCCACCCAGGTGCCCCCACATCTACCTATTCTTAAGGATTTGCATAAAAAGATAGAGTTTGAATATTTTTCTTAAAATATTTTTTTTAAATGTTTATTTTTGAGAGAGACAGAGACAGAATGTGAGTGGGTTAGGACAGAGAGAGAGGGAGTCACAGAATCTGAAGCAGGCTCCAGGCTCCAAGCTGTCAGCACAGAGCCTGACGCGGGGCTCAATCTCATGAGCTGTGAGATCATGACCTGAGCCGAAGTCGGACGCTCAACTGACTGAGCCACCCAGGCGCCCCATGTTTGAATATTTTTCTATTCTGATATGTTTTTAAAACCATAAGGGAATACAAAGTATCTCTTTTTTAACTGGAGCTATTGGAGCTAACAAATTTATTACTGGAGAAGAATATTGTACAGAGAAAATTGCCAAAATGTCTGTTGTGTAGTTTTTGAAGGAAATGTTAAATTCATATAGAAAAGGGACACTTGACTTCCATTATGACAGAATAAATATTTTGAAAAATCAAGACATTTAAAATATATAAAAAGCATAAACTAATAGTAAATATAATTTTTAAATGCATTGCTAACCTGGCAAGATACAAAGGAAAATCTTTAGAGACCAAAAATAAGGAAAACATGAATCTGGAAAAATAACAGAGCTCTGGGTCTGACAGCCCTGGTGACCCAACGCTGTAAGAAGAAATAACACTCTAAGATGAAAAAGCATTACTACTCGTAAAACAAGGTCACTACATTTTGGTATGGGATTCAAATATCCTGAAACATACAGTAATTCTTCATTGTATGGATCTAAATGCATGGCTTCATTTTTTTGAAGCTAAAAAAATTAACTGAGCTGCAGGTAGAAGTTGGCAAATGCCAAAGTTGAGGAGATTTGAATGTAATGGTCTTTGGTATAGATGGACCAAATCAGAGCCCAAATCAGCGAGCATACAAGAGAGTGGAGCTACCCAAATACTACATTTGAATATAATGGCTCTGTGCTGTATACTGCACAGCAAAGCTGTTGAATACACATTTTTTTTTCCAAGTCAAGGAAAACGTTTTAAAAATGGCCATAGACCTTCCAGGTGGCTGAGCACAAGGGAGGGTGTTATGTAAATAACTTCCCCAGATCTCGTCACCGAATGATTTAAATTTACAACCATTAAACCTCTTTGCAGAAGTATACCCTCAATATTACTTGAAGGCAGGGGATGCTGAGATGGCAAAGTAATTGTGAGCCCGGAAGCCCGACACAGTGCTGTCCCTCTCGTCCTGCTCGTGTTGCAGGTTTGCAGCGTACAAATGCAGACTGAGTAAAGCCGTGGAGAGGAAGGAAAGGGGTACGGGCCTGGACCATAAGGAAACGTTGGAGAGACCACCACCTCAGAGATTAAATACAGCCCCAATCCAAGAACACTGAAAAAGAAACGGCAGATCAGAGCAAGACTGTAGGAAAAGGATTTCAGAGAATATTATTTGAAAGGTCAGACCAACAATTTGATGGAACAGGCTTCCGAATGTATAGTTTTTCAGGGAGAAAAAGTAAAAAGGAAAGAAGAGTCCTTTGGTAATTAGATGGTGTAGGAGAAAAGAAGGTTTGGGGCTCTTTTAGAAAGCAAAAGAAAACCATAATCTTGGGGGATTCCACACTTTCCCCTTACCACCAAATCAAATAAATAAATGATCCATGTAAAACAGCTAAGGTACCTGGACCTTGCCAGCCTGACAGAAAAGAGCATCAGAAAATATTCCAGTAACACAAAGTGAACAAAAGGGAACTAGCATCTATACAGATCTATTGAAGACAATCAGGAAATGAATTTTCATGGAAATCAACAACAAAATCCGGTAGTATTCCACCCCGTTCTGAAAAACCACCAGGAAGCAGAAAAAAAAAAAATCTACCTCTGCCCTCCCAACAGTTAAATATATTTAGCAAGTTAAATATATTTAGTTAAATATATACAGTTAAATAAATATATATACAGTTAAATATATTTAGCAAGTATTTAAGTATATGAAAACCCACCTTTAATCAGAAATTTAAGAACCAAAAGCAGAAATGAAAAAAAAACAAAGAAAAATGAAAAAGTATGTATGTATGGAACTCAAGAAATAAATGAGAGAAAAAGGCAAATTATGTAAAAAATAAAGATACATTGCAAAGCACCCAAGGGAAAACGGACTCAAATGGAAGTTAGTAAGAGGCATCAGGGAAATACAGGGGAAAATGCGAAGAGAATACAAATGACACAAAGCAGCAAAGTGGATCAGAGAGGAAATAGTGGAAGTGGAAGACAGGCAATGAAGGAAAAATACCTGCATTGTCTGCTGAAGAAGAAAAACAAAATAATGTACAAAACCAATATTTAAAACTGAAATCTAAGAAAATCTTTCACAGATAGGAAATGACATTGAAAATGCTTATTACATGGGAAAATTAGCCCCTAACAATTAGCTCTGAGATTTATCCTGTCTCAAAGATAATGATAAAATTCCCAAGGCCAGTAGGCAAAAAGAGCAAGGAATCTACAAAAGCAAAATAATTAGAAAGGCATTAGACTTTCAGAACCAACATATATAAAGAAATCAAGGCAGCCAAGGTACAGTTTTTATTACACTAAACTAACTGATAGAAAAAGTATGAAGCAAGAATTTTACAGCCAAACTATCCTTCAAATATCAAGGCTTTAGAAAAGCAGTCGGGGAATTTTGTACCCATAGGCTCTAACCTGAGGATGTCTACCAGAGGATGAACTGTATCGAACCAAATGATGAGCTAGAGGACTGGTAGTGATTATTTTAAAATAAGCAAATACACATGTAAGACTAAAAGGTAGAGGTGAGATATCACAGCTAAAAAAAAATTAGAGGAAAGGAAAAGATGATGCTAGGAAATTAAGCTCTTTGTCATGTGGGCAATAGCAATAGCTGGTATTAAAGGTAGTGAAACAACCCAGCATACTCTAAAAGGTTAAACAAAAAAACAAGACTTCAGGACATTAAAATTGTGCAAGTACAAAGGTAGCCACTCTAACAAAACTACAGTCCTTTGTAAATCTGTGCCCAAATGTTAAAAAAAATTTTTTTAACGTTTATTCATTTTTGAGAGACAGAGACAGAGCATGAGAGGGGAAGAGGCAGAGAGAGGGAGACACAGAATCTGAGGCAGGCTCCAGGCTCTGAGCTGTTAGCACAGAGCCCGACACAGGGCTCGAACTCACAGATCGTGAGATCATGATCTGAGCCAAAGTTGGACGCTCAACCGACTGAGCCATCCAGGTGCCCCTACCCCCAAAGTTTTAAAATAAAAGAACAAACAGCAAATAAAGTACACATAATTACACAAGAGTATGATACATTCAAGACCAAGTATATCAGCCATAATGATAGATGTGAGTGGGGTTAACTCACCGAGTGGAAGAAAAAAAATTTCATTTTGGCAAATAAAACAAAACCCGACTATAGACACACCTAAAAAAGTGTGATTCAGAAAGGTCAAAAATAAAGGATCGACGAAAGTACATTGAGAATAGAGACACAGAAAGAGAGCAGGCCTCCTGATAGGCGAAGCAGAGTCCCAGCCTCAAAGTATTAGGCATCACAGAAGACACATTCCAGTGCTAACAGACACAATCCACAATGAAGTATGTATTTTCCAAATAACTCAGTGGCAACAGCCTTTATGAAATAAAAATCACGAGAGATGCAAGAAGACAGAGTCCATTGCTAATGGGTGACTTCAAAACACTACACTCAGCACAAGACAGATCAAGTAGACAAAAGATTAGTAGGAGATAGGAGATAGACGATCTAAACAATATCAGTAGGGTGGGATTCATGGAGGGGTGTGTGTGTGTGTGTGTGTGTGTGTGTGTGTGTGTAAACTGTACACCGTGAGAATAGGGATGACACATTCTTCTCAAGTGGCCTGTGACACGTTCATAAAATTGATCACCCATCAGTGAGAAAGAAGACATCGGTTGCTTCCACAAAATAGAAAAATGGCAAATAGCATTTTCTGTTCACTATGCATTAAACCTAGAGTTTCTTAACAAAACCAAAAACACATGAGGAGCTGTGAAGGAAATAGAAATGTTGAACTTATAGAGAGGAGGCCAGGTGTGTATGCACGAAGTTTGTAGAATGATGCAGGGTGCATCTTCATGGCTTTTGAGACAATACAGTTGGGTTTAAGAGAAACCCTATCACTTAGAAGGAAAAAAAAATTAATTTACCACTCCAAATGCTAAATTCAACAAACTGATTTTCCATTTTTCCTCATATGTGCCAAATGCTAGCTCTTTGGAGGTGAAAAAGAAACTCTTTCTTGCCTTGGAGAAACTCCCAGTGGAGGTGGGTAGTTATGATCATTAGTATAGTGGCAGAATTGATGAAGTACTATGGGAAAATACTTGATGTCTGAATTAATATTTGTACAGATTTTTTGCTTGTGGAGGAGCTGGGTGTTCATAGTAGGCAGAAGGTCCCCAGACCCTGTGCTGTTTTTCTTCTACACCTTGTGTCTTGGATGATGCAAGTCTTGTTTTATAGACTACACAGTAGGCATTCAGTATAGTTAAAACCCGACTAATGATTTTCCTTGGTCTCTTTTTGTAGTTTATAAGTACTTTGTATCATTTTATTATTTATACTTTTTGCCCATCCTTTAAATAAAGAAGAGATTGGAACCCCACTTCATAGAGTTTTGTGAAGACCTTCGCCTGAACAGATCTTTTCTAAATGCCTCCTCATGGCGATCCCTTCTGTGACTCAATTTAGGCTAGCAGTGAGGTGGTCAGTTAAGTCTTGTTTTTGTTTATCATCGTAACTTCTACTTCTTTTAATTACACGAGTTAGATGTGTTTGTTTTAGACCACTTAGAAAGTATAAAATGCAAAAAGAAAATAAATATTTTCATTAATTCTGTCACACAGATGAGCCCTTTTCATACTTTGGTCTTATATTCTTCTTGTTCTTTCTCTCCTTCCCATCTTTCCAGCCCTCCTTAGCTCCTTTCTTGCCTCCTCATGTTTCATTTGCACCCTGTACATGTACGTAATTAAAAATATCTTGTGTATCTACTTTTACACATTGTGATGGTGGTACCAGAAGTGATGGTAAGTTATGGGTGGGAGGGTTGAGAATGGCCTTCTTGGAGATTCGACTTCTGAGCTAGGCCTGAGATGACTGGGGAGGATTTTAGATGGCAAAAACGGGGAAGAAGATGATGGCAGGGTAAAATCTCTTACTAATGACCCAGGAGCAGGAAAACATAGGCTGTGTTTGGCCAATGCAAGTGGTTGTGCCTATATGGTTGTTCATCCTCATAATTAGTGTAAATAATAACACTGATGATACTAAGTGCTTTCTATGGATCAGGCACTGTTCTAAGCACTTGTAAACGTTTACTTTTCCACATTGCGTTATGAATTATGTTACAGATAAGGAAACTAAAGCATAGATTAGTAGTAAGTTGGTCCCAAACAAGTAAGTGATAAAGCTGGGATCAAGACAGAGGAGGGCTGACTTGTGCTTGCGTCCCTAAGTAAAGTGACAGTGACCCAGTATTTCTAAGCTAGACCCAGTTTCAGATATTTTCTTGGCAGTTTATTTACATGAAACTGAATTGTTTTTTTTTGGATTTTATTATTAGAAAAGCTATCAATGACAGATCTTTAAGGAAACCGCTTACTCTAATTTTCTTATGCTGAAAACTTGACATTTTATCAGTATTAAAACCATCGAAATTTTATCATACACAGTACAAAATTGAAATAGGATTAGTTTTAAAAACATCAAAAATAGGCTTTAGGAGCCTTCTTTTTATTTTTCTTTGAAAAAACTTCTTTAAAAAAGTTTACTTATTTATTTTGAGAAAGGCAGAGAGAGAGAGAGAGAGAGAGGGAGGGAGGGAGGGAGGGAGGGAGAGAGAGAGAATCCCAAGCAGGCTCTGTGCTACTAGCATAGACCCTGATGTGGGGAACTCATAAACCATGAGACCATGACCCGAGCTGAAATCAAGAAGAGTTGGGTGCCAAACTGACTGAGCCACCCAGGCACTCCTCTTTTTTGAAAAAAATTTAAAAATCTTGTTTATTTTGAGAGAGAAAAAGACTGCACCCACAGGGGAGGCATGAGTGGGAGGGGGAGGGGCGTGGGGAGGCAGAGAGAGAGAATCCCAAGCAGGCCTTGTGCTGTCAGCGCAGAGCAGGGGAAGGACTTGATCTCATGAACCGGGAGATCATGACCTGAACCTAAATCAATAGTCAGACGCCTAATGGACTGAGCCACCCAGGCTCTCCAGAAGCCTCATTTTCCTTATTTCAAGTGTATATTGGAACCTCAGTGAATGAGAGAGAAATTTATAAGCAAGTCCTTTAATTATGTCAGTATCAGAAGTACTTGTGTGAGATCCAAGAGAGACCTCCCTCCTTATGAGTTTTTATTGTAAATAGTAAACAAGGCTGATATTCCAAATGTGTTATCCAAAAGGGAATTTAATAGAGTTTTAATAAAGATATTATATCTCTTGCCTTCCTATATAAATACATGTTTTTATTTATTTGAGAGAGAGAGAGAGAGCATACGAGCAGGGGAGAGGTACAGAGGGAGAGGGAAAGGGATAGAGAGAGAGAGAGAGAGAGAGAGAGAGAGAGAGAGAGAGAGAGAGAGAATCTTAAGCAGGCTCCAAGCTCAGTGCAGGAGCCCGACCCTGGGCTTCATCCCATGACCCTGGGATCATAACCGTAGCTAAAATCAAGAGTCTGATGCTCAACCGACTGAGCCACCCAGGTGCCCTACCTTCCTATATTTTTATCTAACTTTGTGATTAAATTTTTTAAAATAACATTATATATCTAGAATTTATAAATACCTTACACATGATAGTCATTTCTTATTTTTTTTAAATGTTTATTTTTGAGAGAGAGAGTGAAAGGCAGAGTGTGAGCAGGGGAGGAGCAGAGAGAGGGACACACAGAATCCGAAGCAGGCTCCAGGCTCTAGAGCTGTCAGCACAGAGCCTGACATGGGGCTTGAACTCACAAACTGTGAGGTCGTGGCCTGAGCTGAAGTTGGATGCTTAACCAACTGAGCCACCCAGGCACTCCATGTACTGACCCAAACATTCTAAGCCTTACCACAACTCGTCATGATCTCCGTTTTCCAGATGAGGAAATTGAGACTCAGGTTACTAAAATGAAAACAAGTTATGATTGAAATTCAGGTTGCAGCTCATCTGAAGCCCATGCATACATACTCTGCAGTGCCAACGTTCTGGTTCTTTCAGTGCAAAAAGTGGTTATTGGAAAACAAAAAGTTTTACTCTTTGTTCTGCTGGGAAGAGAGGATAGTCCTGAGCCTCCCCCAGTTTTCGTGTGATGCTGCTGTCCTGCAGAGAGCTCTCCCATACAGAACAACCATAACGTTCCACAGCCTTCATGTTCCAGAAGGGGAAACCTGAGTAGGAGCCACAGTCTTCTGTAAGCAACAGATGGTTACTGTTTAAATGAGGGTAAACTCTGGATCTCATCTGTGAAGTGACTTTAGGTTTTTGTGGGGTGGGTGGGTTTGGAGGGCTAGTCAAGGGAACAAGCTCATAACAAGATTTAGGAGGAGGAGGAGGAAGAAGTAAACAAACCCAGTTTGTCTGTAGCGTTTTTCACTCTTACATGCTCTTTAATCACAGTCCCATGGCAGGTTGTATTTTTCTGCCCCCTCCTCCACCCCAAACAGAGGGGGAGGAATGAGGGGAGGGCATGGCAGGCTGTTGAAATTTGTAGTGTGTTGGCATCCAGCAAGTGAGTTTTGCTGTGGGGTAAGTCCTGTGGCTTGTTTTCTGCCTTCGTGAATAGAGCCTTTCCATCTTTGCCAAGCCTGCAGTTAATGCGGTCAAGGGATTTATTATGAAATGTACTAAATCTTGGCATGGAGCTAATTGCATATAACAAGAAGCGTGCTAGAGGCTTGGACCTGAGAAGTGACACATGCAAAAAGCATTCTCTTTCTGATGCTGCTGAAAGAGGTTTTGTGTAGGGGAATGTCTGCATGTCTGCGCTTATTGCTAATGAGGTAACCCCTCACCCAAAGTGTATTTCTGAGTTACTTGTTAAAATAAATGCAGAGTTCCCTCCCTCCTTCTCTCTCTCTCTCTCTCTCAACAATTGGCAGTTGAAGAATGAATATTTATTAACCCTAACTCCACTTCTGAAACTCTTAATATATCATAAAAAACACATCAGTTAAAATAACCTGATTATGACCTAGAATCATTCTTATGTAAAGGTATAAAAGGCAGCCAGAGAAGTTGTATTAGCTCAGTGGGCCATACCAAGATGCCATAGAGTTGGTGGCTTAACCAACAGAAATTTATTTTCTCATAGTTCTGGAGGCTCAAAGTCTGAGATGAGGGTGCCAGAATGGTTAGTCTCGTGAGGGCTTTCTTTCTGGGTTGCAAATGGCTGTTTTTTTACTGTGTCCTAATTTTGGTGGTTGAGGTGGGCAGCAAGTTGGGCCAATGGAAGGAGAGGAGGTAGGAGAACTTTCTGGTACCTCTTTGTAAGAGTATTAATCCCATCATAAGGGCCCACTGGCTATGGCTTCATCTAAACATAAGTACCCCCCCAAAAGCTCCATCTCCAAATACTATCACATTGAGGGTTAGGGGTTCAACATATGAATTTGGGGGGGCACAATTAAGGCCATACCAGAAGCATTTAAAGGAATAGACAAATATTGCATCTTTTTAAGCTCAGTGCATGACTTTAAAGCATTATTTATTTTTAAATTTGGTTTAAAAGTAATACTTGAATAATTTAGAAGTTAACATTGAGTATCTTTTATCCTTTCTTATTTTCATGAAGTTTTGTTGTATGAATTTTTGTAAAGCTTTTGAGATACTTATTTTTATGCTGCTCACAGCACCCTAATGGATGCATTGTGCATAGTAGGTGCTTAATACTTGTTTGGTACATTAAAAAGATAAACGCTTTTACCATTTTTCCAATGTACATACCATCTACATCTTAATTTACTGACACGTATAGAAATAAGCCAATTAAGCCCTGTTCAATGAAACCATCAGACCCTTTCTTGAATAATATGAGAAACATTTTCCAGCAGATAATTCTCTTCCCTTTTGATAGCAAAAACCAGTTAACCAGGTACATTTAGAAAGTAAATGTAAAGTTTTATTCATATCTTCCTAGATTGTAGTAATTAAAAAAAATTTTTTTTAATATTTATTTTTGACACAGAGAGAGAGAGAGACAGAGCATGAGTGGGGAGGGGCAGACAAAGAATCGAAGCAGGCTCCAGGCTCTGAGCTGTCAGCACAGAGCCTGATGCGGGGCTCGAACTCACAGACTGCGAGATCATGACCTGAGCCGAAGTCAGACGCTTAACCGACTGAGCCACCCAGGCGCCCCAATTATAGTAATTTTTGTGTGCATGTCAAGGTAGGACCCTGATACTTGAAAAGTAAAGGGAATGATTGTATTATGGCTTCCATCACATGGCTAATGCTGATCTTTTAGGTTCTAGTGGGTTTTGAAGTGGCAGTAATCCCTAGTTTAAAACAAAACAGTAGTGGCCACCAATTTCAGTCCTGGTGCAGCAGTAAGGAAATTTGAAATGAAAGTGTTCGTAGCATGTAGGGGGGAGAAAAGTAACATTCAGAAATAGAACAGCAAAGAGATTATTTGTATGATGCCTGTAGTACTGCAAATTCATTAACGTCTAGGGCTTACCAGATCAGTTTGAATTTTTATCAAGTGCCAGAACTTGGCATTGATCAGGGTGATAAAAACCCGATGATTTACAGAAAAGGAGTGGTTTGTTTGCTTGTTCGTTCACTCATGCGGCATTGATTTACTGAGGCTCCCCTGTGTTTGAGGCACCATGCCAAGCACTGTGACAGAGGATAGACAGATCGCTGATAGCTTGTACCTTCAAGTACTTAATTTTGTATTTACTTAACTAATACGAAATTGAGTCTCTTCTACGTGTACAGCACTGTCCTGCCACTTGGGACTGAAAAAACACACATCATTAAGAATGGTCCTTTTCAAAAAAGCTTGTGTCTCATCTAGGGAAATGCACATAAACACATAATTGCTCTTAGTTATTAAGTTTAATAACTTGAGGTTTGGAGCCAGGTCTAAATAGAGGTTAACATTCAAGAGGAACATATGGCTTTCTAAACCATTCACCAAGGCTGGTGTGTGTTATCCCGGTAGTTAAGTAGTTGCTGCCCATAGGGTGGTCTGAGAAACAGCAGCGATGTCATTACCTGAGAGAGATTACTGGAAAGGCAGAATCTTAGGCCCCACTCCAGACCTGTTGAATCTGAGCATACATTTTAATAAGCTATCCACGTGATTCATGTACCTGTTGAAGTTTGGGAACCTTCAGTACAAGGTTTGACGCATACTCGTAGTTGTGTAACATCAAATTCTATCTGATCTCAAAGCTGAGCTCTTTTATTTGCCTGTGCGTTCTTTGAATGAGCATTTCATGAACACAAGGACTTATCGAACATGTACCAGGTACTGCATTGGTTGCTGAGGACAAAAAAAAAATGTAATTTTTAACCACAGCTAATAGTTAAATAAATTATATGACCTATTAAAGAAGTAATTACGTCAGTATAGAGAGTAAAGAAGCTTTAAATAACACATGATGTCTGAACTGGATCTTAAATGATACGCAAGGATTTGTCCCAGAGAAGAGGTAGATTCTTTTCTCAGATTTCATTTATCTGTCAACTTTGAGTAGGTGAATTACTAGAAATAGGTTATTGAAAGCTTAAAATTTTTTTTTTAATCTTTACTTTTGAGAGAGAGAGAGAGAGTATGAGCAGAGGGAGGAACAGAGAGAGAGGGAGACACAGAATCTGAAACAGGCTCCAGGCTCTGAGCTGTCAGCACAGAGCCCGACGCGGGGGTTGAACTCACGGACCCTGAGATCATGACCTGAGCGGAAGTCGGACGCTTAACCGACTGAGCCACCCAGGCGCCCCTGAGTGTACTCTTTCTTAAGGAGATACAATATAATGAGTATTGGAGTTCATTGTTGAGTAATTTTACACTATGAGCCTCAAGTTTTTCATCTGCCAAGTGGGAATGTTAGTTCTGCAAAGATTTTGATGAGGTTATGGGTACAAAAAATTTAGCACTTATGGAGTCTGATAGGTTGTAAGTATTAATGATGATAAGAATGGTTTATTTTTTCTTGACATGTTGCCAATTTATGTTACCAAAAGGAAAATACAGCAGTGTGATATGTATTTATATAAAATATATTTATATTTTATATACTTATATTTATTTATATATATAAATATATAATAAATATATATTTATTATAGAAAATTATAAAGTATATATATTATATATTTATATTTATTTTATATTTATATAAAATAAAAATATTCCTCTATAAGAAATAATAATCCTCTTTCTCATCTAAGACATGAAAAGATTAAGAAATGAGAAATAATGAGTCATAATGCTCAAAAAATGGAAAAAAAAATATTTTCACCTTGAAAAGGAAACTTGGAAACTTAACATTCTTCTTTGGCTTTAGACACTGCACTTTGGTGTTTATGATCAATTCGAGCATAGGATCCCTCTATCTGTAGTACTGGGCCGTTTCAGTCCTTAATGAAGCTTTACCCCAATGCTTTTTAAATACTTGAATAGTCCATTTGTGTGAATTAGACTCTTCATCATGTTATGAGTGGGCGTCCAAAGAAGAAATACATGCATATGTTCTTAGAGAAAAATATGACTTCTCTTCTTTTTCTTCTTCTTTTTTTTTTTTTTCACAAGTTTGGGAAACACATTGAAGTACCAAGCTAATAAAGAGCAGTTGAGACTTTCTCACATAAACAGAAGTTTAAAGTGGCTTTCTCTAATTGGCGAGGAAGAGATGTTCTTTATTTAGTGCTCAGGAACTTGGTTCACTTGCTGTTCCATAGCTGGAGTCTCACATGACTTCAGGCAAACATTTTTGGTGCCTTTCCATTCCTATAAAATGGCCATCTGAGAACCACCAGTAGAAGGCGAAATGTAAATGGAAGGTATTAATCTGAAGAAAGGTGAGAATGAGGGAGAGAGCCTACTGCTGTGTGGCATAGTCGGGAGTGGATAACAACCTAAAGTGGGCTGAGGTACAAAATTTGAGTCCCTCAGTGAAATGTGCTTCTCAAGGTAAACAGTCCATTTTTGTTGTCTTTGGCAGTTCTTGAGAACCTTGTCATGTTAATGTAGTTACTGAAATTGAATTTGGAAATTGTAATGTTACTCTCATATTTCACTTTAAAACAGTGCTGCTAACTCCCACCTTGAAAGGGCGCACATATATCTCATAAGCAGGGCATTGCCAATATTTTAGTAACCCCACAAGAAGGATAGTGAAATGAAATACTGGAAAAGCACAGCCGATCTGCATTTTCTTTTCCCAACCTGCTTGCGATGAGATGCATAATGTAAAAATAAGCCAGTACCAAGTTCTCTTTACAAATGTGCAAAAGGTGCTCCTTGTGTGTCAGGGATCACCCTGGGTCTCTGTGACCTTGGCGACATTTCAGGGATTACATTTTCACATGGGTCAACTGTACTTGAAAAGTTTCTCCAATGTATTGAGCACAGACCAGCTCTTCTGAAGCAATAAGCATTTATACCTCTTTTTCAACTCTTTTTCCTCACCAAACATAGCCACGATGGCCTTTATAAAAGTGAAAGGCATTGAGAGAGAGAGACAGATGGAGAGATAAATTCTATCATTTACACAGAAATTTCCATCTAGTCTCAGGGCAATGTTGTGGTACCTGATTTTGGTTCACATTTGTTCCTTTTTTTTATTTTAAAGGATTAACTCTTTAAGGATTTCCTTTTGAGAATAATTTATATTGCTTGGTGTCCCCAGTAAAATAGTGTAAAAGAGATTTATAAAACAAGATGTGTATTTTCTGTGACATATCTTTTTTATCATTTTTCTAATAGGGAAGAGTTGTTGTTTTGACTTTTGGTTATTTGGGAATTATTTGAAGAAAGTAAACTTGTCATATTTCTTCAAACTTGGTAATCTTCAGCACTGAATACTGAGAGATGATGCCAGGTCTTGTGTGCTTTTGTACTGAACATTTTATCATTTTTCTTAAAATGGCTGTATAAAAAAGGGAGTTTTGATCATTACTGAGTTTTAAAAATTTTGTTAAATCCATAATGAAACTACTGATTTCCTTCTCTTTGTTCTCTAAGGATTAGGCAGAACAGTTGTTTCATAAGTGCCATGATACAGAAGGGTAATAGTTGAAAATAGTTAATATTAATGTCATAAATCCTTTAATGTAACTTCTCATTGGAGAGATTTGGTAGTATCATGTCCAACTGTTAATGTAAACAAGCATCCTAAAATTCTTTTTTTTTTTCTCTTGGTTTTACCAGGTGTATAGTTGGTCCAAAATTGAAAATATGTTTGTTCTTGAAAGAAAAATATCCCTCTTAGCTTAGAGTAAGACTGCTTCAAGACCTGTTTATTCAAAGATGGCAGCAGAGACCTGATTAGGCCAAATGCTCTACATTAGAGATCATTGTGTCAGACACAACAGATGCAGCCAGTGGGTGCTTATGTAGTGCCTTCAGTTTTTCTTTGACTTGTAATCAATGAGAAAATTGAAATGTTTTGTCTCTGCTTTTCTTTTTTTTAAGCAAAAATAGAGTTTAGACAAATACTGTTAATTCTAAAAATCAATTCATGAAGAAGGCTCAGCCTGGTATATACTTCAGTTTCGATGTTAAATCACATATTCAGGTTCTTTCAAGCGGTGCTCCATGAGGTGGCTGGATCAAGGGAAATTATCTTGATTTTGGTATCTTAGAGGCAGTTTGCAGATATATACATATATATAATCCATTGGTTAAATTTGTAATAAGTAATCATTAAAAAATATCCTGGTATTTATGAGGTATATGACTTTTGTCTTTTTTCAAGGGTATCAAAAATATGCTCTATATAGCACTTAATTTTTAAATAAAGCAATCAGAATATTCCCCTAAACCTTTGTGTTTCTTTTGTGCTCAGTTACTAGAAATTATCATATGAACATTCTAAAATAGGCAAAAGTGGTTGCATTGTGTGCTTAATTACAAGCATACCAATCATAATACCAATTGCATTATATGCTTAATTAATTGTATGCTTAATTACAAGCATACCAATCATAAAAGGAAAGGAAATTAACTTACATGTGATTATCTGTAGGGTTTCTTGAGAACGCTTCTAGTTGGCCTGTGAGTTGAGTTCTATTGGTGACCTAAATGTATTTTTCATACATGTGTTTTGTGACCACTCTCACTAGTATAACTTTTTAGATGTAACTAGCAATCTTTTTTTATTAAAAAAATTTTTTGATGTTTATTTATTTATTTATAAATAAATATTTATTTATAAATAAATAAAATATTTATTATTTTAATGTTTATTTATTTATTTATTTATTATTTATTATTTTGAGAGAGAGAGACAGAGCATGAGTGGGGGAGGGACAGAGAGAGGGAGACACAGAATCTGAAGCAGGCACCAGGCTCTGAGCTGTTAGCACAGAGCCCAGTGCAGGGCTCCAACTTACTGACTGGGAGATCATGACCTGAGGCGAAGTCAGATGCTCAACCGACTGAGCCGCCCAGGCGCCCCTGTAACTAGCAATCTTTTAAGAAGGATAGCATTAGAGACTTTGAACTTGTAGAGATTTTCTTTTAATGTTTATTCATTTTTGAGAGAGACTGTGAGTGGGGGAGGGGCAGAAAGAGAGAGAGAGAGAGAGACAGACAGACAGACAGAGGATCCAAAGCAGGCTGTATGCTGACAGCAGTGAGCCCGATGTGGGGCTAGAACTCATGAACTGTGAAATCATGATCTGCGTCAAAGGTGGATGCTCAACCAACTGAACCACCCAGGCACCCCTCAACTTGTAGAGATTTTTATCTAGTCCTGGTTAAAAGCTCTTTGGGGATTTGTAAAAAAATGTATCTTCACTAATACTGAAGGAATAAAAATGAATATTTTGTCTATCTTTAGAGGTTTGAAAAAAATGTTTATCTTTTCCAAATTAGTGATATGTTTGTGTGTGTGTGTATATATATATATATATATATATATATATACACACACACACACACATGCCTATATATATATATGTAAATATACATATATACACACATATATAGGCATATGTATATATAGCCCATGAGTACAGTATTTTTGACAGTTAAATCTAGACTTGATAATCAAAACATCTGTTCTAGTTTGGGAGTGGAGCAGTTTTAATTGACATTTAATAGTTTTATGTGATTGACCTTTTGATGTTCTGAGTTTGCTGTATCCAAATCTGAAAGTTTAGAATTAGCTCTAATTTGAGCATGATGTTTTTTTTTCCTACCAGTTATGATTATCATTTATTTGACTATGTTCTATTTTAGGAATTTATCAAGCTCAAAACTGCTAAAAAAAAAATCTCTCTTGAGTGTATTTCCACATATAAAATGCCTATGAATTGATTCTACAATCTAGAAGAAAACCATAACTTTGTAACTACAGTACACTTTTTGGCCTACTTTAGGTTATATTGTTTTCAGAATTTTGCAGGAGTTATTTTTCCATTTGTCCCAATAAGTGAAATTATAGCTGTAAACAAATATTTGGCAAAAGTGTTGGCTTTTCGACTATTAGAATATACTGTGCAATGATTAAACACCAAAACCAAGATACTATTGTATGGAGATGCTTGGGCCAAGAAATTAATATAAATTATATACTGAGTCAAATACAAGTGAGATAAAGAGATGGTACCGACTTGAAAGATTGGGTGTCTCTTGCATATTTTGTGTTATGTGTAGTAGGCAATATATTTATAAAAGTTGGATTTATTTATACCTTGCTCATGAATCTGAAAAGGTTATAGGGAAAGCTGAGATATTTTACCTGATAGGATTTCCATACTTAAATCAGCCAGTCAGAAGGTTTTGAGGCCTCAGTCTTGTTTTTTAAAGCTTCCTGAAAAGAACTATCCACTCCCCATGGCTAGGCTTCACTCTGCTGCTGCAACATTGTCTGGAGGGGGGAGATTTAGCTCCCGTCTGAAATGGCACGATGTGGCTTTTGTCCCAGCTCTTCCTGCTTATGTAGGATGACCTTCAGTGGACTCAAAACTTTGCACTTCCAAGTGTAAATAAGCGATAGTAATATCTTTCCTAGCATGACTCACAGAGATTCAAAGTCATTGTAGATGATTGTGATACATTTGAAGGCATTTGGGAGTTTTGCCTGGTAAGGTATTATTCTTGTATCTTCTGAACATCCAGAAAACTGGAACATTTGTACCTGCCAACGACCCCTTTTTCAGCAGCCCCCACCTTCAAAGTGTCTTGTGTGTTTTAGTAAAACTGTTCAGCAAGATTGAAAGAAGGAAAAAGTCAGCTATAATCTTCTATGTTTTTTCTGGTCTTTTTTCTATGCATTTTAAATAAGAAGAGCAGTAATGTGTATAGTATTTTGCTTGTCGCTTTTTGCACATATTGTTGTAAGGTTTTTTCCAAATTCTTTTTTTTTAATGTTTGTTTATTTTTGAGAGAGCACAAGCAGAAGAATGGGAAGAGAGGGGAACAGAGGATCTGAAGCAGGCTCTGTGCTGACAGCAGTGAGCCCAATGTGGGGCTTGAGCTCATGAATGGCGAGATCATGACCTGAGCCTAACTCGGGCGCTCAACCAACTGAACCACCCAGGCGTCCCCCAAATTCTTAGTGATCATTATTTTGGATGGATGTATAAGATATCCAGCCAAGGTGATACAATGTGGTTTACTTACCTCTTCTTCTACATTTGGATGTTTAGGTTGTTTCTAGTTTTTTACATCATAGATAAGTGCTGTAAGGAACATCTGAATCTATAAGATTTGATCTGATTTTGTCATGTGTTCTTAATCCTCATTCTTAGCAGTGGGATTCCTGAATCTAGGGGTAAGAGTACTTTAACGCTCTTCAGAATTACTGAGAAATTACTTTCTTGGGAGACGTTAAATATAGTTTAAAGTTGCCTCCTTGGCTAGGCTTTCTCTTGGCTTTTTGCACTTGAAACACTCTTCCTTTCTCTAAGGCCTCGTCCTTTCAAAAACCCTTTCTCAGATTCCCCCCAGCACACTTGAAGAGGAACTCTCATTTTCCCCGAGTGGTGGGGGACCCCTCATCCCCGCTCTATTAATTTAATTTGAAAATTCAATATATTACCCTCTGAGATGATAGCAAACATAGTTTATAGTTTCCTGAGGCTGCTGCAGTAAATTACCATATTTTGGTGGCTTAAAACAACCAAAATTTATTTACCCACAGTTCTGGAGAGCAGAAATCCAAAATCAGTGTCCTAGGTTGAAATCAAGGACTCAGCAGGGCTGCATTTCCTCCAGATGTTCCCAGAGAGAATCCTTTCTTTGCTCTGCCGGCTTCCGGATCTGCTGGCATTCCTGGACTTGTGGCTGCCTCACTCTGATGTCTGCCTCGATGGTCAAATCTCCTCCTCCTTTTCTGTGTATGTGAAGTCTCCCTCTCCCTCTGTCTTATAAGGACACTTGTGGTGGCATTTAGGGTCTACCTGGGTAATCCAGGATAATCATTTCTTACCATGTAAAGTACTGTTCACAGGTTCTAGGTAATGAGACCTGATATCTTTTGTGGGGGGGCACCATTTAGGCCCCTCCGGTGATTTGTTCCTAAGACCGGTAAGGTTTTGGAATAGTTGTTTGGATTTTTCTTTAAATCTTCTGTATTATTTAGAACAAAGCAACTGATACTGCTGGGAAACGATATGGTTGAATATGGAGTGTAACTATGAATATAATGATGTGAAGAGAGCCCCAGTAGTGTTATCTCTCAGTAGTATTATGTGACCTACTAGCAAAGGTGGTATATTGGTATTTACTAAGATAAAATAAGACTTGATGTTTTGTGATGGGCATTTTGCAAACTTTTGATTTGAAATCAACATGAAATTTCCTAACTCAAATTTATGAAAAATTGAGAAAACTTACTGTGGTCACTATCAAAGTTAATAAAGGTGTTAAAACTTCTCCTTCTGACATGGGAATGTTTGTACTGGAATAATAGGGCATTTTTTCCTCCTATCAGTGCCTTTGATGTCAACTTAAGTTCCCCTGTTTATCTCCACCTGGTGCAGTTAAGGTTGCAGGTGTACATTTCTGACGATCTGTAGCAGGCACAGAGCTTTCTACTCAAATTGCTACTGTACAGTTCCAGAAAATAGCCGGTTGTCACTTGTAGACTCCCAGTATGAGAGAGAAGCTCAGGGAAAGTGGGAGAAAAAGCAAGGGTCAGAAATAACCTGCCAGTTCTAATCTTTAGAACCTTTGCATAAACAAGATTGGAATGAAAACTGTTTTTTAAAAAAATTTGGAAACCTGTAACATATCCAATCATAACATTCCATGCTGAGTCCATGTACACTTTTAGAAAGACACCACGCCGTAATGCACTAGGTCCCCAAATCTGCTTCAGTACTGGCTTTGTGTATAACTTAAACTTCAGACGTCAATTGGCTAGATGGTGTATTTTTATATTGCATCCAGTAACATGGA
The DNA here is from genome assembly GCF_027475565.1 of Acinonyx jubatus. Classification (NCBI taxonomy): domain Eukaryota; kingdom Metazoa; phylum Chordata; class Mammalia; order Carnivora; family Felidae; genus Acinonyx; species Acinonyx jubatus. The sequence goes on along the minus strand of NC_069382.1, from coordinate 123,676,088 downwards.
AAGAAAAGGTAAAATAGCCAGCAGAATATAGTCAGCATTGCAGTATTAAGTTTTAAGAACATTTTACATGTTAATCAGAATGTTAGGTCCTATATTTGTAATACAGAATCCTAAAAACACAATTCAAATTTTCACATGTATGTACGAATATTTAGATATTTTCATTGCTTAGTATCAGCTGAATATAACGGACATGTTGTTAAAAGCAAGAGTGGAGTTCTGAGAAAAAGAAAAGTTAACAAAAAAATTTAACTATCCTGATATCCTCAAGCTTACTATTTTGTTCAAGAATGCAAATGTCTGTATTCCTGTATTGAGGCGATAGTTGGGACAGCAAGGAAGCTGTTTGTATTATTCGAATAGTGAAAGTATTAAGTAATAAGTCGTTAGCTTCCTAGGGAATGGAAACAATTTTGTTACATTGTTAGGGTAAATCTTGGAATTCAGTTTAGAAAGTAGAGAATGCTTTTAGGCAATTCAAAAGATGCTCCTGGTCCACATCTCTGGTATCTGAAAGATAATTTATAAAGAAACAAACAAACAAAACAAAACAAATCAACAAAAGCCCAGAATAGCTAAAGTAGCCCTTAAATATATGTTCCAAGAGTGTCACATCCCCCCAAGATCTTGTCCAGGGCACATCCATATGAAAAGTATAATGAGATCTTACAACACCAAGGGTCCGAGAGCCTGGAATCCCTTGGGCCCAATGCCAGTTAGGTATACTTTTCTATCCGTGTCTGTGTGGAGTAGTTAGGTTCACTATAGCTTGAAACTCACAAGAGTATTCTCTTCTTCCTAGGTACATTGGCCTGGGAAAAGATATAATGTTTTTTAAATTGAATGTGTGGCCCATTGACGTGGCTATGACATCAATTTAATGGGTCTCAACTATCAATTAAAATAGAAAATATCAGGGGTGCCTGGGTGGCTCAGTTGGCTAAGTGCCTGACTCTGTTACCACTCAGGTCATGAACTCACAGTTCGTGGGATTGAGCCCCATGTCAGGCTCCACGCTGACAGCAAGGAGCCTGCCTGGGACTCCCTCCCCCCCCCCCCCCCAACTCACTGTCTGCCCCTCCCTTACTCACACACATGCTCTCTTTTCTCAAAATAAATAAGCTTTAAAAAATAGAAAATGTCAGTGCTTCACTTCCTCATAAGGATGAGCATTGTTTTGTGGCTTTTGTGTTTATATTCTGCAACATAATGTATAAATCTTCTGATAAACTGTTCTTAGATCTCTCTCATTGGTAGGGATGAAGTGTGTAACATACCGCCAGAGTTTTGTGTTCAGATATTGGGAGGGGTGGAGACTGTATGGCAGCTTATTGTTGCTCATAGATAAATGGGGTGGGAGCAGAAATACAGTGTATTTAATATGATGAGGAGATTTTTCCTAATATTCTTGACCAGTTTCACTCTCCTAAAATTTATGGACTCAGTCAACTCAAAAAAGTTGTGTATAATCTAGGAAGTAGAAACTAAAACAGCAACAGAATACAGCTGTATACCATCAGATTGACAAAAAATAACATCTGATATTTTTAACACTGGCCGGAGTGTGGCAAGAGAGGAATTATTTTCTATTATCTTGGGAAGCAATTTGACAAATCTTGGTAAAGTTGAAGATGTGTGTATCTTTGACCTTGCACCTGCCTGTGTGTCTACTCTAGAGGAAGGAACTTTCCTGCCTGTGCACAAGAACACTTGTGCCACGGTGTTCATCGCACCATTCAGATGGTTGGATGGATGGATGGATGGATGGATGGATGGATGGATGGATGGACATAGGCAGACTTTATTCTAAATCTAGCTATATACATATATATGAATATAATATAGAAATATGATCTCTGCTCTACTCTTGTTTCATTTCAACAATGGAATGGTTAAGAGGATAACCTGAAATTCTTTGATACTTTTTTTCTTGCTCATTCTCAGTTTACTGTCTGCAACTGTATGCGTGTGCATGCGTGTGTGTGTGTGTACAAAGAAAACAACCTGACATTCATTCCCCTGTTGAGAAACCAAAACCAAAATGAAGTATATTTATGCCGTATACACTGTATAGCATTTGGAGTGAATGAGTTAGATCTTTCTGTACCAATGAAATGCATCCAAAAAACAAGAATCCAAAAAAAAAAAAAAAAAAAAACCCAGGGAAGATAGAAACAAACTGCAAAGAATTTATATAGTTTAATGCTATTTATGTAAAACTTTGACCCACAAAATATGATAGTATCTATTATATCCAGGCATCCATACTCATTAAAAATAAGAAAACCTAAATGAAAATAATACTCTGAAGATTTATTTGCGAGAGAGAGAAAGAGAGAGAAGGGATGATACTTTGTGGTACTTGATGATGGTATTTTAGCTGTTATCTGTAGTGTTTTATCTGAAGAAAAAATAAAGATTCTGAAGCAAAATGTGCAAAATGTGAAAATTTGGTAAATGTGGCTGGTACACATATGGGTGTTACAGATTTTTTCAACTTTTCTCTTTGAAATATTAATTTAAATTGTCTATTTTATTTTTAAAAGGTGGAATCCTTTAATCTTTGAGTTGTAGATTAAGAAATTTGTGGTAATTCTGTATACATTCACATGTAATTTAACATTTTGAAGGAAACTAAGCTGTTTGTTTATCTCAGTGGTCTCATTTGGTCATCGTTGCTACCCTAGGATTCATTTCAGTGAAGGCATGGTTAGCAGTAACCTGAAAGGCTTTGACTTTTTCTTCTTGCTTATTCTGAATTCAGTCTCTGCAAACTGTTTAATTCATTCTTTGCTTTCTCATTGTATGTTCACTAGAATGGAAACTCTGTGAGGGCTGGGATTTTGGTCTCTGGCTCTCAAGCATCTATAATAGTTAATGTCTGGCACACAGTAGGGTTCAATAAGGTTTGGTCACGAATGAATAAAAGGATAAATGATGAATCTCCAGTTGTGAGTGCTTTTTCACAGCCTGTTAGTTTAAGCATGTAACATGACTGGGGCATGTTACGTGCCTAGTGAATTTACTAGAAGACACATTATGAGATGCTTCCATATTAATTCATTCTTTACTTGCCTCCTGGAACTTGTCAGTTTCTTTCTCAGGATCAGCTTGTCAGCTACCCGTCTGTGAAAGATAAGGACCCAGTTACTCCCACCTTTACCCCCTTATTATACCTCTTACCCCGTTTTATACCTGTATACCTTTTTTATGCCTTTCTGATAAATTCCTAGTTAAACTTACTGTCCATCTGGACATGGTAAGATGTTTGTTTATACATGTATCTCTACAGTGTCTTGTGATTTCCACTTTCTGTGTTTGCTTTTTTTTGTATAGTTGCTATTCTATTATCATGTTTCATATAGTCCTAACAGTATAAACTGCCTCAAAGTTTTTTTTAAAAAAATTAGGATGACATATTATTTCCATAGAAAATTAAATTTCTGTAAAGTTGTATTTTGCTCACTTTTTTTTTTAAATGTATTCATTAAAAACATACCTGGTGCCCAATGTTTTTAACAGAATTCAGTTGTGAATTTTATGAAGCAAATACTTATTTAGTGTTATGGGATGAATTGTATCCCCCCAAATTCCTATTTTCAAGTACTCCTATTACCTCAGAATGTGACTCTATTTGGAGATAAAGTCTTTAGAGGGCTGTTTAAGTTAAAATAAGGTCATAAATGTGATCCTTAATCCAACATGACTGCCTTTTTAAGAAGAGATTAAGACACACTACAGAAGGAACACTATGTGAAGACACAGGGAGATGGTGGCCATTTAAAAGCCAAGGAGAGAGGCCTCAGAAGAAATCAACCCTGGTGACACCTTGATCTTGGACTTCTAGCACCTAGATTGTGAGAAAATACATTTCTGTTGTTGAAGCCACTCAGTATGTAGTATTTCTCATGGCAGAAAACTTGAAAACTAATGCACTTGGATTATCGTTTATTTCGTAAACCTAAATTTTAATACATAATAACCTGTCATTTATATCTAATGGGAATATGGAATCCTTATAACGAAGAAATAAAAGGATGTCATATGTATATTCTGTACAATAATATTTTGTTTACCTGGTTCTTTATACTTTAAATACAATGTCATACATCTTCTCATTTGATAGTAATCTGCACTTAGTGACTTGCTTTAAAATACATTCCAGTGCCTGGCAACATTTCAGTATATACATGGCCATATGACTTATAGATACACTGTTGTAATTAGTGTCTATAATAGTGACATTGTAACTAGTACCCTCAGGCACTTTGGCTTCTCAGATTTAATGTTAATTTATTCTCATGTTCTAGGAAGTGGTGAAAATGTATCTTAATATGGTAGCAAACAGGAATTTAGAATATCAGATTAGTTCAAATATCTCATTCCTTGTTTCAGTTAACTGGTAAATACTATTTACCATTGGCTTTGTCGTGAGTAGTTGTGCTGGTTTTAGTTTAGCCACCCAAGTGATTTGTGAATTGGTAGTAAGAGAAATCAAAGATTATAACATTTTGATCAGTGGTGAGCATTCTTTTGCTTCTCACATGAATGATGTGATAATTAGTAATGCAGATGTTAATTTTCTTTCGTAGTAAGCACGGAGGTAAGTTCTATGATGTTTTAAGACAGATTACGAAACTTCAGTATGAAAAAGATTGGTTTTGAACCTACTCACTTTTTAGCATTGGTTTGCTTTTATTTTACAACATGGTAAATATCAAGAAGGGCCACCTGGGATTATTGCATTCCTGTGTTTTTTCTCCAATCATCCTTTAAAATTCTCTGTGTATACTTCAAATGCTACAAGAAAATAAAAGCAGTATCTTGTATAAAATAGTCTACCCTCGGTTTTGGGTACTCTGTTTTTATTAACTCAGCTTTAAAAGTTTTGGAATATTTAATCCCTATTTTCAGTAGACACTGTAAGAATTATTTTGGATAAATTATTTTAAAATAGACTTCTTTACTTAACTGGTGTACTATTTGTGAATTCCTTTACAAACATTGTCCAAAGATGGCGACATTATTTCCACTGATTAAGAGGTCATGGTTGTTAGAATGTCATGAATTTCTCATCTAACCTAATAGCATGAGTTAATTTAAATGAATTTTCTCGTTTTTATTCATTAAATAGCAAATTATATTTTTCATTGGACCGCTTTAAACAGACATAGCAAGTTTCCCGTTTTTAATCCTCTTTAGAATATATAGACTTTATTATACCATTTAGTATTACTTCTGTAGAGAGGGCACTGGATTGCTAATGCAGAGCAATTAAGACTTTAAAAACTGTAGCTCTTATAATAAGCTTATGGTTTAAAAACCATGCTCAGTAACTAAAAATATAGTTTACATAGGTTCATAAGTGAAAATGGAATATATTTTCTGTTGACTTGGATTTTATGAAAACCAGGTCTCTTCTAACTAATCAGATCTTATATTTACATAACCTTCCTTCAATTTTCCCCCTTTAATTGCCTCCTTTGTATATGTACCCAAAAGGTAGCTGATGTGATCATGTAGCTGCATTCCTTTACATTCCTGGCACTAGTGATGCCCAGGGCTACCTGCACAGACTGCCTACCTACCTCTGGCTGCTACAGCTCATTACCTAAGGGCTGAATTTTTTTTTAAATCACAGCCAGGTATAGGTGCATGGGCAGGGCAGCAATGTGTCTCTGATTTTCTTGGCATTTACTCACCTGTCATGATGGAAAGTTTGCAATTTTGGTATTTACTGAGAACGATGATATGTTTTGCAATTTAACTGGTAGAGTTCATTTATTTATTTAGTTTTAACTATTCACCCCTGCTTTGTCGCTAATAACAAATTTACTTCCCTTTGGGGAAGTATTGAGCTACAAAGGAATACTAATAGATAATAAAATTAACAAAGTAATTTTGGTGATTTCAGAGAAGTATTTCACAGTTAAGATTTGTTTTTGACATGGGGACTTAGTTTCTGTGAGGCCAAAATTTTTCTCTTCTGAATAGTGTTTGGATGTGATTCACTTTATCTTCAGTGACCCTGCTTTTTCCTGGCTGCTAAAGCTGGGTGACACTTTCAGATTGATATTTTCTTTCTATAGATATCCTGATAAATCAATCAGTTTCGAGGCAAGTGTGGTTGATTTGGGAACCCACATGGGTAAATGCCTTGAAAATGCCTCCACAGACCGAATTAAAATGGAAACTTTTTTTTTTTGGTTTTGCTTGATTTTTGTTATTTTTGTTATGTCAGAAAGCCCAGTTCAAATACCAGTGCATTTCAGACCAGACATTTGTGTTTTATATGGGCGAAAATCACATAAAATACTCACACTTGAGGGGCAACAGCCAAAAGCAAAAACATTTCATGACTCACTATTAGTCTTCCTGACTGTTCATCCAAGAAAGACAGATCCTTTCATTTTACATCTCTGGCCTGGATCTATTAAGGTTAAATTAAACACTTGAGGACAATCATATATCTTTTATTTGCAATTTTTAGAGGATAGCTCACTTTTTGGCTTCTAATACAAACAAGATCTTTTGTGTTGTAATTTAGTCAATTAATGGGTTTTATGGAACAACTTTTGAATTATAATCTCTGCCAGGATTATCCCAGCCATAAGAAGTAAGGTATCTCAGTGTTTCACCTGCTGCCACCTGTGAGTTCCTTTCTGCATAATGTTCATGCCATAGCCCTCAGTTTCCGATCAGTAACAATGGGATATGTGATAGAATCCTTCACCTGGGGAGGTTTTTCAGAATGAACAACCTAGATGTGTCCTACCTAGATGTACTGCTTTAGAATGTTGGTGGTTGCAGCTGGGCATGTGCAGTTTGGGAAACCTCTCGGTGTATTGTGATGCAGTCCTGTGATGAAGAGACATTGATTGGAACCCTGAAAGTGTGCCCCTGGCAGTACTCCAGGGAAGTTGCACCCATAAACCTTGAACCAGAGATATTTGTAGTGAACATTGCACTTTATAGACTGAATCGGAAGATTCGACAGTTTATTGGAATTCCTGAATTTTGTAAGGGTAAATCTAACATACTATTTGGTGTGTCTTGTATTTTAAATACTACATTTGAATTTGGCTTTTGGTCACTTGTTAATTCATGCAACAAGAATCATTTCAGTCTTTTTTGTAGAACATTAGTATCTCATGTCTTCTGGGATGCTCTTCTCTCCTGCTCATCTTTCTGCTCTTAGCTCCTCAGGCTGTCTTGCTTGCTTCTCATACTAAACCTCCTTAAGGTTTATTCAGATCAACTTCTCTCTCTCTCTCTCTCTCTCTCTCTCTCTCTCTCTCTCTCTCACACACACACACACACACACACACACACACACACACCATTATCTGTAATGATAGCACCCTTTCTCAAGGCTCTCTCTACCATCTGTTGTCAATGATCCCCAAATTTTATCTTCAGGTATAATCTTCTTATTGTAGGTAGTAATTCATTTCAGTAGCTCAGTCATGAGTAAAGGGTAGACTGATGGATATCTGCAGATGAAGACAGGACTTTTCATCAAATTTAATGGTGCCTTATTAATGCATTCATGTCAGATATCTTCTTTAAAAGAATTAAGAAAAACCTCTATTTGTTTTGTCAATTTCTCCATGTTTATAGTTCTTATCTTCTCATAATCTTACTCTTTGTATTGGTTTTCTACGGCTGCTTATAAGACATTACTGCTAAATTGGTGGCTTAAAGAGCAAAATTAATTTTCTCATAGTTCTGGATTCCAGAAGTCTGAAATCAAGATGTAGGTAGGGCCGTGCCTTCCTCTGAAGGTCTAGGAAAGAATCCTTTGTTGCCTTTTCCTGGCTTCTCCTGGCTCCTGGCCAACCTTGGCATCCTTTGGTTTATAGCTGTGGCACTCCAGGCTCTGTCTCCATCTACATATGGGCTTTTTCTCTGTGACTGTCTGGGTGTCCCCTCCTCTTCTTAGAAGGATACACACAATTGGATTTTGGCCCACCGTAATCCACTATGACCTAATCTTAATTCTTTTTGCAAAGGCCCTATTTCTAATGTTCTGAGGGGACATGAAGTTTTAGGGAAAAGCAAAAAAAAAAAAACCAAAAACAAAAACAAAACAAAAACAAAACCCACCCATCACTATAGGTTTATCCATACCAAATATCCAACATGAGAGGCAGCTGTCACATAGAGTGCAAAATCTGGAAAATGACCGCCAGACTCTCTGCCACTTAGGTGTGTGTGGCTTTGGGCAAGGTACTTAATTTCTGTGTGCCTCAGCCTCCGCATGTGTAAAGTGAGATAATAGTGTCTGTCTCATGAAACCGTTGTAATGATTAAAATAGTGTACCTAAGGTGCCTGGAGTAACGCCTAGCAGATTTGAGCAGTAACTGCTGTCAGGGTCTTCTTGCTTCATAGGCCTGTGAAGGTGCTTTCCAGAAAACTCCCTCCCAGCTGTATTCCTCCATCTCCCTCTGCCTGATCTTACATATTATCCAGTTGTTTGTCCTTCTCACTGTAACCATTTGTGAGGTGTTGCAAGAGGGATACGATAGAGCAGAGTGCCTTTGCACACCTTCAGGGTCACTGGTGGACCAGCGCACTCAGGACCCCCTGCACGGCTGAATGACTGGAGGTTGGGGGCCCCATTGTGCCTCCAGATGCCTGTGGTTGCGTGGGATCCCTGGAATGTTAATTAATTTTCATATTTCCCTTTAAGTTGCTTCTGTAGCTGGAACAAAGCATTTCTGAGCTGAGTCCCAAAGTGGCATTCTCATTCACTGACACCCTGAAAGGAGACTGTATTTGAAGCATTCTTGTCAGTTTTAAGAGCCTGTAAAAGGTATTCTAGGTTCACAAAGGTAGTTTAAAATCTGCTCCCAGGTCAAGCACTGGATCTTTGGTGACATATTCACACTAAAGATTCTGGGGTCACTTTAGCCATACAAGGCTGAGATACTTTCATGGCACCTAAGGGACCCTGAGGTAAGGGAAGGTACTCTTGTCTTGCCTCTGAGAACCTTCTGGCCTCAATAGAAGTGATTTCACTTCAAAGCATGCTTCTTTTTATATTATTCTCTGCAGTATTTTTTTTTCTCTTAAAATTAAACACACCAAGTATCTCAGGTGGTGGCAGTGGTCCAGGCTTACATTGGGACTCCAGATACATTCGTTGAGGTAAATTCAAGTCTTTTGAATTCTTTTCTGTCATTAGAGACCCAGTGGCAAAAACAAAATGAAACAAAAAAACATAATCCAGCCAAGTAATTTATATATGTAAGCTCAGGTTATTCAGTTTCGCTTGTAAATATATGTTTTTTAGATGTAATTGCTTATTTCTGTTATACGTTGAAGTTAAAATAGAATATTTCGAATTTCAGATAATTCACTTTAAAAATTTATTGTTGAAGAAGACCACCCACTACATTGACTAATCTAGTACTTAACAACAATCACATATACTGTCTCCTGACTTGTTTTTGGATATTTTATACATTCTCATTTATTAAAAATAGACTAGTTGCTTTGTACATTGGGAATCCGAGCTGAGAAAATTACTCATTCATCAGTGGTTATTTAAAGTGTAAATTTTTCACTGACTTGGTGCCAGCCTCTGAGACTCAAACTTTTGCATAGTGAATCTAGAAGAGAGAATGGATGTATAGACCATTAGATTAAAATATAGTGTGAAAAGGGCAAGAGATGGCAATGGTTAACTCGATCTAGGAACAAGGATGAGAAGGTTGCTAACAGGAGCTGTGTTTTGAAACATGAAGCTTGTTGGCTGATATGAACGAAGAATGTGCCATTCATTGTAAAATCTCATGGTATGTTTAAAAACTACAGGCAGTTTGGTTTTGCTAGAGTTTATGGTGCATGGTTCAGTTTCTAGTAGCTGTGGTCTTTGGTGTAGTTTGTAGAAGTTCAGAAAATTTTATTGACCTCATGATACCAAATCATTTGTTCAGATAACATAATATCAAATTATTTAATATTTGCAGAAGTGAATGGAGATTAAGACCTGATAACTGATATCCCAATATTAAAGATTTGAAAACTATCAGATAATGCTGCAGTCATGGTATTTTCATCTCCCTTTAGTCCTCCTGGTACATCTATGTAGTGACATATTACTATTAATAATGAATGGTGGCTCACTGGCAATAACTCTTGGTCTTGGGCAGTGGTAGGAGGGGATGTCCGCATAGAAGGGTAAATTTGCCAAGGTCAAATATAGCAAATAAATTTCCAAAGACAAATGGATTAACACTCTATTTTTTGTTTCTCACCTATGTAAAGTACAGAGTAAGAGTTTTTGACTGGTGGGGCACCTGGCTGGCTCAGTTGACAGGGTGTGTGACTCTTGATCTTGGGGTGGGGGTTCAAGCCCCATGTTGGGCATAGAGATTATAAATAAATAAAAGAAGCAGTTTTTGACTGGTAACAAGGTATTGGGTGGGAGGTTAGGTGAGAGGGAGTGGGCTTGGCTCCATATAGTTGCTCAGGGATCTAGGCTGATGAATGCTTGAATCTTTTCAGCTTGTGGTTTCCAAATTTGTCCTTGGTATCTCCAACCAAGTGCCATATGGGAGAAGTGACAATGTGGAGGAACTCTATCAGATTGATATCTATGTAAGCCCTGAAGTGGCATGCACAACCTCTGCTTATGTTCCCTTGGGGAGAAGTAGCCACAGGGCCCCACCTAAATGCACAGGATGGGGAGTGTAGTCACCTGCGGGACCACTGCTTCTCAGTCACTCAGTGCTATTGAAGATAACCACACGTCTTTGGTGGATAACCAGTGGTCTCTGTGGTCAGGATGTATTAAAATTTCTGGGGGCAGTAAGAGGGTTTGAGAAAAATATGCAGCTTGAGAAAGCCCTGCAGGTGATTCTGGTATGTCGTCTAAAGGCATTTTTCTCTTCTCACCTTATTCCAGTACCAGCCAAATGTCTTCCAATGCAGATAAGGCTCCTGAAATTCAGGGAAGATAAGTCTTAGTGTTAAATATTGAATTTTGATTTAGTATTTCATGCATGTCATTCTGATTTTGATTTTTCTTTTTCCTTTGATTTTTCATTATGTGCATGTTTATTTATTTGCTTTTCCTCCCAGTTTTCCTTAAAATTGTTCAGAATTTTCATGACTCTTAGGAAAAATCACTTTTAAATACACTCAGAAATATATATATATATATGGCTCTTGGGAGAGCTGCAAATTCTTGGATTCATGAGGATTTGATTCAATTTTTTATTTGAACATAATCTTAGTTGCAGTTAGTAAAGATTCCATTAAGTAATAATTTGCAAGTAGACAATATACATGTATCATTTAACTCATAAGCAGAGATTGAGTGTTCTTTCTGCTTCCTATCTTCATTTCAACAACAGATACTGTGATTTCCATTACTAACTTACAGATTTACATATCTAAGAGGTACTAATGACTCTTCAGATTAGTAACAACAGCAGTAACAAAAAACTCTTGGAAAGAGATGCAGAATTTCTGTCACTGCTGATAATTTTTTATTTGGAAAAACTCACTTCCTTTTGTTACTTTTACAAGGATCGGGGCCGCAGCAGTAAATGAGATTCGTGGTGCGACAGGTTTGAACCATGTTTCCAGTCCTCAGAGAATCATTTGATTTAAATGTGTAGACTTTGCTTTCTCCAGAGGCTCTGTTAAAGAGTGGTAAAGAGATGTGCAAACAATAGTCTTACCTTCATTCTCACTAATTGGTTCTGTGTGTGTGTGTGTGTGTGTGTGTGTGTGTTAATAGCTAACTATGTTTTAGGTCCTGTCATAGGTGGTGGATGGTGGGTACAAGTGCTCTCGTGGGGTTTACGTTATTACACTACGTTTTAGTGTAATACTGTTCAATAGAATTTTCTGTGACTTTGGGAGTGCATGTCTGTGCTGTTCAGTGTGGTAGCCACTAGGCACATGTGACCACTGAGCATTTGAAATGCAGTTAGTACAACTGAGGAACTGAGTTCTTTTATTTAATTATAATTAATTTAAATTTAAATAGCTACATGTGCTGTCTACTGGCTATCTTATTGGACAGTGCAAATTTAGAGGGAAGTATACATTATTTGAACAGTCACACCACAAAATGTAAAAATGCAATACTAATAAGTAGTGTGAAGGAGACATGTATGATGCTTTCAGACATATGGAGGTTTATTTGGCTTATAGAAGCAAGTCATTAAAGACTTAAGTTTTGCTGATAGAGGTGAAGAGAAGTGGAAAAATTTGAAGGATGAGTAGGGTATAAAATGGACAGGATCTGGTGGTTGGGAAAATGGGTAAAGGTAGGTGGTTTCAAAATTATTTCCAGATTTCTTGCTTATACAACGGAAGATATGGGTGTTATTCATTAAGAGAGAGAACACTGAGAAAGGACCAGGTTTGTAGGTAAAGCAAATGAGCTTGGTTTTGTAATATTGGGTTGAATATATAGGCCTGAAACACAGAATAGAGGTTTGGGCTGGACAAATACCTTTGGTGCTTGAAGTTATGAGCAGGAATGTGCTCACTTAGAAAGAAAGCATTAATTGAGATGATGAGAGGACACAGGACTGAAATGAGGAACTCCAGTGCTTAATGGTGGGGTAAGCATGTAAGGAAGAAGGATGATGGATTCAGAGAGAATTGAAGAGTCAATGAACTTGAGGTTCCAATGCAATCTAAGAATTATCTTTGTGGATATAGTTGCATAGTAGGCTTGGAGGAGAGAAGCTGATGGTTTAAGAGGTTTGAATAAGTGATTCTTAAGATAAAATTTGGGGAAGATGATAATAAACAAGAGAGAGGTGGTCATGGGAATTAAGGGAAAAAGAGACTATGCATATTAATTAAAGTGAAAACACATTTAATCTCATTTTGAGCAAAGAAGCTGTCTAAAACTCATTTAATTTCATTTTGAGTAAAAAAGCTGTCTGCCAGCCCACCAACACTCTCAGATGAATGTACCTCTTAATAAGACCTGTGGGAAGTTCTGAATCCCTGTAAGCCATGCCCAGACTATGGTTACCCAGAAGCACTGTCTTAGGCAGAGTTAACTGTCATCACCTTCTTCTAAGCTGAATAAATATTCCCATGTCATGTAGGTTATGGAGTTCAACTGATAGTTGGTCTTCTCTTAGGGCAATTGATTTCACTCTGTTATGCTATGAACTATAATAAGAAATAGATTTAGGGGCACCTGGGTGGCTCAATCGGTTAAGTGTCCAACTTTGGCTCAGGTCATGATCTCTCAGTTTCTGAGTTTGAGGCCTGCATCGGGCTCTGTGCGGACAGCTCAGAGCCTGGAGCCTGCTTCAGATTCTGTTTCTGTCTCTCTGCCCCTCCCATGCTCATGCTCACTCTCTCTCACTCTCTCAAATATAAATAAATATTAAAAAATAAAAAGGTCTTAAAAAAAGACATTTAAAACTAGAGTCCAGCACGGAAGCAAAAGTTCCACAAACCAGCACTTACCCTTGCTTTTTGATACAATTTCTTTTCTATATTATTCTAATAAAGTTTTTAAAATGCTACCTGTGATGTGGTTAATGGATTTGTAATCTAATATGTCTTCACTGACGTTTGGTAAACATTTTAGAGGACTGCAGCCTTCCCCAGGTTATGTCTGAGATGTGAGTCTCTAGGTAAGATAGTCTTTGGTTGCCTTATAGCTTACTGGGTGTTTTAACAGACACTTTTTTATTTGCTCACCACCATCTCCTTTGCCCCCTTCCAAAGGCTTAGGCCAGATAGTCGGATTTTATGGAGGTCACTTAAATAGTATCTTCTTGCTCACCATCTGTTTCCTTCCCATACTCTCCTGTGGCCAAAAGAGGCAGTGTCCTTCTTTCTGTATGTTGGGGACTTCCCCTTGTATCATAGGCTAAGGCATTCTATATTATTATTAAACTCTATGATATAGTCATTCAGCCCTTGATAATGGGAATGGAGATTACCAATAAAAATAGATTGTTTTACTTTTCTAAAACTGTGACCCCAAGACCATGATTAGGACCATGTTATTATACTAGGAGATACTTTGAGTCATTTTTTTTCTACAATGGAAAAAGCTGGTTTATAAAACTGGGATGATACTGTCATTTTGCTGTCAAATTCTTTAGGCTGTTCTTTGAGAGAATTGTCTTTCAATTGTTTATGAATATTGATAATTCTTTAAACTCTGCATTGGATTATTGTGCCACTAGTAGAAAAAGTGTGTTATTGCAAATTTTCCCTGTCTTTGGGTTCGGAATTTCCAGAAGACTCTTCAAACACAATTTTATATGAGGTTAAAAACATATGTGGTAGATTTATGTATCTTATAATTAGAAATTTGTGCCTTTTGACTCCCTTTGCTCACTACCAACTCCCTGCCTCTGGGAGTCATCAGTATATTTTTTGCATCTATGAGTTTGCTTTTTCTAAGTCCTGGGGGTGTAATGTTCAGAATAGTGACTATAGTTAACAATATTATGTAATTGCAGGCTTAAAAGAGAGTAGATCTTAAAAGTTATTATGACAAGAAAAAGAAGTTAGTAACTGTATATGGTGGTGGATATTAACTAAACTTAGTTGTGGTAGTCATTTTACAATGTATACATATATTAAATCCATAATTATATTGTCTGTCTAAAACTAATACATTGTATGTCCGTTATATCTCCATTAAAAAGCAGAATCATGAAATCAGATATGGTGGGTACAGTGAAAATAGAGGAAAAAAAGATGTTAATTGTGTTTTCTATATTAGTTAAAAGGCATTCTGACAAATTCTTTTAAATGTGACAATAAACCCCTCTTTCTAAAGAGCAGTTGTTACAACTTTTTTTTATAAATGTAAAATACAACCCAGAATTTTAAAGTTTTTTTTATTGCTTTTAGATTATTTTTATTGAAATGCTTATTGTCTCTTGTTAAATAACTACATTAATTATATAGGTAGGGCCTAGCTTCTCAACTTTTTCCAGAAGAAGCCCCCAGTTTCCACTAAAGGGTTTTATGGGGGCTCCCCACACGTCAAATTTCACATAGCCGGCTGTGTTGGCTTTTTATAAAGGACTTGGATGCAATGCCAAGGCCTCCCACTAATTGTTTTATGGGCCCTGTGTGGGATTTGCATCCCTGACTGGGGAAGCCCCTGTTAAAGGACTGTGGGAGTGAGGGGTTGTCAAACGTACCCAGAAAGAGCTCTGAAAAAACTCCTGGTTAGCTGTGCTGTTGTTGCCAAGGAGCATAAGCAGAGCACAAAACATGCCAAATGCTGACTGATTTTAAACAGTGACCCCTGTTTCAGAGAATACTCACTTCATTACATTTTTGGGAGAAAATCAAGTCACTAATAGCTCCATAATTAATTTGAGTGCTCATTTCAGTTTGGCACCAGTAAATTATTGTTTTCCAAGTGGTAAAAAGAAATACAACTAAATATTTTTATGTATTCTTTGAGGGGAGATAACTCATCATGGTTATCGGTGAACATTTAGTCTTGGAGTAATGTGTTCAGAGTTGTGTGCTTCGTTTTGTTTCCCTCTAAAAGGGTTAAGGTAGTATGTTTTACCCACTGTTAACCATTAATTTGCATATATCTACACTAAAAAAAAAAGCAACTTCTAAATTATAAAGGATTGTAGTGGCAGAGTTGAAATTCTTACTTCTTCACCAGGCCCTGACATTTTTTTTTTTGTCTCAAGCAATCTACTTGGCATTCTGAACCTGTCTTTCCTCTAGAGGCTGAAACAAGATATTTTTGAAGTACGGTATGACCTCAGAGAGTGCCGTTAGCTTGTTTAATGTTGACATGTGAACAGAGTTATTAGAGCCACACTTCAGTAGGCCTGGAATAGAAATACTGTATTCTGCAGGAAGATAAGTATTACCTGTCTCCTTGCAGGTTGACAGTGTTAAAATTAAATAGTATATTGAGATTTTTTTTTTGTAAATTTTGAATTTTCTTTTGGAAGTTGGTGAAGGAGAAAAATAAGTAGAGTTCCCTTTTAGTAACCAAAATACGCTCATCTTTTAAAAAAAGGTTCTTGTATTTCACATAAATAGTCTTAGATTAGCAATTCTTTATGAAAAACATTTATCATTTTCCTTTTATTATCATGTTTCTTATATGTATCTCCAACATGGATATTTCTTCTGTGTGTAAACCACAAGTAAACCATTATGTATAAAAGCAAAATTAGTTCATTTATGCAAACTACAAAAAGAATTTCAGTAGTCTGTTAATTGTCTTTTATTAATAAAACTGTTGTTGTTGTTGTTGTTGTTTTCAAAGCTGGTTACAAGATTGCAAATCTCAAGCACAGAGGGACCCCTTTGTGGAAATTTCCTCATCACTGTGACTCCAGGACATTTTTATCTCAACTTTAATACATGATTACCTTTCTATATAAAAATAATTTAGTCAGCCTGCTATTACTTTGTGGGAAACTATTCCTTAAAGCCAGATTTTATCTCTGGATGGCCCCTCGGTATGTCTTTATTTTGAGTAAGAATCAGTTTAATATTATGATCTATATAAAACTAACCTTACTACTATCTATTAAACATAATTGTTAAGCTACCCTTGCAACTTCCTCTCATGAGCTTAAGTTTGTCTTTGTTATTTAGACACCAAATTATATAATCTTTTAACCATTGCCAACATTTATTCTCTAGGTTGTACTAAACTTTTCCCTTTAGTTTGAGATCTGAAAGACCAGTTGCATAGAGTACTTGTCTCTGCTTCTGTGCTGCCATTATATTCTTACATTCCAATAGAACTCACATCAAAAGTGCTATTTCATTGACTCCTCCTCTAATGTGTCTCAACTACTTATAATCATGCAAGATGTCTTTATGTATAAACCCATCTTTATACAGCTTTTCTTCATCAGACATCTTAGGTTGTAATTATTCTCTTGAAGATCCTTTTCTGCATTTATTATAGATGTGGTGGTAAAACTTTAAAATGAAAAAAAACCCCAAAAAACAAAAACAATGCCAATTCACTATTTAGAATATAGAATACATAGTAGTGTTCTGAATTATTTTTTTAATGTTTATTTATTTTGAGAGAGAGAGAGAAAGGGGGAGTGAGAGAGAGAGAAGGATTGAATATGGGGTATGGGCAGAGAGAGAGGGAAAGAGAGAAGCCCAAGCAAGATGCATCCTGTCAGCACAGAGCCTGATGCAGGGCTCAATCCCATGAACCATGAGATGACCAGAGCCGAAATCAAGAGTTGGATGCCTGGTGCCCTGTGAGTTAATATTAGCAATTAGCATACATGGTGAAACCTTGGGTTGTGAGTAACTTGTTCTGCAAATGTGCTGCAAGACGAGCAAATATTTCTAATAAATTTTAACATAGTAAATGAGAGATGTCTTACAAGTAGTACGTGATGCCATATTTTACATGATCACAACTGAGCCAATGGTTCTTGAAATTCACTTTGATATGAGTGCTTTAGATTACAAGCATGCTTCCAGAACAAATTATGCTTGCAAACCGAGGTTTTACTGTATTTAATATTTTCTCAGTTCCACATGCATTTCATAGTTTTTACCTGACTCTTTTAGCATTAGCATTATTATTCCTGTTTCTAGATGATGATATCAAGTCTTGGGAGAGTTAAGAAACTATCGTATAGTTACTATCAATGAAATTGAATTAAGAATCAAAAAGCTTTCAGCAACCAAAAGTCTAGGACAGATGGCTTCACAGGTGAATTCTACCAAACATTTAAAGAAGAGTTAATACTTACTCTTCTCAAGCTATTCCAAAAAAAGAGAAGAAGAAGGAAAGCTTCCAAATTCATCCTATGAGGCCAGCATCACCCTGATACCAAAACCAGATAAACACACTAGAAAAAAGACAACTGTGAGCCAATATCTCTGATGAACATACATGTAAAAATCGTCAACAAAATATTAGCAAACCACATCTAACAATACATTATAAAAGTCATCAATCAAGTGGAATTTATTCTAGGGGTGCAAAGGTGGTTCATTATTTGTAAATCAATGTGATACATCGCGTTAACAAGAAAAAGGATAAAAAAAACATGATCATCTCAATAGATGCAGAAACAACATTTGACAAAGTAAAACATCCATTCCATGATAAAAACTCAATAAAGTAGGTTTAGAGGGAGCATACCTCAGTATAATATAGGCTGTATATGAAAAACCCACAGCTGACAATGATGAAGAACTGAGATCCTAGCTAAAGCAATCAGACAAGAAAAAGAAATTAAAGATACCCAAATTGGCAAAGAAGTAAAATTTTCACTATGTGCAGATGACATAATTCTCTATATGGAAAACCCTGAAGGGGTGCTTGGGTGGCTCAGTTGGTTAAGCATCCGACTTCAGCTCGGGTCATGATCTCGTGGTCCGTAAGTTCAAGCCCTGCATCAGTCTCTGTCCTGACAGCTCAGAGCCTGGAGCCTGTTTCGGATTCTGTGTCTTCTTCTCTGTCTCACCCTCCCCTGTTCATGCTCTGTCTCTCTCTGTCTCAAAAATAAACAAACATTAAAAAAAAAAAAAAAGAAAACCCTGAAAACTCCACAAAAAACTATAGAACTGATAAATGAGTTAAATTGCATGATACAAAATTAATAGAAAGAAATTTGTGCATTTTTATACACTAATAAGTAGCAGAAAGAGAAATTGAGAACAGTCCCATTCATAATTGAACCAAAAATAATAAAGTACCTAGGATTAAACTTAACCAAGGAGGTGAAAAACCTATACTCTGAAAACTGTAAATCACTGATGAAAAAAACTGAAGAGGACACAAACAACTGGCATCCATGTTCATGGATTGGAAGAAACAATATTGTTAAAAATGCCCATACTCCCTAAATCAATCTTCAGATTTAATGCAACGCCTGTTAAAATACCAGCAGAATAGGAACACATAATCCTTAATTTTGTGTGGAACCCACAAAAGACTCTGAGTAGCTAAAACAGTCTTGAGAAAAAAGAACGAACCTGGAATTATCACAATCTTAGATTTCAGGGTATACTACAAAGCTGTAGTAATCAAAACATTATGGCACTGGTACAAAAATAGTCCCATAGAAGAATGGAACAGAATAGAGAGCCCAGAAATAAACTTACGCATATATGGTCAATAAATATATGACAAAGGAAGTAAGAATATAGAATGGAGAAAAGAATATACAATGGAAAATACCATTCATTTGTTGAAATGGACAGCTACATGCCATGGGAAAAATGGACAGCTACATGCAAAAGATTGAAACTGGACCACTTTCTTACACCATACACAAACTCAAAATGGATTAAGGACCTAAATGTGAAATCTGAAATCATCAAACTCCTAGAAGAAAACACAGGCAGTAATTTCTTTGACATTAGCCATAGAAACATTTTTCTAGATATGTCTCCTCAGGCAAGGGAAACAAAGAAGCAAAATTAAACTATTGGGACTATACCAAGATAAACAGCTTTTGCAAAGCAAAAGAAACCATCAATAAATAAAAAAGGCAACCTACTAAATGGGAGAAGACTTTTTTTTCAAATGATATATCTGATAAGGAGTTCATATCCAAAATATATAAAGAACCTAGACAACACCAAAAAACGTCTGATTAAAAATGGGTAGAGGACCTAAATAGACATTTTTCGGAAGAAGACCTACTGATGACCAGAAGACACATGAAAAGATTCTCAACATTATTAATCATCAGGGAAATGTAAATCAAAACTACAGTGAGATACCATTTTCCACTTGTCAGAATGGCTAAAATCAAAAAGACAACAAGTGTTGGTGAGGATGTGGAGAAAAAGGAATCCTCATGTGCTATTGACGGGAATGCAAATTGGTACAGCCACTGTGGAAAACAGTATGGAGTTTCCTCAGAATATTAAAAATAGAAATACTGTAAGATCCAGTAATTTTACTACTGGGTATTTACCCAAAGGAAATGAAAACATTGATTTGAAAAGATACATACACTTCTCTGTTTATTGCAACATTATTTACAATAGCCAACATATGGAAGCAACCCAAGTGTCTGTCCATAGATGAATGCATAAAGAAGATCTGGTACTTATATACAATGGACTATTAGCCATAAAAAAGAATGAGACCCTGCCATTTGCAGCAATGTGGATGGACCTAGAAGTTTTAATGATAAGCAAAATAAGTCAGAGAAAGATACCATATAATTTTACTCATGTGTGGAATTTAAGAAACAAAACAAAAAAGACAAACATAAACTCTTAAGGGTGCTTGGGTGGCTCAGTCAGTTGGGTGTCTGACTTTGGCTCAGGTCATTGTCTTGTGGTCTATGGGTTCAGACCCCACATCGGGCTCTGTGCTGACAGCTCACAGAGCCTGGAGCCTGCTTTAGATTCTGTGTCTCCCTCTCTCTCTGTCTCCCCACTGCTCGTGCTCTGTCTGTCTCTCTCTCAAAAATAAATACACTTAAAAAAAACCAAAAAACAAAAAACAAAACTCAAGTACAGGGAACAAACTGGTGGTTGCCAGAGGGGAGGTGGGTAGGGGGATGGGTAAAATAGATAAAGGGGATTACTATTATACTTATCTTGATGAGTACCAGTGATGTACAGAATTGTTGGATCTTTATATTGTACACCTGAAACTAGTATAACACTGTGTGGTAATTATATTTTAATAAATAATTGGTTAGTATGGAGAAAAATAAAATATTAAAGGAATTATTCTGCAAGTAAGCAGGGTTGGGATATGCATGCAGTAGGCTTATGTACTCTGCAATTTTTATGTTTATGAAAGCAGTATTGAAATAAAAGGGATTGTTTAGATTTTCCAATTTACCTTTTGGTAATTGGCGTCTGGTTTGCAGATATTACCTTAGGTAACTACTGATAGTAGATGTATAGTAATTGTTGAATAAATTCCAAAGCCCTCAATTCAAGTTCTGGCATTTGAACTGGACGCTGATAAGTTATTGAAACTTCATGGACTTAAGCTTTTCAGATAGAAAAATAATGAATTTAGGTGTTGGGAAAACTGGATATTCACATGCAGAAGAATGAAATTGGACCCTTTATCTTATACCATACACAAAAATCAACTCAGATTGATTTGACTTACAACGCTGAAACTGTAAAACTCCTAGAAGAGAAGACACAAGGGAAAGGCTTCATGAAATTAATATTGACAGTGATTTCATGGACAGGACACAAAATGCACAGGCAGCAAAACCAAAAGTAAACAAGTGAGACTTCATCAAACCGAAAGGTTTCTGCATAGCAAAGGAAACAACAGAGGTAAAAGATAACCTGTGGATCAAGAGAAAATATGTGTAAACTATATATCTGATAAGAGTTAATCCCCAAAATATATAAAAACTTTTGCAGCTCAATATCAAAAAACCTAATAACCCAGTGAAAAAATGAGCTAAGTACTTGAATAGACATTACTCTAAAGAAGACATACACATGGCCCAAAAAATATATGAAAAAATGCTCCATGTCATTAGTCATGGAAAGGCAAATCAAAGCCACAATGAGCTGTCACCTCACACCAGTCAGGGTGAATATTACCAAAGTAAACCAGACACACACACACACACACACACACACACACACACACACACGGTGTTGGCAAGGATGTGGAGAAATTGGAAGGCTTGCATGTTGGTAAGAATGCAAAATGGTGCAGCTGCTATGGAAAACCATATGGAGGCTCCTCAAAAAATTAAAAAGAGAACTGCCATATGATCCAGCCATCTCACTTCTGAATTGCAAAGAGGATCTCAAAGAATTATTAGCATTTTCATGTTCATTGTGGGCACTACTCATAATTACCAAGGTGTGGGAACCACCTGAATATCCATCAACAGATGAAAGATACAGAAAATGTGGTATATACATACAATGGAATGTGGTATACACATACAATGGATTATATATACATACAATTCAGTCCTAAAAAAGGAAGGGCCCTCTGCAGCATGTGACAAGATGGATGAATCTTGAGGACATTATGCTTAGTGAAGTAAGCCACTCCCAGAAAGACTAATACTGCATTATTCCACTTACATACACAAAAATAAACTCTGAAATAGTCAAAAGCATAGGATCAAAGAATGGAATGGTGCCTACCAGGGCTGGAGTAAAGGAAATGGGGAGTTGCTAATCAGCAGGTATAAAGTTTCAGTTAAGCAAGGTGAATAAGCCCCAGAGATCAGTTTTACAATATTACCCCAGTAGTCAATAATACTGTGAAATACACTTAAAATTCAAGAGGGTAAATCTCACATGAAGTGTTTTTACCAAAATGACATGCATTAAAAAAAGAAAAAGAATAGGAACCTAGAGAAAAATAACATGTTTACATTAACTGTTCTTTCAGACACAGAGCCGTTTGTTCAAATGAAGTCTTTTCCAGAAGCTATTTTTATAGAATAGATAAAATCAGACATGTTCTTCTTGGAGATGTAACAGTGGAAGGAGGGAGTGGTGATAAAACTTCCTTGGCTCTGTTTGCCCCTACCCTTGGGCAGTTTGATAGCACTAGATTAGGTGATCTTTCAGCTCAGAGGTAATTTGGGTTCTAAATCTCTTTGACCACGATCTTCTCAAAGGTTTGGCTTACACTTGGACTGGGTCTTAAGAAAATAGTATGGAGCTAAAAAACATGAATAAACTACTCCCGAGGGGGGAGTTGCTGTCAGCACTCAGTTGTTTCCAATTATTGTAGGATCCACTTTAAAGATGTTATGTCTTTACTAGCATATGCCGTTTTGGGGACTCTTTAATTTTTGGGAGAAATTCCTCTTCCTTCTGAGAATGATTTTCCTTTTCTACTCTTCCCTTAGGCTTTTAAAGCATTTATTTGACACATCTGTATTACTCCTATTTGGAACAGTAGTTACTCACTTGTTACTTCTGGGACTAGTGAGGAAAGTTGAATTTTAAAATTGCTGAAATGACCCTCTCAGCTGAACTATGTCAGCTGATAATGTATGATGATTTCTTGTTCTTATGTTTCTAGGCAAAACATCTTGTACTCCTAAATTGGAGAAAAATTTTAGTTTTTTTGCTTTACATTTTGCTTTCTCAACATTATAAAATTTGGAGGAGGTGGGGAAAGTATAAGAGTTTATTGGGAGACCTGTGCCTCTACTACTTTAATTTGGAATAGGGGCACTTTGTGGCAGTTTGCTTCTTTTCATGGTAAATATATTCTTGTTTTGCATACCGTAATCTCTCAGAACATTGACTATAAAATAGGGGAGAGGCAAAAGTCTGAGATACAGAATCAGAATGTGTCCCAAACTTGGGTGGTGGGGTGGACTATTTGGCTGCCTCCTCAGCATTCATTTGCCACTTCTACCGACAGCCCGCAGTTTCCTTTTGAGTATCCATGAATTTCCAGGAGAGCTGACTTCATTTCCTGTATGTAGTTTCCATTAAGACAATCAATGCATTTCATCCTTCTGGCTGTAGTGATGTATACGGGTTGGGCATGTGACCTAAGCCAGTTCAATCAAAGTGAATCACAGGGCTGTGGTTCAGCATTTTACAACAACAGTGCTTTCTTTCTTGGTGATTTTGAGCAAGGCAGGTATTGTGCCTCCATAATTGCTGCCCGCTGTTTTGGAATAATGAGCTGAAGTGGTATAGTGGGGAAATGGGTCCTTGGTTATTTCATTGACCTATTGGATCAAGCCTAACCTGAAGCTTATACTACTTCTTAACTTTTCAGTTATGGAAGCCAGTAAGGCTCCTTTATGTGTAAGTTAGTTTGAATAAATCACTGTCAGTGAATGAGTTTTGCCTGATATATCAAAGCCTTTGGTACTTTTGCCTGGATCTTCCTAATTTCATTTACTTTCCTTAGAAGTAAAATCTCCTGCCTGTTTAGACCTTAGTTCCCTCACCTATTAAGTGAAGAGTTATATTGAACTATACAAAATATATAATTTTTTCTCTCTGCTTCTAAAAAGCATAACTCAAGTCTGTTGTATCAGAAATTTGTTGACTTTCCTCTTCCTATTTAGCAAAATTTATCCTGCTACCATCCAGACCTTAGAGTGTGGATCTTCTAATACCATGCATAGAATAGCATAAATGGCATACTTTTAATCAGTTTCACAATCTGATTACCTCTCTTCTTTTTTACCTCAGAAATAATTTTTTCACAGATGCAAATTTTGAGAAAGAGATGGAAATAGGACTGAGGAAGAGTGACTATTTTCCTGTTAGTCTATAATTGAGAAATAACACATGACTGTAGCAAAGCTAATAATTAATGATGCCAAAGATAAGTGGTCTGCCTCATTATAAATCAGTTAATTTTTCTGTTTTTATTTAAATAACATGCTGGCTTCCCAACTGTAGCCAACCATCAGTCGTCAGTAGTTAAAATAATTATTTGAGAATAGTTTCACAGATCAGTTCAAACCTTTGACCTAGCGGTAGAAAAACAACTCCAAGCAGTTGCCTTAAAGATATGCTAAGTTGATGTCAAATTGACATGTAAGGATAAGCACAGAAGTGCTTCAAGACATGGACAGGTTACTGGGGGGGATTTTAATAAGAGTTTGGATATTCATGATGACTTTAACCATCTATTCAAAAAGGTAAGCTAAGAATCATGTAGATTTTTAAAGCTGAATGGGTGCCGAAGGTGGTTGGTTGGGGGTATGGTGGTGGTGGGAAATAACTTTTATTGGATCGTGCCAAATGGTGACAGGAAGCAATCAGGGCTTTATAAGAATTCAGTGAATGGCAATTTGCAGCAATCTAGTTTCATGCAGCAAAGATTTCCTGCAAGGCACAAATTTAAATTTCTTTTTCTTTCTTTCTTTCTTTGTTTTGTTTTTTTTTTGAAAATGACAGCTTTGATATGTGTGACTCAATGATGAATGACTTCGTGAAATACTACTTATAAAAAATAAGCATGCTCCCCCAGATTGCACTGCAGGACATTTAATGTCTTTTCTTCTGAACAGATGTTTTACAGATTTTGCAAATTTTCTATCAAACTCTACTTGGTCTTCTCCATGAAGAAAAAAAAATATGTGATTATATTTAAGTCTTATATTGCTCTAATTTTTCCGTTTTGCTTGCTGGTGAGACTTTAGCAACAAGATTTCCTGCATTCTAAAGTATTAAAGATATCTAAATTTTATAATTTTTATTTAAGGCCAACCATAATATTAGCCTAGAGGAGTTTGCCCTGGGGTTCAGATGCATCTGCCATTTTGAATGGATGCTCCGGGGACCTGTCTTATTTTGTTTCTCTCAAGAACACCTTGTTAAATTTGGTGATCATGTCCAAAGTCAGCAATGCATGCTGAGTTTCGTGAGTTATTTGGCTATACATTGGGTTACATTTTTTTTTAAAGTTGTCACTATTTTCATTGACTCTTACAGTGTTATATTGATTTATAGTTTGTGTGTGTGTGTGTGTGTGTGTGTGTGTGTTGGCTACATTTGCTTTTTGCAGTTAAAAAAATAGCTTAAAATAGTACCTTTGAATGGTGTTCATCAGGTGAAAATTTAGTAGATAAAATTCAGAAAACAGATGACCTCAAATTAACTTAAGTATTGGCTTTTAAAAAACATGCTTAATTTAAAGCACTTCATTTTATTTTCAAACTTAAAGGGGTAATTTTCCCTGTAGTAGAATAATAGGAGTTATTTTTAAAAAGAAATTTTCTGTCTCAAAATTGACCTGGTATTTACTTTCTTTGCTTGAGAGTTATTTGCATATAATCCATTCATTTAAAGTTCTTAAGTTTCACTGACAATAACTGGTAAACTTGGATGATTTGCACCCAGCCAGCCCCAGTCACAGACTTGATACACTAGAAAAGGACAGTAAGAGCTCTAGTGGACAGATGAGTTTATTCATTCCTTGTGGATCACTGATGAATTAATTTGCTTTCAAATCTGCATCAGTGCATTAATATTTTCAATTAAATTCAGCAACTACTGACAGTGTTGTTACGGTCAGATCATTAGGTGCCTCTAGATGAGAAATAGTTGTGGAACATTTCTTGTTTGTCAAGGAGCCAACAGATTACTAATGACATAACACAGAAGGAAAAACAAACAACATTCAAGATGTATTTAGTAACTCTACAAGATATAGGCATTCTGTGAGGGCTCATGGAAGGGCTGGGTCAGAGGTGGGTGGGGAGAAATAAAATCATTATAAAGGATTTGATGTTTGAGATTATTCCTGAAGCATTAAGCAGCCTTTTTGGTGAGAGATGTGGTGAAAGGGGATTCAGTTGGCAGAAATGGCATGAGTAAAGATAGGGAGGTAAGGTAATAAATGTTGGAGAAGTGACATTTCAGAGTAGTAAGCTTTAAATAGGTTGTGCGTGAAGAAAACTGCCATGCAAGGGGTCTTAAATGCCAGCAGTTAGAATTCTACTTAGGAAGAACTAGCATGCAGTCCAGAAGTTGCACAGATAGTAAAGGGCTGAACTGCATCGTGGCAAAAGTAATGGAAAGACGCAAATTCTTGGCACATTTGACTATGTGGAATCTGTTGTATTTGGCAACTGTTTAGACAGAGAGGATGAGGGAGATTGGCATTAAGTATAATTCCAGCCAGCGTTTTGGGGCTGTGTGTCTCTGGAATTTTGGTGATTTTATTAACAGAGATTGGGAAGTCAGAAGGAGGAGCTGTTTATGGATGGAAAACATAGGAATTTGATAAAATGGACTTCACGTGTGCTTTGTTTCCATCGCCCCAGCAGAAAAAGTCTCATCTGATAATTAGATGTGGTGTGTGTGTATAGACATCTGCAAGTCAGTCATTGTGATTGGTACATGGAGTTCTTTTATAAATTTCTTAGAGTTCTATGCAGAAACCTGTAATATTGTACAAGATGCAAGACCAATTATATTTTATTTTATTTAGTAATTTATTTTTTAAGCTTATTTATTTTTGAGAGAGAGAGAGAGAGCGCCAGTACATGCTCACATAAGCAGGGGAGGGGCAGAGAAAGAGGGAGAAAATCCTGCACAGGTTCCGCACTGTCAGCAAGGAGCCAGACGTAGGGTTTGATCCCCACGAACTGTGAGATCACCACCTGAGCTGAAATCAAGAGTCAGACACTTAACCAAGATGCCCAGATGCCCCCAAGACCAATTATATTTTAATTTTGGCAAACTAAAAACAATTCAAAGAGTTGAGATAACAATCTAATTTCTGATTGATTCTTCTGAGACAACACTGCGTGGGTCTACCTCTTACTGTGTTGTCATGCAAATGAAGTGTAAAGCCTGAATTTTTTTCTAGAAGTCCTACTGAAAGACAAGAAGAAAATACTGTTTGGCTAGATGCTGTGTAAATAAACAACTGGCTGTTACTACGGCCTTTTTTGCCTTAGATGTTAAAACATGTCTGGAGGCTGTGTAAAACAGGTCTCTACTTTTGCTTTTTGTTCTTTGGTTCATACCAGTTATTTTATCTGCTTATGTCTTTTTTTTAGCATTCTTATGTACCAGTGTTCTTTGCAAATAATAACATGCAATTCATTAATTTTTATAATCTCTTAGATTTCATTAAAATATTTCACGGGCGAGGGGCACCTGGGCGGCTCAGACGGTTAAGCATCCAACTTCAGCTCAGGTCACGATCTCACAATTCATGGTTTCAAGCCCCACGTAGGGCTCTGTGCTGACAGCTCAGAGCCTGGAGCCTGCTTCGGATTCTGTGTCTCCCTCTCTCTCTCTGCCCCCCCCCCCCCCCCCCCCCCCCCCCGCCGCTTGTGCTCACTCATGTGCTCTCTCTCTCTTTCTCAACAAAATAAACATTAAAAAAATATTTAATGGGTGATACAAGGAGACAGGTGAACTCATAGTAAATATTTCCTGTACCGCAATTAATGTTCAGTGATAATCAGTGTATACTTACTAAGTCACACAAAATCTATGGTATAACCTAGTTTGATATTATGTTTGTATTTTATGAGATTTACACTTGATATATTTTCTAAATATTTTAGATAGGGATAAATATTTCCTTTAGATTCATTAAAATGCCACAATGATTTGTGACACAACTCAGTGAGTAGTTTTCATAACACATATACTTAAAACCAACCAAAACCAGTGCTGTCTACCAATTTCAAACTGAGAAACATGAAACTTGGCTAAGACAATGGTTTAACAGATTCCTAGATGCTTTACTACAATGAGTGTCCTGGAGTGCTTACCTTCCTTCCCATGAAGGTTTCAGTTGTAGTCCAAGCCATCATTAAACATTTATTTAGTACTGCTTTGGGGGTGCTGTGGCATATTTTAAAAACTTGGACAGGGTGATATTCAGTAGAGAAAAGTAAATTAGAAACATTTGGGACATTTAATAATATGTGCCAGCAGCTATGCAGAACTATTTTCTCTATTCTCACATCATATTTGCTCGTCAGTAACCTCTGTATCACTCTGTTATGGTCTCACTGCTGAAACTGTTTTTGCAAAGGTCTTTTTCACAAAATCTCTTGGCTTCTTTTTAGTACTTTTGCTGTATCTCAGGACCGTTTGACACTGAGGGGTTCTCTTCATTTTCCTAACCTACTTCTTGCCCCCTGTGCTGCTGCTTCTCAGTGTCTTTTGCAGGTTTCTCTGCTTCCTGTTTCTCTCTGTGGATGCTGTCAGTAGTTTAGTCTGGGGTTTCTTCTCCGGTCCTTTCAGCCTGGTTCATTCCATCCAATTTCATGACTTCATTGACCAGTACTGAAATACTGATTGTTCTCATAGCTTGTATCCCCAGAACAGGTCTCTCCTCACCATACCAGACCCTCTTGTGAGATTTCTGCTTGTCTCTACTTGGAAAGTAAACAGAAGCTCCGAGTTTGACATGCCCAGATCCTAAACCAAACACATCTTCCCTTCCCCCAACAGACTTGCTTCTCTTTCAGTGTCCTCTCTCTTAGTGAACTTCACCATTCTCCCTGTTGCCAAAACTAGAAACTGAGGAATTGTCCAGAATATCCTGACTACTGTCTGTTTTCTCAACTCAGTTTTTAAATCTTGCTGGTTCTGTCTTCTTAGTACTTCTCAAATATATTCTTTCTTTCTTTTCTTTTCTTTCCTTTCCTTTTCTTTTCTTTTCTTTTCTTTTCTTTTCTTTTCTTTTCTTTTCTTTTCTTTTCTTTTCTTTTCTTTTCTTTCTATGTTTATTTTTGAGAGAGAGAGAGAGCAGGGGAGGAGCAGAGATAGAGGGAAACACAGAATTTGAAATAGGCTCCAGGCTCTGAGCTGTCAGTACAGAGCCTGACGCAGGACTCAAACTCATGAACTGCGAGATCATGACCTGAACTGAAGTCGGATGCTTAATTGACTGAGCCACCCAGGCATCCACATCATTATTTTGATTACTGTAGCCTTAGTTTAGGACCTGAATCACTATACATTCTCTTAACCGGTCTCCCTGGTACCCATTTTGTTCCTTCCATTCTAGGCTCTGTCTTAAAGTCAAAGTGAGTTTTGCAAAAATTCATTTTTAAATGGTTCCTCAGATTAAAGTACAAAATCCTTAGTATGGCATATGAGGCTCTTGAATATATGGTTCTGCTTATATCCTCAGATCTTATATTTCATCACCTGTTGTGTGATTTTGATACCTAGCTGAAGCTTCCACTGAAGCTCGGATCTGTCCTGTTCCTTTCTCTTCCAGATGGGCTCTGTCACTTCTTGGTGCTCCTGTGGCACAGTCTGTTGAACTCTAAGGCAGTGCATTGCAATAATTTGTTTTCTTATTCTTTCTTATTGTTATTTTACTTTTAGTATTTAAGGATAAGAGACCATGACATTTTTCCATATATATTTTTACTTACGAGTATTTAGCGTATAGCTAGTATATATACAGTGGGAATGTTGAATTAATTAATGGGTAACCAGACTAAGATCAATAAACCCTACATTTTACTCTCAAGTAGGTCACTGTATAGGTGAGAAGATTTACAAGTACCAATAATTTTTTTAAAAAGCCATCAACAAAAAGATAGTGTGGTATGAGCTATTAAAATTCATGTTTTCAATTAGGAAATGATTAAATGATAATATCTCAAGAGACTGCTTTTGAGGATATATAATAGAATTACATAGAAAATTTCAGGCCATTTAATCGTGTTTCTTTTAAATGAGGTCTTATTGTAACACTTAAGGCATTCAGAGTACTTAGAAAACATTTTTATTGACTCTAAAACTTTACCCTGTCTTTTGTTTTGTCAATTTTATGGGGACTTAAAAAAAGTGAGGCAGGATGTGTTAAATTTCTGGACATCTGTTTGGCTAGCTAGGAAGCATGAGGATCATTGCATATTTTTCTTTTCCTTTCTGAAATTACTATAATTTCTATTATCTAATAAGATTTCACATGATTCTGGCCCCTGACTTTATGCTTTCTAATTATTCACTAATTACAAGAAATACACTGCTTTTTTCTCTGTCTAAAACAATTTAAGAGGGCTTAATACATTTTTTAAGGACTTGGACCTATTACTTTTATGAACTTTCCAATTTTAAAAAGCCATTGTGACATAATTTTCATCATCATAACGGAGCAAAATATTGTTGAAAAAAAATTAGTGACCCTTCTGACTTTTCAAGTTATAAATGACCGCATGTCAGAGACTTTATATTGCTTGGAAGAGTCAACATTGTGCATATTAACTCTGTGATTGCAAGGGCAGGCTCTGTTTCATTTGTGTTCGAATCACATCCCTCAGGGTTCTAGAATTGTGAAGGTTGTCTGAAGTGCTGTGTGGGGGCTCTAAGGAGCAGCTGGGCGGGCCGTTGGTGAAGCTCTGCAGCCCTTTCTTGCATTTTCCACACTCCTGTCATGTCAGCTGCTTTTATCTGTCACCTGTTGGTGTTTTTATTAACATAATATTTAAGGGTGGAAATATTTCTGAAATACCTTGAAAACCATTGGTTCACTTGAGGCAGCTATTCAAGGAAATCACCTTGTTGACACTTGAGAAAATCCATGAATGTAGAAAATGTGCAACATTTCTTTCACTAATACTGTTTCCATGTATCATCTACAGTGACATTCTCAAAGACACTGGGGGAAAACTGTACATTTAATTTTTTTTTAAGGTTTATTCATTTTTCAGAGACAGAGCGTGAGTGGGGGAGGGGCAGAGAGAGAGGAAGACACAGAATCCGAAACAGGCTTCAGGCCCTGATCTGTCAGCACAGAACCCAATGCGGGGCCTGAACTCTCGGACGGCGAGATCATGACCTGAGCTGAAGTCGGACGCTCAGCTGACTGAGCCACCCAGGCGCGCCTGTACATTTAAAAGTGCTAGACAAGCAGAG
Organism: Acinonyx jubatus; assembly: GCF_027475565.1. Classification (NCBI taxonomy): domain Eukaryota; kingdom Metazoa; phylum Chordata; class Mammalia; order Carnivora; family Felidae; genus Acinonyx; species Acinonyx jubatus. Next base: position 123,644,809 of record NC_069382.1, on the reverse strand, counting down.
GGTTCTGTCTCATCTGTTTTCCATCAAAGACTTTCAGTCACCACATGGTATTTCCATTGTATAGTCGTTAGAACCTGTGAACCAGGGCCTGAATCGGTTTAAGGGGGAGTGTGAGGTGGAAATTTGAGGGATGGTGGGAAACAGAATTGTAATGCTTCATAAGAGCAGGGAAAGAGTTGCTGATGTTGCCAGTGTCATGGTGTTCACATCATAATGCTAAGTACTTTTGTGCCAGGAAACTGAAGGATCAGGTCAGAATTTTATAGATTTTGGCCAAAGTCTGTTCCAAGGGAAAAGTAAATGTTTAAAGGCGTTGACCATTGACCTAACTTATTCTTCACTCTTTTGGTCCCTCTTTCTCTCCCCTGCCCCAAATAGGGTTATCCTAGGTGCGAAATCCAGGTCACTACCATAGTAACCACACAAATAGAACACAAAGGAGTGCTGTTTGCTTTAGTTTTGTGGTGGGGGAAGGAAAACTACCCATGGAGATGCTTATAGGTGGCATAGACAGTGGTACAAAAGCATGTCTGTAAGAGATGGGTTGGAATGGACTTTGCCCATAAAATAATTTGTGTCGTAAAGAAGCAGAATCTAGGGAGTAACTGCATCTTTTTAAGCACTCTAAAAAGTTGGCAGTGTGGATTCAAAATGCTATTTAAAAACTTTCAAAATGACATTTTGGGGGAAACTACAACTGTCAATTTGAAGGATGGGATTCTTTTCAACAGAGCTTATAAAAATATCCATTGCCATATGTGAAGCAGGTTAGGGCAGTTTATCATAAATAGATGAGTTTGTCAAATATATACGTACACGCCCTGGTTTTGGCCCCAGAGGAGAAATTCCAGGGCCATTGATAAAGACATATTGTGCATTTTTACAACATGCTTTACAGATAAGTAGACATTTTATTAATACCCATATTAGTAGTTTAAGAGCAGACATTAATCATACCTTGAGCAAAAAGAGTATTGGAGGTTATCGTGATTTGCTGGACTTGGTAGGGTTGGGGGTCTTAGTAAGTGGTTGATGAGAACATCACTCATAAGGGTCTGCCTCACCCTTTCTTCTGCTAATGATTCTGCAAGGAGCATGGTCTTCCATAGTGGAAACTTCACTTGATTCAAACTATTGTAGTTGCTACAGTAGCTTCATTTCTAGTTATAAAAGTAGTATGTATTCATAATTAGAACTGTGTTTAGTTCTTCAACCCAGAGATAATCTCTCTGGACACTTTGGTGTATTTTTTGTGTGTGTGAGTATGCACATTATGTACAAAAGGTGTCTATATGATACCTTTTTTCAATAATGTGTGTGTGTATGTGTGTATATATATATATATATATATATATATATAGGAATCAAACTATACAAATGGTTTTGTAACTGCATTTTTATTTCATTCATTTAACAATTAATTGTGTGCCTGGCCTAATCTAGGGATTTTCTATCCTGTTAAATATTCCTTGAAAGCATGACATTTAGTAACTTCATATTCCATTATATCATAATTCATTTGACTATCTTTTTATTAGACATTTACATTGTTTCTGGTTTTTTGCTGTCATAAATAATATTAAGTCATTATCTTTTTACCTCTTTATTTTCCTGTTTCAGTATATCTGATTATTTCCTGAAGAAAAAGTCCAAGAAGTATAATTATATTTTAACAATCCTCAATTTAGCGGCACCATATTTGGGGAAAATTTGATGAACTTAAGCTTTTATAGAGCCCAAACGATAGGATATTCAGGAGAACCAGTAAGACAGAGTCTCTGTGATTGCCTTTTCAGTAATCCAGCATTCTGGATGGATTTTCAGTGGCCTGGACTTTAACGTCACTTTAGTGTAGGTATATCAAGGTTCTAACATGGTTCAGTTATCCAGTGTGTAACAGATGTTTGCTATGACAAATAATGTCATTGGAAATGAAGTTATTCATTTCTCATTACTATTTTCAGACATCTGAGACAATCTCAACACCCAGTACTTATGCATAAAACAGCTTTTACACACTTCTGGATCATTGATGCTATAAAAACATTCCACTGTGCCATGACCCTAATGAACAAAAAGGAAAGGAAAAATTTAAGAGAAAAGAAGACTTCTGGACAATGCATAGGTATTCTATTGTTCTGTACGGTCAACGGAGTTTGCTTTTATTGAATTTAAAACCATGTATGGTATTTGATCCTTTTAGATACACCTTGCAGTAGCTAATGTTATAAGGTGAAAAAAACAGTTTTCCCTCTCCTTCTCCCACCCCTGCCTTTTCCCCTCTACGTGTGTGTGTGCACATGCACATGCATACTTACACGTTTGATTTTTTTTTCAAATATGTGATTTGGTTCATTTAAGTTATTTGTAGCATCCACACATATTTAGTCAAGTGTTTAATCTTCCCATGAAATGCTTCAGAGATTCGTCATATGAAATCATTGGTTTCCCTTTAGTGCTAAGTCATAGCAAATTATCATCTTCGTAGGTTGATTTTGTAGAGTGTTAAATGCTATTTAAGTTTCCCTAGATATGAAGCCATTTATTTTTCTCCTAATCACTTAAAATAGCAAGAACTAATCAACTGGAGTTTTTCTCCTTTTTATGAATACGCCAATCTACTCCTGACTCACGTGCGTGTTTCTGCCTTTAGGTCAGTGGGAACTTTTCCCAGCATGTTTTCTTTTTCCCTTTCATTCCTAATTTCTCTCAGGAACAAATGGCCACATAGTTAGGCATTAGAAACTTGTTGCTGAAGGTGCTAACCTAAACATTAGTGCCAGGATACGACGGAGACTTAATAGACTAATTAATTTGTCTCCTGCACCCCTGACCTGGGAATTATGTACAATGGGCTATACTTACGGAATCAAGGGTCTGGGATCCAGAGTGGAGAAAATGGAAGTTTTGTGTGCTTTATACCTCAACATGCAATTAGTACAGGGTTCTCTTTAGAAAATAGATTTTGAAAATGGGACTTTATTCTGTCACATGTTTTGCAAATGCGATACTGCACGATTCTGTGTACCTTTTTGTTTCAGTTTTCTTCTCTTAACATTTTATAGTAGTCCTAAACAAAGCCCTCACAATGATTTGATCCACATATGTTGCTGACCTCCAGAGGAGCCCAGTTACATGGAACACCACAGTTTCTGTTTTATCTATTCCGATGTAGCTGTTCTCATAATGACCACAGTGACTCTTAGGAAAAAAAATCTGAACTTGAAGCTTCGATGACAGTTTAAAGAGTGTTTGCATTATGAATTCCTGACTATGGTAGTCATTCTCCTTTCAGTAAGAAGATTGGTTTTGTTGCCTTTTATATTCCTTTTCTTGCTGCTTGTTCATTTTAAAGGCAGTTTAAATATACTTCAAGAGCAGTTAACATTTGACTGTCACTGCATGAATGCGCTGGATAGAAGCTGAATTGCATCTGTTCATATTTGCTTGTCAGTGTAAGGCTTATGCATCTCTCTGGATCTTGTGAGCTCACCGAGGTACCAAATAAACTCTTTCCTATTAGGATTATGTTTAGAACAGAGTTTTGATAATTTGGTAGTTTGTGGATTTGGAAGCGTTTACTAGGCCACCAAATGTCAGTTGAGCACATGGCAGGTAATCTTCTGGGCACTGGTGATAAAGTGGGGAACAAGACTGATGGTTCCCGGATCAGTAAACACATAAAGTAAACATAAAGTAAACACAGAGAGTAATAATATAACTCAAGACAAGGGTCCTTCTTATGCACATAGTGGAAGAGGGTAAGAGGATAGAGAGTGACTGGAATGTGTGTGAGGTGCTATATTAGCCAGAGTATTTAGGGAATGACTTTCAGGGAGGCTGGATTACAGCTGAGCAGTACATGATGAGTCAGTAGCCTTTGGGTAGATGCTGTTATTGGCAGTCATTTCCTGAAGGAAGATGCAAGGTTTCATAGTCTTCTTGTATAGGCACAATGTGTGGACATAGTAGATCCTCAGAGGATATTGCCAGGATAAACAAAATAAATAGAGATTGGCACATGATTTAAGTGGAAAATGCTCTACCCTTCCAAAGTTATGTTGCCTCCAGTAGTGGAGCGAAAGATTTAGGTTCGGTGTGCTTTTTCTGTTGTTAAAATGTAACATGAGCCTCACATTGAATTTTTTTTTCTGGCAGTTATTTATTATTTCTCTTATTTTATAGGTTTCAAAGTGGTCAAGTGAGGGAATGTATCTGAAGTGGATGTACCATGTGTAAATCATCAAGCACATTGTATACTACAGATAGTAGCAGCATATTTAGTGGTTGATAGTCTAAAGCAAGTCAGATTTGCCATGATGGTATACCTCATAGAAATTAAATCATTGATATTAAGGGAAAAACCATAAAATTATTTTGTGTGTCAAGTTACATTGAGGCAATTCACCATATGTCGAACCAGGTCATATAAAGGTTAGTTAAAGTGTTAAAGCAGTAATTCGAATTCCTGGAGGGGGTGGAGGGGGCGGTACTAATGAAGGCATGAAGTCAAATGGCATAGGAGCCAAACAGAAAGAAGCAAATGTAGACGGTATTTAATACCTTTAAGTGAATTTTACTTGTACCCATTTTCAAAAGAAAACCTGATGAACAGGTATGTTTGCAGCCCCTTCACTTTGACAGGTTGGGGGTGGGCAGGGGAGATGGAATTCTGTTATCTCTGAACACATAGTGTTTGAAAGACATTCCAAGATGAGTAGGTAGATAAACATGGTTTCCAGTTTAGGCTTTAAAATATTAATCTTGACCTGTTTCTTCTTGCTTATACATTGAGAACTGCAGTTTTAAAGGTAGAAAAAATATTTAATTTATTCCTGAACTAAGAATGGATTTGACTTGCAGTAAAGATTCATGTCAAGTGTTAATTTTGCTCAGAGTTCTAACCTTGGTCCTTGTCTCTTCCCATTCAGTTTGTTTTCACCCATACCTGTGCTTCCAGGTGTCACGATTCCATTCCCTGTATCCCTTAGCTCACATCCTTATCATTTCTCAGTTATAATCGAAAACAGCTTCCTAACATCTGCCCATTTTTTCTTCTTTCCAGACTGTCTACCATTTCATTAGCAGAAGGGATATCTGATCCTACCATTCTATCTTCAGTGGCCCCTAGTACTTCCAGGATTATGTCTTGTGGCTTATTGGGTCCTTTAACGTCAAGTTCTTGCCTGCCACCTTGGCCTTGTCACTAATTGCTACCCTTTCTCTACCTATACTTATGGCCTATGAATTTTCTATAGCTCCTCAATTCATCAGTTTGCTCCTTCATTCATGATTCTGTTCCTTCACACTTGCTGTCCTCTCTTTCTTGAATGCCATCCCTACCTCTTCTCTTGTTTAATAGGCAAATTTTTATCTATCCTTTATGATTCTATTTAAAGGAAATATTTCTTTTTTTTGTGATACTTCCCCTGGAAGAGGTAGCTACTTCCTTTCTGTCCTTCCATAATGCTTTGACTACATCTCTGATTTGATTCTCAGTTTACACCTTAAAATGTTTTTTTGTGGCTCTCTCATAATGCCCTATAAACCTATCACAGACAGATACTGTCTTCTGATTTCCTTTTATCCCCAGCCCTCAGCACACTAACTAGGAGGGGTTGACTTGTCATGTGGTGAGTGAATAAATTGATACCTGCTCAGTATTTTGGCACTGTGCTACTTAGAGGTGAAAACAATTATAAAAATATGATTTAGGTCCTGTCCTCAGTGAAGTTTTGACTTTATTTGGTGGGCAATGTATAGTAAATACATTAAGTAATTAGGGAACACAAGATAAAGAATAGTATATAAATGAATTATTTATATTTTAAAGTCTAAATATTTATGCATATACATACACATGTACATTTACATACTGAGTGGGCAAAGGGCAAGTTATGGGATAGGCCTCACTGACTAGATAAGAGTTTCATGGGATAGTGAGCGAGCTGGGGTTGGAAATGGCAGCATGGTGCCACTCATGGGATCTGAGGCATGAACAGTGGTGTGGCTATTGGATTGGTGAGTCCTTTTCCTGCACATGTTTTGTTTAGCTTATTTTTAGTAAGTCTTAATTTATATAGGTTTAGTATAAAGGAAAAACTGTCATTTTTGTTTGCAAAGGGCCAAATATCAAATAAGAGAAAGGAGAGCAATGAATGAAAGCTGATGTGGGTACTGGGTATGTGTTGGAAAGTGATGAATCCATATGAAATGAGATCTGGAGTGAATAATGAAGTCTTAGTACAGATGTCTTGGTATAAAGTGGAATGATTGATGGTTAGAAGAATCATACTGTGAGAGTAAGAGAAGACTTCTCTTTGGCTGTGCTTGAAGCAGTAGTTGTAAACCGTATTTATTGGGATCAAAGATGTTATGGCTAGTACACTGTTCACCCTAGTGAGGAAAATGAAAAGAAAACCAGAAATAAAAACAAAACCAAGCAGACGAGATTCATTAGTTTTCAGATCAACGGTGAGAAAAGGTTTAAATTGAATAGCGCATGACTGTTTGATAGAAGAGAAAACCAGTGAGAATGTGCAGAAACACATGATTAGTATGTCTTCAGAGGCTGGGATCTATAGCCACGATATGCAACTCTACATTTCTCCCTTGCATATCAGTTCCCTGATGGCCCTGAAGTTAATGCTGACCCATCTAGGATATGTGAGGCAGAAAGAGAATGTGGGGAACTCACAGTCGTGTCACTCCTCTCAGTTCTGGAGGTCCCTCTCTGGTCAGCTTCTCTGCGCTTTCCATAGTCATTTTATGTGTGTTCTGTAGGTGATGTCCAGAGTTTTTAGTTCTATTGCCAGGAGAGATAGGAAGAAGTACTTACACTCCATCCTTGTCCAGAATCACTTCGATTTTTAAAAGTCCCCATCCGGTCCTTAGAAATTTAGGATAGGAGCATAGCTTTTTAAATTTGGAGAGATAGTAACTTCAACATGCTGTGGATTCTGAGACACCAAAGAAAATAATGATAATAATAACTACATTTTCAATATACCAAAACCTCTTTAAAAGTATATTATAATTTCAGTAATACTCTATTTCTTTTTTTTAATTTCTATTTTATTTATTTGTTTTTTTGAGAGAGAGAGAGAAGAGAGTAAGTGTGAACATGTGTGTGCATGAGCAGGGGGAGGAGACAAGGGGAAGAGGGAGAGAAAATCTTAACCAGGCTCCATGCCCAGAGTGGAGCCCATCATGCAGCCTGACATGGGCCTGACATGGGCCTGATAAGAGGCCGACGTGGGTGGGGCTTGATCTCACAATCCTGAGATCATGACCTGAGCTGAAATCAAAAGTTGGACGCTTCACCAAGTAAGCCACCGGGCGCCCCAGGAATACCCTATTTCTGTGACAGCCCTATGTAGCACGGAAACTAGGGCAAAGAGCGGTTTGTGAGCTTGGCCCAAGACTTGAGACAATCTGATACCATAATCCAAACTTTGAATCACTGTGTCCCTTCTACCACTTGACAAATACAGTTTTTCTTTAAGGCCTTGACATTGTACTTTGGGGATCACCAACTTTCAGCAAAGGATTAAGGAAATTGGTGATGGAACTAAATGTTTAAAGTGATAGATTCTTAAGAGAATTCTGGATGTGAGCCAAAAAGAACTATGACTAGAAATTTAAATTTTTCCCACATTGGTCTTTTCACTCTAGAATTAATTTTACAGCTTCTGTAATTACAGAGTAACCCAACACTATGAGTTAACACCAGGGTAATAACCAAACTCTTCAACGTAAATCTAATAGTTCTTGACATTGTGGTGGTCTGTGATGTTATTGGGTTGTCATGAAAACTTAAAAACTACAATTTGAAAGTGGGCTCGAGTGCCCATCGTACTTGCATATTTGGAAATGTTCCTAGACTAATGTGGTATGCGTTTGTGCTTGGTTTTGTCAGGTTTGTGAAATCCACAACTTTGGTACTTAAAGTTGGGTCCGAAGCAACCTGGTAACTAAAATTTGATATCTAGGTGTCGTTTTCTTATTTTTTCCTTAATTCCTTGATAGAAACAATTGTGTAGAAGTGGAATATCACTAATGCAATTTGGTAATATGTAGCAGAAAATCTCATTTGTTATTTTAGAGCTTTTAGGCGAGTGGTTATATTTTCTGATTTTTATGGTTTGATGTAACTTTTTCCAAATCTTAACCTCAAAATGTCTTGTTTTGGTTTGACACATTTTAAAGCCAAAGCCATTTTAGGATATCTTTGCCTTAGTTGAAGGAAGCCAACAATCATGAAAGTACCTGGCGAATTTCAACAGTATTCTTGTTAGTGCGGTCAGTGCTTTAACTTGAATTATTTGTTTTGAATCAGATACTATTACAAATTAATCTAATACTACCCTCCCCCCTTTTTTGGTCTAGGAAAAAGGCCAAGAATACTAATACATTTGTGTGTTATTATTATGGTGATATAAAAATCAAACATTTATGAAATAACAAGGCAAGAATTGTTCAAGATACAGTAAGACACTGGGTCTGGTTAATTTTTCCAATCTGACTCTTTATAAGTTCAGGCATTTGCAATATTGCTTAGGGGATTTTTTTTAACATGTCCTAGTCCCTGGGGATAAAAAATTCTGTGGTCTTACTAGAGCTTTAACTTTTTAAAGCCTTTTTTGTTTGTTTGTTTTTATCATGATTGTTGAACATGTGAAGAAATAATATTTACTGAGTAGTATAAAACATACAATCTGTCTTATGGGGTTGCTGGGTGGCTAGTTAATTTAGATTATTACTCACTTTAACATTTCGTTACATATTGTCAGCTGTGGACTCAGGCCACTGTGGCTGCACTGAATTTGTTCCTCCCTGTTATGCTGAATTGAACATATTACCAAACACTATGACTTCATCCTCTGTTGTCTCCACAATTCACCCCTAAAGTTCATTTTCACTTTTAGAACCCTCTTGAAGGCTTTGTTTTCATCCTTCAGTGACTGGGTTTGGGCACAGACTTTGAACTGATTTCTCTGCTTCAGGTTTTTTTCAACCCCCTGCAGAAAAGTTGCTCTGAATTTTGAGGTATGCAATAGTAGGTACAGTATAAGGATGTGGTAAATGCTTATGGGTTGGTTGGGAATGAATTCTCAGAGGTAGAAAGTCAGATAGCTTCATTTTAGTATTGGGACTTTTAATAATGAAACCCTATTTGTTTGGTGGAAAATCTTAGGAGATTTAACTAGGTTCTTTCTCCATGCACTTTCTGCATCTTAGTTTACAACTTGCACTGTGGCTTTCCTATAGGTGATAAAAGAAAGAAAAAAGGGCTCATTACTTACTTCGAGTGAGTACTACTTGGTAGTTCAAAATAGTAAAGCCAAAATTATTATTTTCTTTATAGATAGTTCCTATTTTTATTTATGAAATATATTTAGACATTTCAAAAGATAAAATGGTGAAAGTTAGCAGGTGGTGTGGACAACATAAACAGGAGAAAATTAGCATTTTATAGGACTTTTCACATTATCTGTGAGATAGTTGAAGTGGTAATGATTCATTGTGGGGGTCTTATTCAGTGGATTGCGCTGCATTTTCAAGAAGAAGAATAAAACGCAATCTAGTTCTAGCTGTTGCATTTTCATCAAAGTCTTTCAGTAAACTTACAGTTGTTGATGCAGAAGAGTGTGCAGTGAAAGTTATGTGAACAGAATATGCTTCTTTTGTTGTGTGTTCAAACATCACTCATCCATTTCCAACAGGTGTTCTGCCAGCTGGGCCCAGAATGTTTCAAGTGATTTAGAATCTATTTCCACACTTACCTTGTAGTGTGGCTGTTTACTGTAAAGTGGGTTCTCTGATTACACAGTTCCTAGGCACAAGCAGGAGGCCTGAAGACAGAAAAGCAAGTCTAATTTGAGGTCTACCTGCATGTGGTCGTTGCTTCAAAAGAAGCAAGAAGTGGAAGGACTGGGATTGTTTTATGTGTAGCACTGGTTCTGGTAAATGGGTTTTTCTTTTAGCCTCGTGTATTTTGGCATGTATATTTACATTGTGGCAAGAGAATTTAAATGGCATCAGAATATTTTTAATTTTATAGCTGTATGAAGATACAGTGAAAGAGCTTGAATTCCCAGAAATTTTAGGGCCATGTGGCCTTCTTAAATGGAGGAAAAGATATCTCTATTTTGCCCATTCAGTGAAGAAGTAAAGATATGTAAGGTCTTTTCTAGCTATAAAATTATCTGGTTAGTGATCGTAAATGACTTATTGGAAACATTTCAGACATTTCATGAATACTCACACTTTTATCAAGATATGAAACAAACTTAGAACTTCTGAATATTTATGTGCTTCATGCAACTGAGATTAAACTAGTTTTTGTTTACTTATTATTAATCAAATAAGTCTCAATAGGCAGTAAATTAAGCAAAGCCATTTCTCATGCTGGTTAAGGTTTGCTTTCAGCTGTAAATAATCATGGTTGAAATATCTTATTTCCAAACTTTAGTTATACGTAACTGATACCATGTTTAAATGTCATCTTATAGCTGATATCAAATCGAACTGTCACTGTCACTATGTGGTGTACTGTTCTTAGACTGAGTTCTGGCTTTAGAGCACAACGGAAGAAATAAGCAAATGCTAAGAAATGTCGCCTTAAAGTTTCACACATAGGATAGAGTATGTCCATGCACATAAAATGGTCTTATTGGTAATGTTGAGAACATATTTGCCTTCTGTGGGCAAAATGAAACAGATTACAAGCTGCGGAAATACCTAATACTTTGTTTGCATCCACACGGTCCTGTACTGTAGAATTGCTGTCATCTAAGGCCCTGGAGTATCATCCTCCGTCATCAAACCTTCCACTCCTGAATTCCGACTCGTCCCTTTTACTTGAAACTTGAAAACAACCATCTCCATCTCAAAGAATAGATGCCAATAGATGCAGTCTGGCACGGTGGTGGAAAGAGCTGGCCCTGGAGCCAATCAGCCTGGATGTGAATTCTTGTTCTTCATTCACTTCGTGTGTGACATTGGTCAAACTATTTGTCCGTTTCTCCATGTCTTCAACTCGAAGTGAGGATAGTAAGAGTACCTACTATCCAGGTTTGTTTAAAGGTTAAGTGAATTAATGTGTGTACGGTGCTTAGGACAGTGCCCTGCCTTGAGCCAGGGGGGCTTTGCTGTCATCCTTTGATGATTGGTTCTCCCATATCTGATGACTGTAGGTTGAGAAGTGCTGTTGTGGGAAAATGGAACTTCACATGTCATCTTGTCTCATGGTCCTCATTTTAAAGTTAAGGAAACGGAAATTGAATGTTGTTAAGTGACTTGTTCAAGATTAAACAACTACTTAATGGCAGATTTGGGACTAGAATTTAGGCCTTTTTCAGTGTCCTGCATCTGCTCTGTTTTAGTCTCAAGAGTATTCAAATAATTTCAGTAGCTGTAAATTATACATCTGATCTGACGTCCAGAATATCTCTCCTCTCTGATTCAGAATTTCACTCAAATAGTTAAAATGCTCCAAATGTATAGAGTAGAAACTATTTAATATTCATACACTAATAAAATCACTTTAAAAATTCTCACTTACAAAGTGGTTTGTATGTTTTGTTATAAAAAAAATACCAGGGGCACCTGGGTGGCTCAGTCGGTTGAGCGTCTGACTTCGGCTCAGGTCATGATCACACAGTTCGTGGGTTCGAGCCCCGCATCAGGCTGTGCTGACAGCTCAGAGTCTGGAGCCTGCTTTGGATTCTGTGTCTCCCTCTCTCTCTGCCCCTCCCCCACTCACGCTTTGTCTCACTCTGTTTCTCAAAAATAAATAAACGTAAGAAAAAGAAATTTTTTTTAAATACCAAAATAGGGAAACTAGACTCCTCTTCCATATCTGCTAGAGTGTGAAACACCTTCACATTTTGTGCCCTAACAAGTGATAGCAGTTTCTTAATACAGATAAGCTCTTAAAATTAATAATGCATTATTGCTTTGTATTTTACTGGGGACCAGGATTCAATTCATCATGCTAAGTAGATATGTATGATAACTGAAGAGAAATTGTTTTATTTGTTTAGATGACCTTGTGTAGTTTCCTTTGAGGGCCTAATGATTTATATTGTAATTTTTGCAGAGCTTTGTGGCTCACAATAGAGTATCAGACAGTGAGATGAGGATGTGCTTTTTCTGTAGTTACAGTAGTGTGATGCTTCCTGAAGGCAGAACTATAAAGAGCCCCTAATTACCTACCCTCAGTGATTGTTTTGTTTTAATGAACTTTTTGCCTTATCGTACCGCTACCATAATGTTTATGGTGCAACCCGTATACCTGCATTGACTGGAGAGATTGAATGGCCTGGCTGTCTGGACATGTAATAGATTCCAGCCTTTTTCCGTGACATCATTATTATAACAGACTTCTTTGAGAATATGAACAGCAGCTGTGCACTTTTGTGAGTTTTACATTATGAACCATAACAACCTTTTCAGCTCTATACAAGTGATAGGGCTGCTTGATGCTAACAAATGAAGCCAAACTCTGAGCTGTGAAACTGTTAACAGATCTAGTAATGACATGGCCCCGTGTGTGGAACGTTTCATAACACAACAGGGGAAAACGGGTGACTGTCATTTAGCACATCGGCTAAAAGGTTTTTCTTTACCTCTTGTTCAGTGTAACAACTGCGCAGAATCAGTACGGAATTGAAATTTGTGCCAGTAGATGTGGCATATCTTCAGTTGAATTTTATTTTGAAACTTTATCAGATTTTCCATCATACGAGTATTCCATTTTCCAGCCTTTAAATAGAAAAGCACGGATTCTTGGTCCTTGAAAATGAAAAATAAAAATGCTTATTCTTACCATAATGTTAAGAATCTAATGTAATGTGATGGGGAAAAAGATCTCTTGATTAAACATCTATGGTTTTTTTAAGTTTAGAAAAATACCTATATCTATTTCTAATCATTCTAAGTAAAGCAGAAATCATTTTAGCAGAGAAGTTTACTTATTTTTTTCTAATATAATTTATTGTCAAATTGGCTAACATACAGTGTATAAAGTGTGCTCTTGGTGTTAGGAGTAGATTCCCGTGGTTCATCGCTTCCATACAATACCCAGTGCTCATCCCAACAAGTGTCCTCCTCAGTGCCCATCACCCATTTCCCCTCTCACCCACCTGCCATCAACCCTCAGTTTGTTCTCTGTATTTAAGAGTCTCTTATGGTTAGTCTCCCTCCCTCTCTGTTTGTAACTATTTTTTCCCCTTCCCTTCCCCCATGGTCTTCTGTTAAGTTTCTCAGGATCCACATGAGTGAAAACATGTGATCTGTCTTTCTCCGACTGACTTCTTTCACTCAGCATAATACTTCCAGTTCAGAGAAGTTTACTGAAAGCCTACCCAAAAAGTACTTTATATGCTATACACCTCGTTAGACTTTTTCTTCTTTAATAATAATTTATTATGATGATTTGTAGTGACAAAGTTTATGCCTCCCATGTTTCTGTCTTCTGCAGTAAAACGATAGCTAATAACTTTGAAAGAATATCTTTTCCTGGGATATTGAAATTTCTGCAGAGTATTTTAAGTACGTGAGATAAAAATTCCTGAGATGGGGACATTTTTAGGAGGATATATTTTATAATTCCCTATTTCATTATAAATCTAGACTCAGAATAACATTGTCTCACAAGTATTCATGTACAATCCTTGCTAAACATAGTGCTGCCATGGAATATTAACGAGTATATCTGAGTTTTTGCTTAGAGCAGCAAACTCCAATTTCCTATATTGTTGTTGTCATGCCTACTTTTCTTTTGAGTGGGGATTAGTTGCTTCTTGTTCAGCAGTGTTAGACTATAAACTTTATTTTTTGGTGGGGAGGGGTTGCCTGGGTGGCTCAGTTGGTTAAGCATCTAGCTCGGGACTTTGGCTTGGGTCATGATCTCACTGTTCATGAGGTTGAGCCCTGCATCTGGCTCTGTGCTGACAGCGCTGAGCCTGCTTGGGATTCTGTCACCCTCTCTCCCAGCCCCTCCCCTGCTTGCTCTCTATATAAAATATTTATTTTTCTTTTTCAGATTGCTAGTGAAAACAAAGCCATTGTTTTCATATATCACTTTGTTTGAAGTGAGGGTTTTGTGGGTGAGGCATCTCATACACAGAGGGAAAAAAAAATGACTGTGAGGAAAGTTCCTGTTAATATAGCTTCTTACAGAAGGCACTAGAGCAAATTTGAAATAAGCTACATATAATTGATTTTTCAGTGGCAAGAATTGAACCTGTGGTATGTACTGTTAATAATAGGTCAAAATTATGAATTATACATGATTGATAAATTTATAGTTTTAGCTTCATTCATTAGATTACTTTATCCAGCCAAACAGAAAAACCAGCATGAAATAAATATGCCTTTCCCTTTCAAATTCTGTATTTGAAATTAGAATTCATAGTTTATGTCATCCTATTTTCAAAAGGGTAAATTCAAGAGGACCTGACTGACTTAGTAGGAAAGTTGTGGGGCCATAATACTTATGATAAACTTGAGATTGATTACCATCACTCAAAGATGAGAGATTTAATGGTATGTATATTGAATAAGTCTGGAAAGAAATTCTAAACACAGCCATTTTGTGAACTCCCTTAACAAGTGATATACTTATGTTAAGAAAGTTTTAGTTATCCCTCCTCAATTGGCTAAATACTACTTATGTGCTGATCTCGTAGTGAAGGTAGCTTTAACTGGAAAAGTGAAAGATTTGCCAGTGCAAGATTAGAAGTACTGATAAGGAGTAGGCCCATCTTAACAAAGAGTCACCGTTCTTTCCAGATGCCTGCTTCTCTGGGCTAATTAGTGGCTATCATTCATGTGTATTCATGTTTTTCCTGTTAGATTGTAAGGTCCTTGAGGGCTGGAGCATTTGTTTACTTGCAGCCCTCTGTGATCGGGAGCAGACTGGGTGTGTTTACTACAGATGTGTTAACTGAAGGAGTGTACTTGTTAGCCAACCAACCAAGGTTTTGGCATTAGGTCACCTCCCTTTGTGTGATAGGACCAACTGGATAAGTAGCCAAGGTGGTGTAGTAAGACTTTATCTTCTGGCCTCTATTGGCTCCTTCAGCCTCAGTCCTTCTTGCAGTTTCATTCTGTTCCTGGGAAAGAGGCCTCCTCTGACCTGCACCACTCTGGCTCTTCAGGGCCTTTGTCCTGAAACATACTTGCCCTTCCCAGGCTTCGCTTCCTTCTTCCAGTACTTAAAATTCAGATCTACTGTTGGAATTGTTACTACTGCTGGCTGCAGTTTATTCACTGCCCGTATGTATTAAGTCCTTTATCTGTATAAATTATTCAAGTCTCCCACTCCTATACGGATTTTATATTTGGGAAGAAGTGAGTATAGACACGATGTTCACCCATGGCTTTCGGATTCCACACTTCTGCTCTTGGCCTCTTTCTGCTCATAGCTTATTTCCCCCACCAAACCAGGCACTTGCACTCCTTCACTGTAGTTGTGCGCCTATAGTTCAAACCCTTCTAAAGTACCTTTGTCCACGTAAGGTAATTTCCACAGTGACAGCACCAGAATCATGCTGAAAGATCCTAGAAAACACGCATGTCGAGAAGCATAGACAAGACCTGAAATGAGGAACATGGAGGAAAGGCCAGAGCAATGCTAGAGAGAAGGCAAGAGGACACTCACCATGCCTTCGGTCTCTGCCCAGAAGTTCTCAGGTTTCTAAGTCAAATATTGTACTTAGGCACAAAACCAGTTTTTCTGTTGAAACTAAATGAGGAAATAGGGCTTTTGAGGTACCTGGTCCTTCTCACTTAGAAGCTAAAAACAAAAAGGAAAAGAATGAGGAGCATAAAGAAGAGATGTGGCTTTGTAGTTCCTTTCCTTGAGGAGCTCCTGGCCTTTGTTTTAAAAGTTCAAAGGTCCATATAACCTGACTTCTTTCTTAGCTAACTATGTAGTATTGGGCAACTCACAGAACACTAAGAGCTTAAATTCCATCATTTGTAAGTTGGAAAGTTACAGAATCCAGGCTGCACAATAGAATCTCCTGCTCTGCTTCTTTCTTTCTTTTCTTTCTTCTACAGGTGTCTGGGTTTCAGCCCAGATTTGCTAACTCACAGTCCCTGTTCAGGCTTGTGTAGAGATCGGGAGATGAGATGGGTGGGGAGGTAGGCAGTAGCAGACCTTGCTAAGGTTGCAGGCGTTGCTTTTAGTCAGTAGGGATACCGTGCAAGTTTTTAAGCAGTTTAGTAGTGTTCTTTGACAACAATGAATGAAAGGTAGGCAAAACGGATGCCGTCAAACAGGTGATTAAACCTGTTTTTATTTTTGGAATAGATTAAATGTATTTGTGAATGAATTGTATTCTGAAAAGAATAAAAGCTGAAGTCAGCTAAGA
Source organism: Acinonyx jubatus (assembly GCF_027475565.1). Taxonomy (NCBI): domain Eukaryota; kingdom Metazoa; phylum Chordata; class Mammalia; order Carnivora; family Felidae; genus Acinonyx; species Acinonyx jubatus. The sequence continues at coordinate 123,628,424 of NC_069382.1, read as the reverse complement.
GACTAGCCTTTTTTTTCAAGGATAGATTTATATTTCTCATTTGTCTGCAAATGAAAGTTCATTCATTCAGGAATGTGAATTGTGTGCCAGGCAAAAATTATGTTACTTCCTCAGAGAAAATAATTTAATCTTGTGGAGGTGCTGCCTCTATGTAGAATAATTGAAACAGGTTATTTTGAATCAGGAAAAGGAGCCTAGCTAGGTTAGGATTTTTTATTTAAAAAAAATTTTTTTTAACGTTTATTTATTTTTGAGACAGAGAGAGACAGAGCGTGAATAGGGGAGGGGCAGAGAGAGAGGGATACACAGAATCTGAAACAGGCTCCAGTCTCTGAGCCGTCAGCTCAGAGCCCAACGCGGGGCTCGAACTCATGGACCGCGAGATCATGACCTGAGCCGAAGTCGGACGCTTAATTGCTGAGCCACCCAGGCACCCCAGGATTTTTAATTGATAGAAAAGAAATATGCATTAACTATCTCTGCCTCTCATTTATACATTCCTCATATATTGGCATTGAAATAGAACTGTAATTTTTATAAAAATAAAAATTATATTAACCTTTTGAAAGAGAAACATTTGGTTTCATTATCAAGGGCAGAAGAATGTGCCACACACTTCTTAATATCACTTTTGCAGTTTTTGGGTCTAGTCTCCCAATTCCTGCTGGGTAGGAATATTTGGAACAGGGTGCATTTCTTTTCCAGAAATCTTGTTATGGGGAACAAACAAGTCTCATGTAGACTGTGGTTTTAGTATTTGCCATTACATTCCTTTCCTCATTGCTAAAATATTAGTTGGGATTCCCATTATGGAACATATTTTTACACTAAGGTAGAGGCATCTGAAGCTAGTTCAGTTTTTACTAGCAGGTGATAGAAAAGAGTGCCTTCTGTGGACTTTCAGTTAATTGCCTTTCATAAAAATCCGAGGTCACCAGGGTAAGCCTCAGATTTATGAAATTTTTACTGAATTGATTGATATTTGCAGGCTTGAGACAGGGTGGTTTAGTGGGGGAGGGGGGGAAGCAGTTCTGGATTTGTTATCCTGTCTCCAAGAGGCTTACAGATTACTAGACTTTCACCTGAACAATTTACATAAGTAAATTTCTTAACCAAGACTCACTTTTCTCATCTATGAAAATTGATGTATTTATTCCTGTCTGATGGAATTACAGAGGAGAAAGTGACTTCTGATAGGTAAGTATCAGACTTAAAATATTGAATCTTAATAAATGTTATTTCCCCCCTAAGGTTTCCAGCCTCTGTATAGGAGCATGTGCCTATCATGAAGCCAAAAAGTTCTTCTAGGTTTTTGTTTGTTTGTTTGTTTGTTTTAAGAGCAGTTTTAGATTCACAGCCAAATTGAAGGAATAATACAGAGATGTCCTATATACACCTGCTCCCACACATGCAAAACACCCACTACCAAAAGAGTGGTACGTTTGTTACAACTGATGAATCTACATTGATATGTATAATCGCCAAAGTTCGTAGTTCACATTACAGTTAACTCCTGATGTTGCATATCCTGTGGGTTTGGGACAAATGTATAATGACATGTATAGTATTGTACTGAGTGTTTTCACTGCCCTAAAAATCCCCTGTGCTCTACCTATTCATCCCTTCCCCTCACTGTCACTGCCCCCCCCCCCCCCATGTCTGACAGTCACTAATCTTTTGACTGTCTCCATAGTTTTGCCTTTTCTAGGATACCACATAGTTGAAATCATAGTCTGTAACATTTTCAAATTGGTTTCTTTCACTTAATATGCACTTAATTTTCCTCCATGTCTTTTCATGTTTGAGAGTTCTTTTCTTTTTTAGCAGTGAGTAATACTCCATTGTCTGGATGTATCACAGTTTATTTATCTGTCTACCTGTTGAAGAACATCTTGATTACTTATAAAATGTTTTATATTCTTGATTCTTTTTTTCCTAGTTATTTGAGAGGGATTTAAATAGTACAAATGTAAAAGTGATTAGTACAACCAATTTTATTTTACTTAATAATTCATTGTTCCTTTGTTTTTCTAAATATTATTCAGGGAATTTACAATATTACAAATGCAAAAGTGAAACCACACTGTTTAAAATGGACTCCATGTGACCTAGAAAACTATAAGGCACTCTCATCCCACCCTTTATTCCATATTCCTTGCTTCCCCACAGTTATGGGCTCTAACATTTTGTGTTTGTAAGGGATTTTCTATTTACAGAGTACTTTTATATCTATTAATGAATTTCATCCTATTACAGTTCTATTTTAGGCATTTCTGCGTACAGTTTTGACCCCATCCATTTCTGATGTTGAACCTTCCATTGTTCTTCTCTTTGCTGCTTCTTTAATTTTTCTTTCCTGGAGAAGAGGCTCCCTTTTTCTTGTAATAAACTATTGGTGGGCTTGGCTCTTTGAAACTGTTCTATATGCTCTGGTTTTCAGGAATATCCAGTGGCTTCTTTTCCCATCCAGAGCATGGAATTAAATGGGAAATGAGCTAAGATGAACTAAGTTCCCTCATCCTTTCTCTTTCTTTTTTTCTCTTATCAGAACAAACTAGTTTACTCCTCGGATCTCAGGACAAATCTTGTTCGTTACCAGATCTTGACTTTTCTGATTCCATGTGTAAGTGAAAAGAGACTGTATTTCACATTTGACTATACAGACTGTGCACTTTGGGCTTAGTTATTAAACTTTCTACCCATATAGTACAGATCATATGGCTACCACATATCACTGCTCAGACTGTGCTCTGCACAACTCCGGGAACTGTAGTCACATACGTTACAGCATGTGAAATGTATGACTTCCTTTACAGGACTGCTATGAGAATTATATGATCTCATAAAGTGCATAGTTTAGGGGCACCTGGGTGACTCAGTTGGTTAGGCATCTGACTCTTGATTTCAGCTCAGGTCATGATCTCACAGTTTGTGGGTTTGAACCCTGCATCAGGCTCTGTGCTGACAGTGTGGAGCCTGCTTGTGATTCTCTCTTCCTCTGTCTCTGCCCTTCCTTCGCTAATGTGCACGTGTATGCCTGTGTGCTCTTTCAAAAATAAATACATAAACTTAAAAACAATAAAGAGTGTAGCTTAACATAATGATAAAGAGTATGGACTCAAGAGCCTAAGTTCCTGGAATTACAATTCAGCCCTTCTACTTATTAGCTGTATGATCCTGGGAAAGTCATTTAACTTTTACTAAGCCTCACTTTCCTTATCTTTAAAATAGAAACAACAGTGTTTGCCTTGCAAGGATATTTTGAAGATCAAGTATGTTAATATTTATAAAGCACTTAGAATAGTTCCCAGCATATAGTGAACGTCCAATATATGTTAGCTGTTTTTCTTACTGTGTGAAAATTATTTACTATGGTGTTGATGCTCTTTGGTAGTTTTTAATCATTATGTAAGGCTTATTCTTCACACTTGTGGTCTTTCTCCATTAGGCCTTTCCTAACCTCCTTCATCCTTATCTTTCCTTCTTTAGATTTTTATGCAGCAGGAATTATATTAGGTATGTGATTTAGCTTGGAACTTTATGCTACTTTATAGTATGTATCTTTCTCTTTCTAGTTTAAGTGGAAGGTACTTGAGGGCTGAGACCCTGATCTGTACCTTTAATGTGTTGTCAGCTTTTAGCACCTCTGCCTTGCCTGGGACTGGTGTCAGTTGAAGATCATCCATTGTCTACCCTTTTCCCCGAAGTGAGTCACTGTCCTCAGAGCTTGAGGCTTGAGAATTAGAAAGAACAACAGAACTAGTGGATTCATGGTCTCTCCTTTGATTATATAAGGCTGGCATAGACAACAGTGAACAACTGAAAATGTAATTAAATTCTAGGTTATATGTTCCAACTACTAGAAGGCAGCAGGAGTTGAGAAGAGAGCCATGTCTGTAAGAACTGGGTCAGGAAGAAGAAGGCTTTCTGTGGGGGGTGTAGCGTCAGTGGAGTTGTCTGTGAGTACATCAGGCTGGACTGGGCCTTCAGACAGTACTGATAATTTTGATGCTTGTGTTAATACTAAGAGCTAATACTAATATTAATCCTAAGAGCAGTCATTAACACAGCATGCTGTGCTTGGCATTGCTCTTGGTGCTCTACACGTGTTAACACGTTTAATTCTTACAGTGAATCTGTAAGACAGGAACTACTTTTATCCCCCTGTTAAAAATAAAGAATTTGATGTGCCAACAGATTTTATTTAATTGTGATCGTGATTACAACTTTTTTTCTTTATTTCACAGTAAGTGAAAGCTTTTACAGTTCCTCAAGATTCAATGTTTTGCAGTTATGTTCCATCATATTTTTTTTAATCTTGGCTTATAATCTTACTTCTTAAATAAAAGATACTTTTTATGATAGTCCCCTCCTCATAAAAACATAATTATCAACAACAACACAAACAGATAAAAGGCTTTTATGTTTTGGAATGTGGGGTAGCTTATTTTGTAATTTTATAACTAATGCTGTAATTTAGGTCAGGACATCAGATTTTAATGGTTTCTTATTTGTCTAATTAAAAACAACTGGTAAAGATCCTCATTTCCAGAGAGAAAAATAACAGAGTATTGAGTTTGCAAAATATTTATGGCGGTAGAGTTCTGGATTTAATTTCTAGCTACTTGGGTGCCAGTAACCTACTAGAATTTGTTTTTTAGCAACTTTGATAGAGTTACTGTGCTCTTGTCAAACTGTGTAACATAAGTGGTAGATCATTGACAGATCTCATCAGTAGTTTTTTGGAAGCCCTTTGATGGAAATAGACTTTGATTTTTATTGTGTTGTTTAAGGGAAAAAATAATTTAAATGAATCTATCATTTTTTTTCACTCATCAAAGGGACTCTTGCAGTTGGACTTGTTTGTAGCTAGCTCTTTTTCTTGTGAGATGTAGGCTGTATTCCTTGTGACATCAAAGAAAATTGTTCAGTTTCTAATAGAAATAGAAACTAAGAGATAGCTAAAGATGAACAGGCTTGATTGTGATAAAAAGTCTTCCAAATTGTGCATTACTGTGTCTACGCACACGTCATTCAATGATTACTTTTGGCTTATTCATTTGCCAAAATGACAGATAAGCCATCAGTAGGGCAAGTGTTGTTGAGTCCTCTAATTGGGGCTCTATTTCATGTGGGTATTTACCTATCTTTCTTCCTTCTCGTTCACAGATCTTGCTGTGGATTAGTGTTAACAATCCTATGTTTGAGCACGGCTGTGAAACTCGATGCCTCATGTAGGAGGCCTGCCTTCCATGGCGGTATATGAGGTGTGATTATAAAGTGTGAGACTGGTTTCCACTTTATGGACACACTGTGCACATACAGTCTGCCTCTGCTGGGTGTTTTTTTCCTTTTGCAATGTGTTGGTGGGAGAATGTGTATAGGAATTCTTTTTTGGCTCTTCTTTTTTTCCTTTTTCTTACAAGATGGCAGGATGTTTGAAATGAGCTCTTATACCTGCCCTGCTAAGCTTGCTGTTTCACTTGCTCTCCGCCTCTGACCCCTCCATTGTCAGCACTGAAACTTCAGATGAGAAATGTTTTTCTTTGGTCTGCCTTTCTTCTTTTTCTTTAGCTCATCACAGAGATGCTTCGTGGATGATCTTGTGATCATGTTATACTCAGGAGGTGATATATAACTTCCAGTTAGTGAATTAATTTCATCAACTCTAAGATATAAGGTATGTTGTTCTGATTTCAGAGATGTAAGTGTGAAAACGTGCCCGTAGTGATGGCAAAATGTTACTATCATAAGATACATTTTTTGCAAGGTTGCTGAAATGTAAAAACACAAACGGGTTTTTGCATCATTGAAATATTGGGTCCTGGCTACTGTGGGTTTATCACTCACATCTGATATGAAGTCAGAAGCATATCACGGATAGAGCCAAGACAAACATGGGTGCCAGAATCCATTCTTGGAGCATTTCTGGAAACAACTCTTTTAAATAGGCCATTATTAATTGTGGAACTTGATAACTACATGCGTTCTTAAAATACATATGAAAGGAAAGGAAAAAGAAAAAAAAAAGAAGCTTTCTATTTCTCAGTCCATCACTTCATCATCCGTCAGCATTCTACTGAAGAAGTAGGACTAGCAGTAATAATGTTATCTTTGGATCATTCACACATGGTCAGTCAAACATGGTGTTCAATATCAGGAGCCGTGGAGGAAAATGGGCCGTGGCTCAAGTTTGTGCTAGGGTCTGCTTTGAGACTCAGAGCTCATGACTTCATTTCTTTCAGTTTTGTCAGATAATGACCGCACTTTCCACATAAGTCTGTGTTGATGATTGAATTGTGAATATGAGGAAGACCCTATACACCATGTCTGGGCATATGGCGGGTATTAGTTTGCTGGGGCCGCCATAGCAACATAACAACACATTGGGTGCTTAGAAGCAGAAATTGATTTTCTCATAGTTTTGGAGGCTGAAAATCCAAGGTCACGGTGCTGGCAGGGACGGGTTTCTTGGAGGCCTCTTTTCCTGCACTCGCAGATGGCCTCCCTCTTGCTGCTTCTTCACGTGGTTATCCCTCTGTGGGTGTGCATCCTTGATGTGGCTCTCTCTGGTGTCCTAATCTCTTCTTGTAAAAACAGCAGTCATATTGGCTTAGGGACCACCCGGCAAGAGCCTTCTTTAAACTTAGTTACTTCTTTAAAGGCCTTATCTCCAAATACAGTCACATCCTGAAGCGCTTAGGGCTTAGACATATTAATTTGTGGGGGAATGAAATTCTGACCGTTATAGCAGGTCCACATGTTAATTGTTATTAAAAAATGTTTTTTGCTTATATAAGTATTCTCAGGTGGTGTCTGGTGTTCAAATGAGCCGCGCTAGTGGAGTGAAATAAAAGGACTTGGCTCAGTTTGTCGTGGTTAGGATAGGTCACATGAGAACGTTAGAGTTTTAACTAGATGGTGAGGATGGTAGTGTGGGTTTGTCACTTAAAATATGTTTTAGGGGCGCCTGGGTGGCTCAGTCAGTTTAGCATCTGTCTTCGGCTCAGGTCATGATCTCACGGTTTGTGGGTTCAGGCCCCGCGTCCGGCTCTGTGCTGACAGCTCAGAGCCGGGAGCCTGTTTCAGATTCTGTGTCTCTGTCTCCTCTGCCCCTCCCCCCCCCTTGCCCCTATCTCTCTCTCTCTCTCTCTCTCTTTCTCTTTCTCTCTCTCTCTCAAAAATAAATAAACATTAAAAAAAAAAAGATGTTTTAAACATTTAAATAATGTTTAAAATACTGATTTTGGAATGAGCATGGTATAGTTGGAAATATGTGAGGAAGCTGATTTGGCAGGAAAAGAGCTTCACATTTGGAAGGCATGAGAGGTTAAGTGCCTGCAAGATAAGGAGAGAATAGATTTTAGAGTTGCTTGAAAACCAGGCTGTGATTTTTTTTTTAAATCATATTAAATGTTATTGAACTGAAGGGGTGACATGCAAAAAACTTAGGATGGTCATAAACAGTTTTTTACACTATAAATTTCTGTATTTTTTAAAATTAAAAACCATTTTTTAATGTTTATCTTTTGAGAGAGCATAATTGGGGGAGGGGCAGAGAGACAGGGGACAGAAGATCCAAAGCTGGCTCACTGCTGACAGCAGTGAGCCCGATGTTGGACTTGAATTCATGAACTGTGAGATCATGACCTGAGCTCAAGTCGGATGCTCAACCAACTGAGCCACTCAGGCGTCCCAATTTCTGTATATTTTTAAAGTGAAAAGTCAGCATATATTCATGTATTACTCATGTACTTAAAACAAATCCCTTTGTAAAAGCATTTGTAATGATCTTGTTAGCAGTCCACGATAGTGGTTAAGACAGTTAGCCTTCCCATAATGCATGTGGAGCATCCCGAAACAGTGTGTTCAAGTGCTCTCCCCTCCCCCAGTCTCTGTGAGAACATTGTGAGGTATGAGGACCCTTCCGAGAACAATTAGGTTGGACTCATGGTAATCCTTGAGAGAGTCAATAAGCATTTTACAGAAACTCCTGAAAGTTGAATAGTGCTTTGGATTATTAAAATATTTCTTACTTCTCACATTTCTTTTAAATATTTTTACCATTATTATTGTCTGAGCCACATTGGCTATCTTTATAAGGATAGCATTCTTTCTTGGAATGTAATATAAAATTTCATTACAAAATATGTAGTTGGGTTCCATTTCATAAAGTTAATTTACTTCACAGAGCTTTGGAAATGCTTTGGCTAGTGAAGTTTTTGATCTTTGATTAAAATGTCAGGTAATAAAAATATTATGTGAGTTGAGATATATCTGAAAGAAAATCTAGGGTAGAGAGTATGACTTTATTTGCAACTTGGAAAGTTTTGTGCATTATTTATTGTTTTTGAAATCCCCTTAAGAGAAAAAATAAAAAGATCAATATGACAGATAATGTAAAAATTAGTTTTCATAGATTTAAATGTTAACTGAGTTGTTTGCATGTTTTCAGCATTGAAGTAGAAGCTTAACAGCTCTTGAATTATTGTTTAAATTGAGAGTTAGTGTCAACACATGTTGATTTACTGCATGATCCTAAGGACCAACCCCTCTGAACTTGTTAAAATTGTCTGGGAGGCTGAATTTTTATCTCTTTTTGCTAATATGAAGGGCCAGAAACTTAATGCACTTTTTTGGTTCATGATGGCAGTTTGAGTCATAAATATTAATCTTATAAGGAGAGTCAAATTATATCTTAACAAAAGGAAATATTATACCTATATTACCAGCTCTAAGTGAAATACCTCTTTATTATAGCAGTAGTAAGACTCTTGCTTACCTTGAACATAATTTCTACAGCATAAATGTCCCATATACTAGACTCTTTAAGAGATCTTTTTCCTCGGACGTTGTTTTTCCGACTCTTTATGTCCATGAACCATTTGCAGGGACACCGGAGTTAAGTGGGGTCAGTTTCTTCTATATTCATGTGTTTTTGGAATAGGTGAATAGGTTCTAATGTTAGAACACAACAAGAGAAAACTCTTTGGCATTCTAAGGCAAATTAGGTCTAAGGGTCTGCTTTAATTTTAAAAACAAAGCTCTACTGTTTCTGTCCAGAAAACCAAATATCTTGGAGTTAAACATGGAAAATGTTTATAGTGTTGTATAGTTTTATTACCTCAGACAGAAGGAAAACAGTTTATTGAGTAACTTTCAGCCAATAAGAAATTTTATACAGGCCAACAATCAAGAGATGAACAGAAAATATTTTCTGGTTTAGGGAGAATGAATGAAAAGGACTTAAGATACTTAGCCATTCACTTTGAAACAAGTGTGATCTCTGTTGGCTTTCATGTGATAGTGTAGAGCTAGCCAAGTAGAAAGGTTTTGTGGGTTACAGAATTGTCCTTAAAGTGAAGGGGCATGCCCTCTTTTACTCTTGGTCATTTGATGGCTGGAACTCTAGCAGATATCTTGAATCAAAGTCACATGTGGAGGATGGCGGAAAAATTATGTAGAAGGCTACTGGGTCTTTTAGGGGTGTGAAGTTGCCCTACGAAACCTCTCTGTTACTTGGGGATCTTGTTTGTGAGAGAGAAATAAACTTGTCTTGTTTAAGCTACTGTTATTTAAAAAAATTTTTTTTTTTACATTTTATTTATTTTTGAGAGAGAGAGAGAGAGAGAGACAGAGCACAAGTAGGGGAGGGCAGAGAGAGAGAGGGAGACACAGACTCCAAAGCAAGCTCCAGGCTCTGAGCGGTCAGCACAGAGTCCAACACGGGGCTTGAACCCACAAACCATGAGATCATGACCCTAGCTGAAGTTGTACCCTTAACTGACTGAGCCACCCAGGCATCCCTAAGCTACTGTTATTTTAGGCTGTCACTCATGGCTGAACATGCTCATGACTGATATACTCTCCCCAGCTGTATCCTGGAGTCAGTAAACTATGATCTGTAGGCCACATGGAGACCCACTACCTGTTATGTTACTAAGTTTTACTGGGACACAGACACACCCATTCACTTACATACAGTTTATGACAATGACAGGCAGTGGCTGCTTTTCTGCTACAGTGACAGGACTGGGTAGCTGTATTAGAGACCGTGTAGCCCACAAAGCCTAAAGTATTTATGACCTGACCCTTTTTAGAAAAAGAATGGCTCATCTCTTATCCAATCTATTAATCATTTGACTGCATTTATTTTTCTTTGAAAGTATCACTTTTATTTTTCTTCTTTACTGATTTGTATGGGTTCTTTACCAGGCTAGACACATTTTCACCTCCTACCTGAACTACTTTGGCTGTCTTATTGTAAGCTTCTTTAAACTGTAAAGTTGTTACTTAACCATTCCATCAGATACACCGTAACATGGTAATTATACTTTCTTAAACATAGTTCACATTATGTTGCTTCTCTAATCAAAAACTCTCAGTGACTTTCTGTTTCTTGTAGCATCAGGTCATAATATTTTTGCTGGTGTTTTATGATTCTTTATATTCTTGCCCTATGCTAGCATGCCAGTATTAGTTCCTATTCATTTGTTAATTCATTCTACATAACTTTTTAAATGCCACCATGTGCTGGGAAACCTAATACAAACCCACAGTTCTAGCTGTCTTTTGCTTGTAAAAATCGCAGCAGCTTCTGATTGGTCTTTTTGCCTCTAGTCTTCTCTATTCTGGTCTTTCTTCCACATTGCTTTCTGGGTGAGTTTTCTGGAATGCAGTTCTGATCATGTCACACTCCTGATTACAACTTCCAGTAACTCCCCATCACCTCCGTGGCCGGCTGTGCAGGTTAAATCTCCGTTTGTAGCATGGTATACAGGGCCTTGCCTGGTTTGGCCCTTGCATGGAGGTGCAACTCCCATTTCCTCTTTGTGACAGCCACCTTTTACTTTATCCTTCAGGAACACTTGCCATTTTTAAATTTCTTCCCAGTTTCGATTCCTTTTGCACACACGGTGTCTGTCTAAAGTATTCTTCTTTCCTCCCTTGTCCTGCAATAAAGGGTCCTTATTAACCCTTGCTAGGTGAAGCACACATGCCACTTTCACTGTGAGGTGTTCCTGCCCCCTCCTGCGGAGTTCATCACTGCCTTTTCTGTGGTACCTCGAGCCTTGTGCCTACTTTTTATTGACCACTTATATTTGCAGTAGTTGTTGGCTCACACCATCACTTCTGTACTAGACAGTGACTCCTTAGACGGAGGTTTCCTGGTCATATGTTCTTGCGTCTTACAACTTTTTGTCATGCCGGATATCATGGTTGTGTTTTGTATTCCTTTGGGTTGTTTGATTAATGTCCTAGTTCACCACCACCTGACATGAGGCCAGACTTGCTGCTTTTTGCTCACCATTGAATTTCTCGATGTATAGCTAAGTACCTGGCATACGACACGCACTCAGTACTTGATTGTTGAATGAGTACATTAATTTGTTGAGGGCAAAGCCTTTTTTTTTTCTTTATGTGTCTGTGTCATGCACAGAACTCAACAATGTCAACTAATCACTAATGAAGCCTTGAAGAGTGTTTTGTTTTTTTTTTAAACACAGAAAAGGCTCTTTTCTTCAAATGAATCTTACCGGAATTCCAATATATAAAAGAGATAAAAATAGAACTGCCATGTTTAAATACCCTTGCTCTAGTTCCCCGCTGGGCTCCTCAAGTAACTCCACAGAATCCCTGGGCATCGCCTCACCGTTAGACAATGGATGGGGAACCACTGTTGGAGTGGAAATAGCATTGGCTGTCATGGCAGGTGTGCAGTGTTTTTAATCGAGCCCTGGCTGTAGCTATGTGACTGGGCAGACCATTTAACTACTCTGGGACTTGGTTTTCTTCGAAAATGAAGGGTTTGTCCTAATGTCCTTGGTGTTTCTTTCCCACTGTGTGTTTGAAAGTTTCAGGTTTATTCTAGCCTTTGGTTCTCACTTAGATATATATTCACTAATTAGAGCACGGCTGTCCCTAATGCTAAATTTCTCAAGATCATGCCAACTTCTTTGGCTACTCCTTTGCTTACTGCACCTGCCACACTCACTGTCTACAGCACATAAACTAGAACTTAACATACAGAATTTTCCCAGTACAGAGTTTCCGTGCACAAGCATGTTTTAGCTAGTAGACTGGCAAGATATTTGCTTATCTTAAACCACCTAATATTTTCAGAATATCAAGGCATATTCTTTCCAGATGTAAGTTATTTACCTATTGATTGAAACACTTGTAGTGTGTTTTTATTAATCAGTCACTTCAGTTAGCTTTGTTTGCTTAATCTAAAGGACCTTATCTTACATTTCTATGTACCTCTTAACCACTTACTATCTGCTTATTGATGGATCATTTGAAAATGACATACTTGTTTAGTTGCTCAAGTTAAGAGAAATAGAGGAAAATGTGCTTTGGGCATTTATTTGGTCCCACTGTAATTCAGATGAGATTGTATTTACTTACACAAGGGGGAGAATTCATTAAGGTCTTCACTGAACATCCATTTCTTACTAGTTAACAGAGCAGAACGGAAGAGAAGACCTGCTCTGTATTCAGACAGATCTGAATTTGAATCAGAGATTTGCCCACCTTAAGTCAAATTAAAACCTACCTGACTTTAGATTCCTACTTTTAAATGGGGTAATGCTTACTTTCTCAAGGTTGTTGTGAAGACTGGTTGAGTAGACATTCCACTGAGGTTTAACTGTTTATGGGATTCCTTATCACTGGGGAAATCTGAGATAAGATCCCTATGCCCAAAGAAAAAAATCTGGGTATTCAAGAGAGTCCATGCAGTTCCATTTATTTTCTGGCCTGGTTATGTAAGGTATTTCGAATTGGAGTTACAAGGTGTTTTTGTTTTTTTTTTTTTCTTCAGGCTAATTTTCTCCCAGTTCAAAAATGCTGAAAGAAATTGGAGAAAATATAGAGAATTACTAACTTTGATTAAAGAATGTCCAAATTAAAGACTGACTTTTTTCCTTCTGAATTTATTTGGTGGTATACTGAAGAAGTGTTCTTGGTGAATATGTTTCGAAGAACATATTCAGTTTGATTCATACTGAAAGGGTTAATTGTGTTTGCGTTCTCGTATTTGCATATATGCCCAGGAGTATTGATATGATGAACCCATCTTTAGTCACTCAGCAGCTCTGAACAGTATTTAAAGCAATATTTAAAACAACAACCTTGTGATCCAACAAGGGAACATTTGTGGAATTGGAAAAGACAAAGAAACGTTGGAAAAGTAAGTTCACTGGCACACAGGGAAAGCATTAGCCAGCCAAACACTTAGAATGGACACATGGCCACACAGCTGTAGAAAAGAGATTTTGATTCTCTCAACACAAAGTCTTGGCTTTGGACTCCCTAAGTTTAAATATTGACATTTGAAGTGGGATGAAAGTTAATATATGCCATGTTGCAATATCTTTCTCACCACATGTTAAGTGGCAGTAACACAGCCTTGTTGGATAGCTAGTACTCTGTTGTTTCTGATTTACAGCCATGGTCATTTTTCTTGTTCTAGGAATACATTGCATGAGAACACATGTTGAAGCTAAAATTAGCTTCAAACCTACCTACATAAAAGTGAACTCTTCTCATATAACCAACTTATAAATATTTAGATTTTAAAATGGTGTTTAAATATATAGATTTAATTACTATTCTCAAAGAAATTATCAAAAGAATAAAAAATATAAGCAAAGAAACAAAAACAGCATCAGGAGTAATTACGATGAAAATAGTTCAGTTTAGAACACTTAAGTGTGCATGAGAAAAGCCTAGTGTGAGTTTTGCTGTATGAGAAACCACGTGTCTACTACTCAAAGGACAAAGAATATAATATACTATAAAGAAAAAATGTAAACTTTTGAAGTCACAATAGTTTTTTCCAATGAGCAATCCATTACATAGTGGATATTCCTTAAGTCAAGAACTCTTTTCACTGAGCTATATGGAAAATCTCTCAGTAACTGGGTATTCAAGAACCTTTTTGTGGCTCTGTATATATGGCAGAAATGTTCTCAAGAGAGTTCGACTTAATTGTCATGCCCAAGAAATTTTTTGCATCTTATTAGCTTTAACTTAAGGTACACATAGGAGTTGAAAACCTCAAGTTTGTTGCCTAAATTTATATTATATACCATCATTGACAAGTATTTTATATGGCAGGTTTATATTGGAAAGGTTTCATGAATACAACCACTGTATCCTAAGAGATGGTGTGAGGAAGTTAAGGAGGCAATTCCAGAAGTTCCATGAAGGGAATGAGGGCCCTTGGGGAAATGTTAGTCAGTCTGTAATGAAACAATTATTTATCTTGGGGGGTGATGCATAGAGGCAGAAAAACCAAGTATGTGAGGTATTCTTATATGAAACTATTAAGTAGGAAGGAGATAGGAATCCGTGACAAAATGTCTCGGAAGTGGAGATATATTCAAGCTTTGTAAGTTGACAGAAAAATAAGACCATAGATTTAAGGGATAGTTTCCTGATATTTTCGACTAAGACCAAACCATTTTAGACCTTTCATCCATCCACTCTTTGTCTATGTTAAGTAGACACATAAACACCTTTAACATCTTTCTCAGGCACAGTAGTTAATGGTATTTGAATTGAGAAGGCTGCCTAGAGTCAGAGCCATTCAGAAAGTAGGGACCATGATAAATTCAACCTTATTGTTACTGATTATGTACATCAATCACATTTACTGGAAAGTAATTGTCTGCAACTGCTTTCCATTTACTTTTTAACTTCTTTTATAGAATAGGTAACTTTTTTTTACCATTTTAATTTATTTTTTAAATTTACATCCAGTTAGTTAGCATATAGTGCAACAATGATTTCAGGAGTAGATTCTTTAGTGCCCCTTACCCATTTAGCCCATCCTCCTTCCCAAAACCCCTCCAGTAACCCTCTGTTCTCCGTATTTGAGAGTTTCTTATGTTTTGTCCCCCTCCCTGTTTTTATATTATTTTTGCTTCCCTTCCCTTATGTTCATCTGTTTTATATCTTAAAGTCCTCCTATCAGTGAAGTCATATGATATTTGTCTTTCTCTGACTAATTTTGCTTAGCATAATACCCTCTAGTTCCATCCACGTAGTTGCAAATGGCAAGATTTCATTCTTTTTGATTGCCAAGTATTCCTCCATTGTGTATATATACCACATCTTCTTTCTCCATTCATCCATTGATGGACATTTAGACTCTTTCCATACTTTGAATGTTGTTGATAGTGCTGCTATAAACATTGGAGTGCATGTGCCCCTTAGAAACAGTTGTATTCGTTGGATAAATACCTAGTAGTACAATTGATGGGTCGTAGGGTAGTTCTATTTTTAATTTTTTGAGGAATCTCCATACTGTTTTCCAGAGCGGCTGCACAGTTTGCATTCCCACCAGCAGTGCAAAAGGGATCCTCTTTCTCTGCATCTTTGCCAACATCTGTTGTTGCCTGATTTGTTAATGTTAGCCATTCTGACAGGTGTGAGGTGGTATCTCATTGTGGTTTTGATTTGTATTTCCCTGATGATGAGTGATGTTGAGCATTTTTTCATGTGTTGGATGGCTATCTGGATGTCTTCTTTGGAGAAGTGTCTATTCATGTCTTTTGCCCATTTTTTCACTGGATTGTTTTTTTGGGTGTTGAGTTTGATAAGTTCTTTATAGATTTGGATACCCTTTATCTGATATGTCATTTGCATATATCTTCTCCCATTCTGTCGGTTGCCTTTTAGTTTTGCTGACTGTTTCCTTCGCTGTGCAGAAGCTTTTTATTTTGATGAGGTCCTAGTGGTTCATTTTTGCTTTTGCTTCCCTTGCCTCTGGAGACATGTTGACTAAGAAGTTGCTGTGGCCAAGATCAAAGAGGTTTTTGCCTGCTTTCTCCTCAAGGATTTTGATGGCTTCCTGTCATACATTTAGATCTTTCATCCATTTTGAGTCAATTTTTGTGTATACTGTAAGAAAGTAGCCTAGGTTCGTCTTCCTGCATGTTGCTGATCAGTCCTCCTAGCACCACTTGCTGAAGAGATTGTTTTTATTCCGTTGGATATTCTTTCCTGCTTTGTCCAAGATTAGTTGGCCATACTTTTGTGGATCCATTTCTGGGTTCTCTATTCTGTTCCATTGATCTGAGTTAGATTTATTCCTAGGTATTTTATGGTTTTTGGTGCAATTGTAAATGGGATCGATTCCTTGATTTCTTTTTCTGTTGCCTCATTGTTGGCGTATAGGAATGCAACCAATTTCTGTGCATTGATTTTATATCCTGCAACTTTGCTGAATTCATGAATCAGTTCTAGCAGTTTTTTTGGTGGAGTCTTGGGTTTTCCATATAGAGTATCATGTCATCTGCAAAGAATGAAAGTTGACCTCCTCCTGGCTATTTGGATGCCATTTATTTCTTTATGTTGTCTTATTGCAGAGGCTAAGACTTCCAATACTATGTTGAATAACAGTGGCAAGAGTGGACATCCCTGTCTTGTGCCTGACCTTAGAGGGGAAAGCTCTCAGTTTTCCCCATTGAGGATGATATTAACGTTGGGTCTTTCATATATGGCTTTTATGATCTTGAAGGATCATCCTTCTATCCCTACTTTCTTGAGGGTTTTTATCAAGAAAGGATGCTGTGTTTTGTCAGATGCTTTCTCTGCCTCTGTTGAGAGGATCATATGGTTCTTGTCCTTTCTTTTATTGATGTGATGAATTACGTTGATTGTTTTGTGGATATTGAACCAACCCTGAATCCCAGATATAAATCCCACTTGGTAATGGTGAATAATTTTTTTTAATGTATTGTTGGATCCAGTTGGCTAATATCTTGATGAGGATTTTTGCATCCATGTTCATCAGGGAAATTGGTGTGTAGTTCTCTTTTTTGTGGGGTCTTTGTCTGGTTTTGGAATCAAGGTAATGCTGGCTTCATAGAAAGAGTTTGGAAGTTTTCCTTCCATTTCTATTTTTTGGAACAGCTTCAAGGGAATAGGTGTTAACTCTTTCTTAAATGTTTGGTAGGATTCCCCTGGAAAGCCATCTGGCCCTGGACTCTTGTTTTTTGGGAGATTTTTAATTACTAATGCAATTTCTTTACTGGTTATGGGTCTGTTCAAAATTTCTATTTCTCCTAGTTTCAGTTTTGGTAGTTTATATGTTTCTAGGAATTTGTCCATTTCTTCCAGATTGCTCATTTTATTGGCATATAATTGCTTATAATATTCTCTTATTATTGTTTTTATTTCTGTTGTGTTGGTTGAGATCTCTCCTCTTTCATTCTTGATTTTATTTATTTGGGTCCTTTCCTTTTTCTTTTTGATCAAACTAGCCAGTGGTTTGTCAATTTTGTTAATTCTTTCAAAGAACCAGCTTCTGGTTTCATTGATCTGTTCTACTGTGGTTTTTTTTTTGTTTTTGTTTTGTTTTGGTTTTGGTTTCAATAGCATTTATTTCTACTCTAATATTTATTATTTCCTGTCTTCTGTTGTTTTGGGGTTTTATTTGCTGTTCTTTTTCCAGCTTTTTAAGGTATAAGGTTAGGTTGTGTATCTAAGACCTTTCTTCCTTTTTTAGGAAGGCCTGGATTGCTATATACTTTCCTCTTATGATCGCCTTTGCATCCCAGAGGTTTTGGGCTGTGGTGTTACCATTTTCATTGGCTTCCATATACTTTTTAATTTCTTCTTTAATTTCTTGGTTACCCATCCATTCTTTAGTAGGATGTTCATTAGTCTCCAAGTATTTGTACCTTTCCAAATTTTTTCTTGTGGTTGATTTCGAGTTTCATAGTGTTGTGGTCTGAAAATATGCATGGTATGATCTCGATCTTTTTGTACTTGTTGAGGGATGATTTGTGTTCTAGTATGTGATCTTTTCTGGAGAATGTTCCATGTTCACTGGAGAAGAATGTATATTCCACTGATTTAGGATGAAATGTTCTGAATATATTTGTTAAGTCCATCTGGTCCAGTGTGTCATTCAAAGCCATTATTTCCTTGTTGATTTTCTGTTTAGATGATCTGCCCATTGTTGTAAGTGGGGTGTTGAAGTCCCCTACTATTATGGTATTATTATCAATGAGTTTCTTTACATTTGTGATCAATTGATTTCTGTATTTGGGTGTGCCACATTTGGAGCATAAATGTTTACAATTGTTAGGTCTTCTTGGTAGATAGACCCCTTAATTATGATATAATGCCCTTCTTCATCTCTTGTTACAGTCTTTATTTTAAAGTCTAGATTGTCTGATATAAGTATGGCTACTCTGGCTTTCTTTTGGCAACCATTAGCATGATAGATGGTTCTAAATCCCCCTACTTTCAATCTGAAGGTGTCTTTAGGTCTAAAGTGGGTCTCTTGTAAACAGCATATAGGTGGATCTTGTTTTCTTATCCATTGTGTTATCCTATGTCTTTTGATTGGAGCATTGAGTCCATTGACGTTTAGAGTGAGTACTGAAAGATATGAATTTATTGCCATTATGTTTCTTATAGAGTTGGAATTTCTGGTGGTGTTCTCTGGTCCGTTTTAGTCTTTCTTGCTTTTGGTCTTTTTTTGTTTTGTTTTGTTTTTCCTTCATCTTTTCTCCCCTCAGAGAGTCCCCCTTAAAATTTCTTGCAGGGCTGGTTTAGTGGTCATGAACTTTAATTTTCGTTTGTCTGGGAAACTTTTAATCTCTCCTACTATTTTGAATCACGGCCTTGCTGGATAAAGCATTTTTGGCTGCATATTTTTCTGATTCAATACACTGAATATGTCCTGCCACTCCTTTCTGGCTTGCCAAGTTTCTGTGGATAGGTCTGCTTGCAAACTTGATCTGTCTTCCCTTGTAGTTAAGGACTTTTTTCTTCCCTTGCTGCTTTCATGATTATTTCCTTGCCTGAGTATTTTGTTAATTTGACTATGATATGCCTTGTTCATGGTCAGTGGGTTGAATCTAATGGGAGTCCTCTGTGCTTCTGGGATTTTGATGTTTGTGTCTTTCTCCAGGTTAGGAAAGTTTTGCGCTATGATTTGCTCACATAACCCTTCTACCCCTTTTTCTCCCTCTTCATCTTCTGGGACCCCTTTGATTCTGATGTTGTTCCTTTTTAAATTTTTTTTTCAACTTTTTTTTTTTTATTTATTTTGGGACAGAGAGAGACAGAGCATGAACGGGGGAGGGGCAGAGAGAGAGGGAGACACAGAATCGGAAACAGGCTCCAGGCTCTGAGCCATCAGCCCAGAGCCTGAAGCGGGGCTCGGCTCGAACTCACGGAGTGCGAGATCGTGACCTGGCTGAAGTCGGACGCTTAACCGACTGCGCCACCCAGGCGCCCCTGTTGTTCCTTTTTAATGAGCCACTGATTTCTCTAATTCTTAAATTGTGCTCTTTTGCTTTAGTCTCCCTCTTTTTTTCTGATTCATTATTTTCCATAAGTTTGTCCTCTATATCACTGATCAGCTGCTCTGCCTATCCATCCTTGCTGCCGTGGCCTCCATTTGAGATTGCAGCTCAGTTATAGCATTTTTTAAATTTCATCCTGACTAGATTTTACTTCTTTTATCTCTGCATAGAGGGATTCTAATCTATTTTCGACTCCAGCTAGTATTCTTGTTATCGTGATTCTAAATTCTGGTTCAGACATTTTGCTTGTATCTGTGTTTGATTAGGTCCCTGGCTGTCGTTTCTTCCTGCTCTTTCTTTTGGGGTGAATTCCTTCATTTCGTCACTTTAAAGGAAGAAAAGGAATTAATAAGGTAAAAAAAATTAAAAAATTAAAAACAACACACACAAAAATGAAATAAATGATGCTAGATTCTAGGTCTTTTGGTCTGGGTGTTGAAAGAGCTTGACAGATTCAAGAAAAAAGGGGGGAAAAAAGAAAAAGAAAAAAAGAACACATTTGAAAATTTGAAAAAATGGATGCAATGAAATAGAATAAAATGATGAACGTAAAATAGAATTTGAAAAATTTACTGAGAACAAACTAAGGGTTGATGGGGGGTGGGAGGGAGGGGAGGGTGGGTGATGGGTATTGAGGAGGGCACCTTTTGGGATGGGCACTGGGTGTTGTATGGAAACCAATTTGACAATAAACTTCCTATATTGAAAAAAAAAAAATTTACAAAGTAAAAAATACAGTAGAAAAATTAAATATTTTTAATAAAAATTGAAAATAAAAATAAAGTTTTTCTCTTTCTGCATTCAAGAAAAAGAGAAGAAACAAAAAATTTTTGAATAGCTGTCCCAGTGAACAGACTGAAATAGGATTGAAATTACATCATTCTACCCTAGAAGTCAAACAATGAAGCACTTTATAGTCCATAAACTAAGTAGGCGAGAGACCTGTGGTGTTCCTGAAGAGTGAGGTTGGCTCGGTTGAGCGGGGCTTAGTGTAACGGCTCCATTCTCCACTAGATGGTGCTGCTTAGCTAACTGGGGTGGATTGTTGTGGGGCTTGTAGGTGTGTATGTGCATGCATGGGAGGAGCGAAAATGGAGTCACCCAGCTACCCAGTCTCTAGTATGGGAACTCTGTTCTCCCTGATTGGCAATTGCACCCCCATCCTTTGTCTCCAGCTTCCGTCCACTCCCCGCTTTTACACTGTCGGTGACCAAGCCATCACGTTGCTAAGCGACACCTCCCTCCTGAGTTTTATCTCAGGTGCAGCTGTCTTTCCCGACCCCTCATTTCTGAGGGACTGCAGCTTTGACCCGTTCTGACCCTCTATGGGAGGGTCTCACTGAACAATGGCTGGGTGCCAGCCACACCCAGGAATGTTAGCGGGACCTTGCTGTTGCCAATGCCCAGAGACTGTGGCTGGGTGCCAGCTGGCCCCAGAAAGGCTCACGCAGTCGTGTAGCAGCAGCGTTTCGGTGATTATGGCAAATCACAACTCACATCTGGCGCCAGGCTTCACCCTTAATGTCCTTGCTCCCAACCCAGTGGATATGGCCCTTCTCCGAGGTCTGCTGGGAACTTTGTCTGTGGGGAGGCTGTACCACCTCTACCAAATGTCCTCCCAGCCTGGGAACCGCCTCTTCCCACGTGGCCCGAGGACCCCCCCGGACTTTACTCTGCTCCTGAGGATTCGCCCTTCCCACCAGAGCACTTGCCATGTATCGAGCTGCGGATTTTCAGACTCTGCGCTACTGCTGTTTATAGAGTCTTATTGGAATTTAAACCCTTTCCTTTCTCTTTTCTCCCTTTTTAGTTCAGTCCCTGTAGCTGTTTCCACTTTCCACTTTCTCTCCAGCTTCTTTTGGGGGGGGTGCTTTTCCCATACTCTCTCCCCATCTGTGC